>NC_092344.1:43455035-43824410 GCF_963676685.1 Mytilus edulis
TGGTATCTATGATGAGTTTTAGTGTAAATGAAGAAGTGTTAAATTACATGAATATATAAAGGCAAATAAAAGTAAGATAAACATTTACCATACAAAAGTGAGATATGAATGACGATATCAGGGGCCTATCCCAGATATCTGCGGTTTTAGGGAAAATCTACATTTCAAGTAGATATAAAGTTTGGATTGATGTCATCACCTACGTCATTCTAAATCTGCGGACAGGGGTTTCCATTTTCGTTTGATGTGTTTGAGGTTTCGATTTTGCCGTTTGTTAAAGGACTTTCCGATTTGAATTTTCCATGGAGTTCGGTATTTTTGTTATTTTACTTTTTTTGTTATTATAAGCTGATTTAATTTACTTAAGATCAATGAACTCGTAGCTGTAACAATAAACAATAGCTCTTTCTGATCATGGACTCGAGTTAAACGTAATAGTACAATAAGAACCATATCTTCTCTATAATCCTTCCTTGTATAAGTAAGTGTTTTTAAATGCTTGTATTTGATTGTTTTAAATACATTTCAATTATTTGTTTTCTCTTTCCAACCAACAAACTGATTAACAAAACTCTTATTTAAAGATAACTTTTCAGTAAAGGATTTTTAGAAAATAAAACTGTAGGAATGTGTATAATTCAAGTGTGAAAGATAAGTTCCACCTCAAAATCACTGGAAGAGAATGATATTTATAATATATTGTCTTGTTTTCCATTTATTGGATTTATTTAAAGTATCCGAGTAAAATTTAATCAAAACAAATGTCGTAAAGTTTCTGTTTTAATTCTGGTAACATGAAAACAAAGGTATGAATAAACACGAAAAGGCAAAGGAATTTTGTTGTTTTTCAATGCTGTTAAATTATATTTTGACACATATCTTTGCTCATATTTTGACCCGTTAAGCCTTGTTCGACTTTGGCTAGTGTGCTATAAATAAAGTCTGTATAGCTCGATCTTGGCTAATTGTTTAGACGAACTTGGTGGACTTGCATCATTTAATTTTGCCCTCGGACTATTGTAACGGCTAAAAAGTTCCTATGTGGTGATTAGATACATTAATTCATGATATGAAGCAATTGCGAATTGCTATCAATACATAAGTAGCATAAAGAACAATGAGTTCTCATTGAAAGGTGCAAAATCAATAGCATATATCATGAACATCAAGTCAACTAGACTAGGGAGGGGTCATTATTTCAATTGCATGAAGAGTTGATATCAACATTCTATTTTCACATAATAGGTCATATTTTGTAAATTATAATGTACACAGCAAGAATTGCATATACCCATTTTCATGCGTGAAATTTGCATTTCACGAAACTATGTTATAAAACATATGTAAAACGCATGTTGAGGACCGCGAATTCAGAACCCAAGTATGAAACGTATGAATTTTGCATGTTAAAAAGGCATGATTTTAAACATAGGTGTGTGTGAAACGGGATGCATACTTGTATACGATCGGAAGAAAAACATTGAATGATTCGATGTTTTACAAGTACTTGTATACGTATGTATAGCTATTTGACCAAAATGACCATTTAAAAAGAATAACAAAACCATTTCAAATCAGATTTGCCTTATAAAGTTTGAACGTTACATTGTCAATTTATCAACAGAGATCTTAACTTTGGGTTATAAGTTACTAAATTCGGGCGTCACCGATGAGTTTTTTGTAGAAGAAAACCATACTTGGCGTACAAAATTCTAAGCCTAGTACCTTTGATATTTTGTTTCATACCACAAATGACTAGAAGAAACAATATTGCAATCGTTTGTCTTGTTTTATGAATATATAACACCACTTCAATGTTAAATAATTATAAATTCTAAACTTTGTAGTTATTCTACCATGTCACAAAGATGTTACATTTAGACGTCGCTGTTGGCCTCATTGTCTCAGTTTGTGAAGAACTGAACGAAATTTGGACTATGACTCGAAATAAGTTCGGGCGACATTGATTTTGTCAAACAGTCATCGTTGACAGGATAAGAATGTTTAAAATAATGCATTTAGGGGTACCCAACTATGGCTAAAAAAAAATTGGCTTGTTTATTACATAAAATTTTGACAAAATGGTTTCTTTGAACTGCTGACAAAAATATAAAACTACAAAACTACAAAAATATAAAAATTTCATGACATTTGAACGACACAAATAACACTCAAACCAATGTCACGCCAACTTCATTCGGGTCATGACTAATTTTTTTTTTAATCTAGTTTTACTCAAACCGGAAACAAAGATGTTGAGTCTGTAAATAAAAATGTTGTGTCCAGATCCCGGATAAACGAAAAATCAGATTAAACAATGATAAGATCAATAGATAAATTAGTGTTGTTTAGGAATTTTTACATCGTGCGGGAAATACAATTGAAACCACTTATGCATGAATGTTGAAACATTTGTTGGGTCTCAAATGTATTGTTACTTTTATTGATGTCATACGCTGGTCATTTATGTTATTTGTCTTTTGCACAAAAGAGTTTGCTTTCCTTCCTGTCTTTGTTTTCATCGTCCATCATCGTTTTATATGCGATTAACAAAAACGTTGAAATTACGCTAATTTCTGACCTTTTTTTAGGAATACATTCGTTGGTATCATGAGCTGAATTTCGAGTCTGGCGAAGTAATCGCATAAATTTACAAATACAAAACGCTTTCATGTCTTTGTCTTGACGATGGAACAGACCTTGTTTGTTATTTTTTCATAACGGTCAGCAAATGATATGTATTTTCCTAGGCGCAAGAACGCTTTCATGTAAGGATCTGAGACGTCAGAAGTTTGAATATTGTCATAATTGATAAGAAGTAACGATTTTGATTTGTTTCTGAAAAAGTGGTTTACAGCTCCTCTGAATTCCTGCACACAAAAAGGATCGTCCTCCATGGTATACGTTTTTGATAAAACCACAATGATTTGTTTCGACTGAGCAATTTTGGTAGATATTACCTCCCCTCTATTCGATCCTGGTAGTGTATCCACAACAGTATCGTACACTTTTAACCCGTTCTTTAACAAGGTTTTCCGAAGATCGCCCAAAACCCAAATCCGAACGTCGAGTTCATTTACGTCATACGAAATGTAAACATCATAATATAAATTTTGAGCTGTAACTGGTTTCTTTGTCTGACGCATCATTCGGAACATTATCAGAATTTCATATTGGAAAAACATAAATAATCCAAAAATAACGGCTAACAACGATACAATAACGGAAGATAATATTATAAGCCAATCCCACTGAAATGGATTCTCATTGCATCCAAGAAATTCTTTTGTCACTTCCTCGACATGTAATATTTTCCCATTTGCATTACAAAGCAACGGATTTATTGTTTTGTTTACGTTGTATACTTTTCTCCATTCTCCGATCCAGAGATTTGTACAATCACAAATAATAGGAGTTTCGCCAAGATAAATAAAGTTTGCATCGAGTTTCTTAAACGAGTCGGGTAAATCAGACAAACTGTGATTTAAAATAATAACCTTTTTCAGTTTTTCAAAATAAGCGATATCGACAGAAAATAATGAATTAATATCTTCGAATGAATTATAAGAAACATCTAAAATTGAAACTCTTTTCAAATATTTGAAGAAAGGAAATCTTTTCATACCTGTGTTTTTAAAATATAGCTCTAGATTATGACCAAAACCTTTTGGCATCCTTTTCAAGAATTCCGGATGGCTTATTTCCTGGTCAGTACAATTAACAACGATTCTATCTCTACTCGGCTGGTCAAAGCAGTCACATCTACTTGGACAATTTAAATCACCATGCAGGTCGCATGTAAGTTTATCTCTTTCAGTCTTGTCAAGAAATAGTTTAGCATTGATTCCCGCATTTGGACCGTCAGGTGGACAAATGTAGTCGGGAAAATTAGGGAAAACAAAGCTATAATCTGGTTTCCATATGTTCGAGAATCGCAAAACGGGTTCCAATCTACAGTCACAATAATATGTGTTGTTTCCGAAATAAAAGTTGGTATTTCGCATAATTTTAAAGAGTTTTGGGAACTGATCCACGGAAAATCCAACATATTCGTAATCCGGAAAGTGCATAGGTGGATTTTTTGCAACAGTAACAGTACCTGATCCGTAATGTAGACTTGTATTGACTTTCCATCCTAGTATATTTTCTATTTCTTGGAATAGGTTGTTTTCGTAGTTTATCTCACAATAAAGTTTGTCCATTACCAGATTGGTTACGTCTATTTTTGTAAGATTGTTTCCGGACAAATCAAAATTAAAAATGTTGATCGAATCGCCATTAAAAGCATGTGGATCCATTTCTTTGATTTGGTTGTTGGCTAAACTCACACTGCGTAAATTTGACATATTTTGAAACGTTTCATTGCTCAGATAAACTAGTTTATTATATTCAAGTTTTAAAATTTCTAAATTTCTCAAACAGGAAATAGTATTTATATGTGTGAGTTGATTTGATGTTAAATCCAAAAGTTTTAAATTCTGAAAATCACATATATTTGATGGTAATACTCGAAGTGTTCCATGTCTGTGTACAAGATTTGCAGGAGCACTTGTATTAAAATCTGACGGTGGCAGAACAAATGCATTCGAACCAAATCTAACATATTCGATATGCAAAGCCTGGGACGACCGTTTGGAATGTTTATCGATTTCCCATAATCCTTTAGAATGACAACTACAGCAAGTATCATAATCAGCAGCGACAGTTTTGCATACAGAACTGTCACAAAGAAGTTCTTGGTCTCCTTTCCATTGACTGGGAGACCATGGTACCATGTTTGCAAGCAACATTTGAATTTCAATCACCGCTATGAAATATAATCCAAAAAAGTGGAACATTTCAATTATCTTTAAGAAAAACTTTTAGCCGTCAAATGTATGCCATTCTGATGTTGTACGCATTTATACGAACATACGATAACTCGTGACAATGTGTCTGCAATACATGTGATATCAACTCCGCCTCCATACAAAAACTAAAAGTCCAAGTATGTTACTTGCCATCCGAATATATGAAGAAACCAATGGTTGACCCCGAATATATGTATAAATGAAATAAGTTAGATATTGGATTTAAATGACACTTTGTCCACGTTTCATGTAGATAATCTGGAATGTGCGAAAAAAAACAGTCCAAATCGATCGTGTTGGTTATCACTTTTAAATGTGAATTCTTTTAAATGTGAAATCTTGTATCTCTGTATTACATGTAATCATCTCCGAAAGACAAGAATTGAATCTTAAAGAACATTTGCTCAATGAATTTTCTTGATGATATCTACGTCATTTTCAATCTTTGTATTTTATGCTGAGTTCACACGTAATTCGAATTCGATTCGCATTAACTAATTGGAATTCGCATTCGAAACGTTTTACGTCCTAACGTCAATTCTAATTCGAAGAGTTAGAGAAGAAGATTGTGTAACTGTAAACGTGATTAGCGAATTCGATTCTCATTCGATTCGAATTAAATGTACGTGCGAACGAGGCATTATATTGCTTTGTAATTTTGTAAATTGATGTTACTAGTAATTATAAATTATATAAGATTGAGATAGAGAAGCCAGTGACATAATTCATAAAGGTTAAAGTGGTATAATTAATGTGAATCATTTGATCTCATATCCACACTAGCCTATAAAGACTAGTTTTATTCCGTCACATTTCCATGAACCTGTCTCCAGTCGTTAACTCATCAGTGGTTTTCATTTTGTATAGATACTTATTATTTGACAAGACCCTTTCTAAACATAAAAATTGATTCAGCATTGTTTGTTGATTTTTTTTTGTGTGACTCTGAGTTGTGACATATTGTCATATTCCACTCAGTTTCTTTTATCTAAATAGTTTTAATACATTTGTTAGTATATTTGTGTTTATATACGACCAAGTCCATGATAACCTACCGTTTCCGTCAAATTGGCTAAAATTTTATCGTGATTCGTCTATTCTTACTATCAATTAAGATTGAGATATAGAAGACATAAATAAATTCTTAAAAATTAAAGTGATAAACTTAATGTGAATCATTTGATCTCATATCCACACTAGCCTATAAAGACTAGTTTTATTCCGTCAGATGTCTCTAGAAATTATCTATTCCCCTTACTTTTCATGAACAAAAAATAAACGTGAATCATCAAAATCTGTCTACCTTTTTTATCATCGTAAAGAAAATGTCGTCATACAAAAACGAAATTACCGTTCACGTCATTTAGGAAGATTGTTTACCGTTCTTCGCTATGAAGGTATCCCGTTTACGAAACTTATCTCGTGTTATTTGTTCTATTTATATGTTTGTTTTAATTTAAATTGAGAATGGAAAAGTGGAAATATGCCAAACAATGGACCTAATGACATTATGACTTAGCTCTAGTATATGTGCAGAAAAAAGTAAACTCACAAAAATACTGAACTCCGAAGAAAATTCAAAACGAAACGTCCCTCACCCAACGGCAAAATCAAAGCTCAAACACATCAAACGAATGGATAACAACTGTCATATTGCTGACTTGGTACAGGCATTTTCTTATGTAGAAAATGATGGATTAAATCTGGTTTTATATCTAGCTAAACCTCTCGCTTGTATGACAGTCGCATCAGATTCCATTTTATTGACAACGATGTGTGAACAAAACAAAAACACAATAGGTAAAAATGTAACAAATAGGAGTAAAACAGCAACATGAACCCCACCAAAAACTAGGGGTGGTCTCGGGTGCTCCGGAAGGGTAAGCAGGTATTTGCTCTACATGTGACACCCGTCGTGTTATTACAAAGCCGGTAAATAATATAATTCGGTAGGTCACATTCGTGAACAGGGAACGATATTGTAGTTACGACATAAGGAGTACGAAGTGATGATTTCAACTTTTGGAACTCTTGGTTTTACAAAAATGATAAGGTCTCAAATGGTAAGCGGAAATCATCCCTTTTGTCGTAAAGATTTGTTTTCAACCGACCCTTATTGTCAATTTCTGGATGTAAGTCAAGATATGAGGGAGACATAACTGTATCTGTTGTAGCCTTTATCTCTCTTAATAAAGGCAACAGTAGTAAAACGGAAAGTCCCTAAGCAAATGGCAAAATCAAAAGCTAAAACACATCAAACGAATGGATATTAATTGAATGGATAACAGAAAATGACGAATGGAAAATAACGAATAGATAAAAGAAAATGCACACTTTTGTGTTTGATATGTTATGTCATTGATAATCCAAAAGTCAAAAATATTATGTCCCTCTTTTTGTGGATTTGATTAGGACTCCAGACATGTCGTCTTCGTGTAATTCGTCTAACGTAAACAAATTATCTAAAGACAGAATGTTTATAAGGGTCTTATAATGTCAATAAATTCAGTTTGGCATAAGTATGCATGAAATGTCAACATTATGAATAAAAGAATATGCATGTGCGGTCTTTAAAATAAAATAAAAAATCCAAAAATAATCATTTGACTACCTCTGCTAACAAGGGTTTGTTCTGTTTAAAGGACCTTTCCAAATCCTTTGATTTTCTCACAATGATATACTCTCTCCAAAATTTTTCTGCTGATATAATAATTACCGGAGTTAAGTTCAGTTTCTTGCTTCTTTTTCCTCCATTAAGGATGCTCGCTCTTCTGTTTCAATATAGCAACTATTTTCAAAATAGATATAGGAAGATGTGGTATGAGTGCCAATGAGACAACTCTCCATTAAAATAACAATTTATGAAAGTAAACAAGTATAGGTCAAGGTACCGCCTTCAACACGAAGCCTTGGCTCACACCGAACAACAAGCTATAAAGGGCCCCAAAAATTACAAGTGTAAAACCATTCAAACGGGAAAACCAACGGTATAATCTATATATAAACTAGAGGCTCTCAAGAGCCTGTGTCGCTCACCTGTTACTGTATTTACTGATGTCAATTATCTTGGTTGGTAGGTGGGGTCATTTGACACTTTTTTTTAAATAGATACCCTAGTAATGATTGTGGCCAAGTTTGGTTAAATTTGGCCCATAGTTTTAGATAAGAATGTTCAATATTGACTATAAAGGGTAATAACTCCTTAAGGGGTCCTCTTACAATTTTGATCAGGTTGACTTATTTGTAGATCTTACTTTGCTGAACATTATTGCTATTTACAGTTTATCTCTATCTATAATAGTATACAAGATAATAACCAAAAACTGCAAAATTTCCTTAAAATTATCAATTTTAGGGCAGCAACCCAACAACAAGTTGTCCGATTCATCTGAAAATTTGTGAGGGAATAGATCTTATTCTGATGGACATTAAAATCTTGAGAGATTTGCCCTAAATGTCTTAGTTTCAAAGATATAAATCAAAAACTGCATTTTTCCACTATGTTCTAATTTTAGACATGTCAGCCATTTTGTTTGGAAGGCGAGGTCATCGGACACATTTTTTAAAACTATATACCACAATGATAATTGTGGCCAGGTTTGGTTAAATTTGGCCATGTAGTTTCAGAGAAGAAGATTTTTGTACAAGTTACAAAAAAATGACGAAAAGTTGTATAAAATTGACTATAAAGGGCAATAACTCCTAAAGCGAATGACTGACAATTTTGATCTTGCTGACTTATTTGTAGGTCTTAATTTGCTGAACATTATTGCTGTTTACAGTTTATCTTTATCTATAATAGTATTCAAGAAAATAACCAAAAACTGCAAAATTTCCTTAAAATAACAAATTCAGGGGCAGCAACCCAACAACAGGTTGTCCGATTCGTCTGAAAATTTCAGGGAAGATAGATCTTGACCTGATCAACAATTTTACCCCATGTCAGATTTGCTCTAAATGCTTTAGTTTTTGAGTTATAAGCCAAAAACTGCATTTTACCCCTATGTTCTATTTTTAGCCGTGGCGGCCATCTTGGTTGGTTGGCGGGGTCACGCCACACATTTTTTAAACTAGATACCCCAATGATGATTGTGGCCAAGTTTGGTTAAATTTGGCCCAGTAGTTTCAGAGGAGAAGATTTTTGTAAAAGTTTACGGACGACGGACGACGGACGACAGACGACGGACGCAGGACGACGGACGACGGACGCCAAGTGATGAGAAAAGCTCACTTGACCTTTCAGGTCAGGTGAGCTAAAAAACGAGAAACGAGAAACATGTATAAATAACATAAACAAACGACAACTACTGTACATCAAAAGATTGTTTTAAATTGATATTTGACATATTATAACGAAACTTAAAAGTAGAAAAAAAGTTATAGGTTATGTATTACCTTTAAATAGGAAGAAACCCCCTCCTCTCATTATACAAATCAAGTATTCTTGTATGATTGCCAATGAGACAGCTATCCATAAAAAGTTCAAATGAAGTAGATGTTAGCAATTATATTGAATATGAAACAATTAAGAAAACTAATGGCCTAATAATAAATTAAAAAACAATATGACAGACATGAACCAAAAACAACCACTGGACTACAAGTCCCTGCATGGCTTGCGCAGGCACATTGAAAAATGTGGCTGGGCTAAACATGTTATTAATTCAAAATAAGCGATTAATCGAAATTAAATGCATGAGCCTATTCATCAACATGAAATTGAGGTGCCATTGTATAGGCAGACAAAGAAAGAAAGGCAAAAGTGTTCATTGATTCAATGGGTATAGGATCGGATCTTGAAAACCCATACTGTTATTTTACTACATTTAGTTCTTCTTCTGTCCGGGATATGTTCCTAGTGTTGTATCTCATTCTAGCCAACAGATCTTTCCCACATCATCAGACAACTCGGCAATGAGAACCGAAATTTGTTAAGAAATAATTTCTCAAGATTGGACGAATATCGTAAGAAACTATAATAGCTTCGCACCGTGATGAGAAGCAGCAATGCCTGTATCCATTCTCAATGAGAAATTGCATATGTAAAATTCCGCACATTAAAAGATAAAATGTTCCAGATCTTCACTTCCTTTTGACATATTGTACGCCAGAACAGAAGTTACACGTACTAGAGAAGTGAGAACAAGCGTGTACACACAATTTGTATTCAAATCAGATTGCAGAGTTCAACAAGAAACACGTTTCTTTAAAATATGCCTAGCTATCCGATCTGAGTCTAAAAAGCATCAAGATTGGACTATAAAAATCTACCACCAAACTGAATCCGCCTCAACGTAAAACACTTAAGTTATTTTCATTTTCTGTGATTGAAATATTACAAAAAAGGGTGTACAGTAAAAGTTATTAAAAGAATTATATCTAATTCAAATTCATTTCAGACTCAGGTGTAATAATCTTAGCAAAAGTAAAGATCTAATTACTAGTATTCAGAAGTTTCTTTTTTTGTAAATGACTAGTATTTTGGAATATTTTGGCACGATCCTTAAGAACAGGTTATAATAATTCGAAACAAGAGTTAAACAAGAATGTGTCCCCAGTACACGGATGGGGCATCCGCACTATCATTTTCTATGTTCAGTGGACCGTTAAAATGGGGGAAAATCTCTAATTTGGCATTTAAATTAGAAAGATCATATCATAGGGAACATTTGTACTAAGTTTCAAGTTGATTGGACTTCAACTTCATCAAAAACTACCTCGACCAAAAACTTTAACTTGAAGCGGGACAGACGGACAAACAGACGGAAGGACGGACGGGCGAACGGACGGACAAACGAACGGACGGACGGACGCACAGACCAGAAAACATAATGCCCATATATTGGGCATAAAAACTAGTTACATTAGAAGCAAATAAGAAAATCGACTATACTATCCGTTTCATACATGAATGATGCGGTTTGACCTTAGTTTGAAACTAGTTTAAATTAGCTGTAACTCTGTCGATTCCACAGGTCTATAACACATTATTACGAAAAATAGTATGTAGGTGTTAATATTATTCATTTATCAATGTATCGAGGTTGAAGAAAGGAACCAAATATTACAGCGTTTGATATATTTTTTATTTACATCTGCAAATCACTTTACATTTACGTAACCCCCCTCACAAAAGTAAATAGAACAAAATACTTGGCCGAGAGCTGATACAATTGTCCTTTAGCCTTTGCTCTTTACAAGAAACCTTGAATGATGTGTTGTTTATTTTAGTAAATAGATAAACTTAAAATGAACAGCAATGAGATATGTTGATATATATCCTATCAACGATAGCACAAGTCCAATTGAAATGATAAATAGGATTAGATATTGGTTTTATTTCAAGTGATTTATCAACAAACTTTGCTGTGTTCTTTTATTTTTATGTTATTGAATGAATTTTGGTATATTCTTGTTAAGGAATAATAAACCGTTCTGACGAAATGTAAGGATATTTAAATATTAAAAGTTTGACAATTTTCAATAGCGTTTAAAACAGGTCAAGTTTAAACCTTTCGCTGGTGTCAACAAACTCAAAGTAAGAGAAAGGGTCGGTCAGCCAAGAGTACAATGTGCAATGGCCCATTTTTCCATTGAACTCTTAGTTGTTTGGCAAAAATGTATTCAAACATACAATTGATCGTGTCAATCTAGTTCATGATATATATTAGATGGCGTGCAAAATTTTAATCTTGGTATCAACTATAAGTTTATCGTATAAAATTTAAAACATGCAATCGTTCTGAATATATTCTAACTCTTGTTGCTGAAAGATTAATTTAACACATATATATCAATCTCGTGATAATAATTATATGCAATCACGTGAATGCTGGTATTTTTCCGTTTATAATGGTTAAATTTTCAAAATGCACATTTGGTGCATCAAATAAATATTGATATATTGTGACTTCTACTACTTCGGTGCCACTGTTGATGGACTGCAAATGTTTAAGGCTTTGTAAGAAAGTGATCTTTTTAGAAGTACAATTCTTCTAATTTAAACTTATCTAAAAGAGGGATAAATCGTACTTTGTAAAACAGTGACTCCGATTCAAACATAAATTTCACTGAAACTGACATTAGCAAGATGCAAGATTTCTTGATTGACAACATATTTACTTTTGGAGGCGTTTTTTTCCAACAAACTATCGGCATTCCCATCGGAACCAACTCTGTTCTTTTTCTTGTCGATTTTTATTTATATGAGGCTGACTTTATACGGGAACTTCTAAGGGTGAGGGAAAAGAAGTTTGCAGTATCCTTTGCCTTTACTTTCCGATATATGGATGATTTTCTTTCTCAAATCATTCAAAATTTGCTGACTATGTTGAACGCATCTATCCCATCGAACCAGGAACATGTACTGTTCCCAGATCGAACTTCAGTTAAAGTTTACAACAAAGTTAAGTTTGCCTCATGTCTTGGCATACACCAAGACATTGGTAATGAGGTTCGGTTACAAATTAACCTTATACGCCAAAAGAGATGATTCCAGCTTCCCAATGTGAACTTTAGATTTCCATGTAGCAATATTCTAGCAGCGCTTGCATATTAATTAATTATTTACGTTATTGCGTCAATACTGTGTATTCAACAAGTCCACACTAATAAACAGCTTTTCTATAAAATCATAACAGTTAAGATATATAAAACTTATATCCATAGACTAGACAGGTAAATACTATTTCGAAAAAAAGTGCAAAGTTTTATCATACTTTACTATAGTCTAAAATAAGGACAACATATTGACAAAACGTCAAAAATATGCGTGTCAGACGTAACAGACTATGCGCATAATAACTTTAGCAGGGGTGTTTGTGTTCTTCAAAACAGTGTTATATCTACAAAAATTCGAATGAATGATATGCTTTATATATAAAGTATTACAATATTACTGAATATGCGTTCCTGTAACGATCAACGCTATTTTTTGGTAAAAACAAATAGTGGTCATTATGGTCAGATTTTTGAAAATGTTAAGTTATCAAAATTTATAGGTTTTAAAATATAAGATTATATGATATTTCGTTTCTGTAAATTATGCCCACAAAAGTACATACATAGACAATATCAGAATCGAATTTTTGCAGCACTCACACTTCATATAAAAATGCGACGGCTTCTGGCAAATGTCTTGCAAGATGTCCAATGTCGGATTTTGCCGCTTTTCACAAATAAATTGGCATTTGCTACGCTATTCATTGAAAAATTAGATTAGTTGCATGCTACATAGTGCTTTTCCGTAATTGTGCTTTAACTTTGCAAAACAGCTACATAGTTTTTAATAATTTGCGTAGTCAAAACGACTTCGTTTTCAAAGAAATGAAATGTCTTGCAAGTTTGTCCACTGGACGATTTTCATACGTTTTCAACGTTGTCTATTCGGGGTACGCTGTTTATGGTGGATCATCTGTAAATTTCCTCAGACAGAATTTTCTTGATGGTCAGATACTATCAATAAGACAACAAAGTATTAAAAAAAAATCCGATGACTGGGTTGTTCGTTTAGATGAGGTTCTTAAGTTGTGAAAAAGTTAGTATCATGAGAGGATGAAATGTCTTGCAAGTTTGTCCACTGGACGATTTTCATACGTTTTCAACGTTGTCTATTCGGGGTACGCTGTTTATGGTGGATCATCTGTATATTTCCTCAGACAGAATTTTCTTGATGGTCAGATACTATCAATAAGACAACAAAGTATTAAAAAAAATCCGATGACTGGGTTGTTCGTTTAGATGAGGTTCTTAAGTTGTGAAAAAGTTAGTATCATGAGAGGATAAAAAAATCCTCTTTTTTAAATTTTCAAATTGGGAAGCGTAAAACTTCAATATTTTTTGTTTCTCTGCAATAAGATTCATATGTATATAACTTCATATGAAATTGGGCCTAAAGCGTGCCAATTGCTATTTACACCTCTCCACATCATACAAAGCTTGTCAATATATGAGATGAATTATAATTAGCCTTTTATTTCTGACAATCGTTTCATTTCTTAATCTAATGGTACCGCTATTAGTAAATTGAATTTTATCAGCAAGACACGTTTAACTTGTAATTCCCGAAAAACATTTTATAGTAAAGCAAAATATATATCTTCCTCCTTTTTGGATCTAAATGGGGAAACATTGCATTTTATTACGTTTTATGTCAATTGGTCTCTGGTAGAGAGTTACATCTCATTGGCACTCATCATACCGTATATATCTTCTCATTTCATATAGATTTATGCATTACCCAAATACGATATATTTTGTTGTTTGTTGCTTACGTTACTTTCAGTGGGAAATATTTCATGCATATTCAGTACAACTGATCATTAAGAAGTATCCATATTGACATGCAAAACAAAAATTACAAGAGAAATAAAAAACTTATCCCAAATAATCATTAATCGCTGTAAAACGTTACCATTTGAGACGCAATATCGTGCTTTAACGTCATACTGATTAAATATCTCCCAGTTTATACGGTATTTCAGGGCATGGATCTCCTATCATAATTTCCTTGATAGACGAATGTTCCAATTGTCGCATCTGTTATCCCGTCCCCTTTTCCTCGAATGCGACCTACCAAATTAGACGTATTTATACCGAGTTTGTACTAGCATGAACATCAAAACGAGTGCAACATGTGAAGCAGGATCTACTTACTCTTTCAAAGTACTTGAGATCACCCCTTTTGTATATTTGGCATCTCTTTTACAATATTTTCAATTAACTAAATGGTGTACGATTTGTAAATTCTAAGGTTATTCTAACGATGCGTGTACTTCTAGTCCTCGTGCGATTTGGGAGATTTGTTGTTGAAAAAGCACTTAAAAAAGAGTCTTTGTCCAAACATGTTGTCTACAAAATCTGGTTATGTCAAATAATGTTGTTCGACTAAAACATTAAAACAGTGAACCCCTTCATCATTCTGTCTCCTATTTTGAAACAGTGTTTTCAAAGCTAAAAATCTAGGTTCATCATCGGATACAAAAATATAACATATTGTCAAGCGTTCAATATTTCGACCAAAAAAAAAGGTTCTTAAAGTCTAGAAGCAAAGTAAGTGACAAATTTTCAAGTGATCAATATCCCATAATGCCCGCGTCACACTGTCCCGATTTTTACGCCGATGGCAACACGATAATGGAAATTTTCAAAATCGGGACTGATCGTATCCAGATCGGGCTATTCGTAGTGCCATCTTTAACCATCGTAGAAACATCGGCAACTTTTTCTAGCCTTCGGGGACAACTTCGGGAAGGATTCTAAATTTTTTAACATGTTAAAAAATCCCCGAAGGTGCGTCCGATGTTGAGGGTTCGTATTGAGTTCGTATCACCATCCTCACTATCGTAATGTCACCGGGAATGCATCTTTGCACATCGTATTGCATTCGTGTTTCCATCGTTTCCATCGGGCAGTTTTGACATTACGATGTCTACACGAATGAATCACGAAGATACCCGAAGGTCTTACGATGGCAACACGACTTCGTGAAGACCTCGTAATCCCGTCGTGTTGCCATCGAATAAAAGTACGAAGGCGACAAGATGGAACTACGACGGCAATAAATCCAGCTAAATGTAAGGCAGCGACCATTTGATTTTCTGGGGGGGGCTATGGTTTTTTTTGGAAAAAAAAGTTTGTTTCCAGTTTTTGGAGAAAAAAATAATTTGTTTTTGATTCTGAGGGAAAAAAATTGTTTGTTTCACCCTCAGCTGCCACTATATGTAATGCTAAAATTGAAAGAAAAAAATTGTTTTTGATTTGTTGCGAAGAAAATAGATTGTTTTTCGCCGCAGGCGAAAAAAAAAGTTTGTACAGAAAAAAAAACCATAGCCCCCCTCAGAAAATCAAATGGTTGCTGCCTAAGTTAATTTTCGCGTTAAAATACATTTAAAGTGCCATGCGCGATATGCACTGGTCAGTCTTATATGACAGTTAAGAAAGACGTTCACAAAACATGGAGCTCATATCATATGATTCTATGAGAACAAGAAAGGCGACAGCGTTGTTTCTATTAATTCAAATGGAACAAGAAGAGCAGCTATTACAGGCTCAGGATTTACTTTTACAAATAAAATATTATTTTTTGTCAATTTTCCATATCAAGTAACATAATGAAAATCATAAACGCGCCTCGTACACCAACACTGCAGGTAAACGTATATAGGGAAACCAACTTTTTCTTCATTATTCTGATTTTTTATGTATCGTCTGAGTTGTTGTCACACGAATGTTTACTCCATAACCATTTTGTTTTCTATATGTCATATTTTGCCGCATTTGTTGCTTTCCGCACATCCTTCCTTTTGTATATATTATTATGATATTCTCCTGGAAAGAGCTCTTTTTGAATAAAAGGGATCAACGAACAACTACATAAGACTCATCAGTGACGCTCAGATCAAAATAGTTAAAAAGCCAAACAAATACAAAGTTGAAGAGCATTGAGGACCCAAAATTCCAAAAAGTTGTGCCAAATACGACTAAGGTAATCTACTCCTGGGGTACGAAAATCCTTAGTTTTTCGAAAAATTGTTTTTATACAGAAAATTTATAAAAATGACCATATAATTGATATTCATGTCAACACCGAAGTGCTGACTACTGGGCTGGTGATACCCTCGTAAACATGGGCATAATTATGGGTGATTATTCAGACTAGTGCACACATTTTACAGTTCAAACAAGGCAATGCCGAGCGTGGCATCCCCTCGTATATATGTAACATATTGGGGACAAATATGGACACTATATTTGTATATACACATGCAGAAAATGGTAAATTGAATATGCATATTTGATACATAAACTATTTTTCTAGAAATCAACCAAAACATTCAGTAACTGGAAATACCTTTAATATTGTCTTTAGAACCAGCAGGTAAAAAAATGAGCAACCAATTCCTGTGTATTATGCTATTTCAAGGAGAAAAAACAAGTCCATCTGCATGACCTTGACCTTTGGCCTTGAACGTAAAAAATGTCAGATCATTACAAGGAGGAACAATATACCAAATGTGGTTAAAATCTTTTGAAGCATATTAGTTTTAGAGTGTCCACAAGGGTGATATTGCCTTGTATTACAACTGCCACTGTGACCTCGACCTTTGAACTTTAAAGTCAATAGTGCTTAAGATATTCTTCACGAGTAACACCATACCAAGTTTTGAGCATTTTGGGTCTAGAGTGTCAATAACAATTTTATATACACGCAACTTACATGTAGTAGGCGAGGGGATAATAAACTAAGTTTTATAAGAATTAGACAAAAAGATCGATTTCCCGCCATGCATGGAACGTACAGAAACGATATGTTGTCGAAATTCTGTTCGTATCTTTTAGACATCGTATGGCCATCGCGCCATCATCGTAATCCATCGTGTAGCCTTCGTGATCCATCGTGTAGGCTTCGGCTGAGATATGAAGCTTAAATACCCGTCTTCGGTTAACCTTAGTATGTCCATCTTTTGCTATCGTATATAATTTCGGCACCATCGTATAGACTTCGTTATTCATCGTACTTTCTTCGGTCACTTTTTGGTATTTTAACGAGATCGGGACCAACTTCGTACGAACTTACAATTTTCGCATTCGGGTGTCCATCGTATATAAAAATCGGGACAGTGTGACGCAGGCATAAAACATTTGCAAAATGTATATAAGATATAAAGTTTTACAAAAGCATGTTTTTCAAACTAAAACAAATTTAAAGATATTATGGGAAAGATTGTCTGCGCACTTCAATTAATTATACTAAATCAATGATTTCATAAATTGTTTAGAAACCATTTACAAATTTAAGAATTAACCGCGGAACAAGATATAGACCGCAGTTCGACATTGTCCCCGAATACAACTCGGTACTATATGTATCAAACTGCTGATCAATTGAATCTTTCTCATTGAACAGTCTACAATGCCTGTGTGCAAACCTTTTCACTAGTTACATGTGTATTAACTAAAAGATATTTAATTCTTGATTAACTTTCGGAAATTATTAGAAATTCATGAATGTATCTCCCACATTCAAAGCTCTTGTTCCTAGTGGATATAAGGTTTTTTCTTCTTTTTTGTTGTTGGCGTTTTCAGTTTTTATATCAGGTCTTAAGCATTTTCATCAGGTTTACAATTTTCAAATATTTCGAGCAGACGAATAATTATCTACTTACTATATGTAAGAAGATGTTATATGTGTATGAGTGCCAATGAGACAACTCTTCATCCAAGTCACAATTTTTAAAAAGTTAACTATTAAAGGTCAAAGTACGGCATTCATAATTCTATTTTAGACCTGGAAGCTTTGTACAATTAACAAAACAAAAACCGTCCCGTTTTACTTTTCACACCTATTAAAATATCATCTTGAAAAAAGAATCAGTCACCTTGAAATAATGGGCCAACAATTGCCATAGCCGAACTCGCTCCTTTTACCGCAAAATTGCCAATTTTTACACTTTGAGTTGGGGCAACCCATTGGTTTGAAATCTTCGAAATCTTGTCAGGTTTTCTCACCAAATGTCGATGGTTCTCTCCGGGCACTGGTCTGCGGCTTCCGCTGCCAATAAAAATTGACCTTCACGAAATATCGCAAAAGTGTTAAAAGTGGAATTAAACGGCACCAATCATTCATTCGATCAATCAATTTAAAATCTTTCTTTCGATATCACACTCGAATACTTTTCTACACTTATGCATGTGGCTCTGATATTGCTGTGACCTTAGGTCATATAATTAAGTTGATTATGTGCTTAATCATGGCATGATTGTCAAAATTATTGGTGTCGCTCAATAATAATAAAAAAATCATTGTATCAAACAAATTACTTTGCCCTTTTATTGAAATAATATTAATTGTAGCTATGGACTTTATGGGACTTTTATTTCCTATTTGGTGTTATTTTTGTGTGTATGCACACATTTGTTCTCGAGATATTTAAAAAGTAAATCTTTCAATTGTTGTACCCTGATGAGGTTATGAATCGATAACAGTATTAAATGTTTGTTACATTTAGAAAGACTATTTAAACTTATTTAAAACTACTCAAATATCACTTACGTACATCTTTAAATTTCCGCTATTATATTTTTAATTAATAAAAACTAATATTCAAATATTCATATAAATCAAACTGCTCATAAAATACATGTGAAATGAAGTATTTTAGAAAAATCGTGTTTTGAAAATTAGAGTTACTTCCCATTACCAGAGTTAAAATAAAATCAGCGATACTGAGATGAAAAGCAAAGACAAGCCTTCTTGTAAAAAAAAAAAGACTTTCTGTATACAAGGTGATAGGACGGAATATGTCACATCTTCCAATATGTGAATATGTGGGGAAAACTATCAGAAATATATGATTCTATAATAACTTAGTATACTGAGACTGTTCTGGATAAGGTCAGTAAAGTTCTGGACAATTACTTGTACATGAAAAGTCTTGTCATTATTTCAAAGACGAAAGTCTCGACGTTTAAAAGTAAATATTAGATAAAGAATTCAATCTTACCTCCAAATTTCATCCACTTTTCCAACGCACCACACGAAACCAATCCAATATGGGAAAGATTACATTTTTTTCTATGCAACATATGAAAAGGTAAACAAATTTCAGATTTTTATGAAAAGAGTGGGATAACAGAATCCCAACGACACCCTCTATCAATTAGGAGATAACTGTATTGTATTTTAAGCTCCGACGGCATCAATTGGGGATTTGATGGTCGCAAATTAAGATTACTGGCGACGCGTTAGCGGAGACAGTAAACGGGTATTTGCGACCATCAAATCCCAAATTGATGCCGTCGGAGCTTAAAATACAATATTGTTATCTCCATACTAATGAAACTGACAGAAAACAACGTTAAAACATGTATATAAAATCTGTCATATGCCGTCTGCGCTTGCGCGTACGTCCCATAGCATCAATTGTCAATTGATGCCATGTAAGAAAGTGACGTTATCCAATCAAAATGAACGTTACAAACGTTGTTGCATTAGAATTAAGTATTGAAGCACGCATTGTGTAGTAAAGACCCATTCTTATAGATGAAACTTAGTATGCGGGGTCTATCAACGACATATACATAGACCACGACATAACTATAAAAAGGAAAAAGACAAATAGACAAACAATATTACACAAAACACAACATAGAAAACTAATGACTCGGTAATTTCTAAAATAAGAATATCTATGAACGTATCAAATTAACAAATGCTCATGAAAAAATATACCAAAACCAAAAAGAGACATCTTTGTAGTTACTTTTAACAAACTTACTGTTGATTAATTGAATTACAAAACATCAGTTCCACAGTTATCATTTAGCTTCGTATTTTTAAATCTTTGTCATTTATTTTTTTGATTTCATGATTGTAATAAAAAAAAAACTTGCATACATAGTCAATTCCATCTCTTCATTTTACAAAAACAAATAAAAATAAAAAATCCAGCTTGCTGTTTTCTTTTTCATCCTTTTTGCAAATCTAGTTACTATCAAGTCACTAACACACATCAGTTAACCAATGTTTTCAACCAACTGCAGAGATGTAAAGCCAATAGATAATATTGTTTTCATTGGTTAAAAACATAAAAATGTCAAAATTATTTCTTAATCATTTCTCACCCTTCATAGACATTTAATACAATACAAAAGGGTCTGGATCTCTAGTTTCTGCATTCTTATAAAAAAACCTTTTTTTGGGTGTCCATTTTTCTATATTCTTTTCTTTTGCGGCTTCCTCTGTCAATAAAAACTGACCTTCACGAAATATCGCAAAAGTATTAAAAGTGGAATTAAACGGCACCAATCATTCATTCGATCAATCAATTTGAAATTTTTCTTTCGATATCACACTCGAATACTTTTCTACACTTATGCATATGGCTCTGATATTGCTGTGACCTTGGATCATATAATTAAGTTGATTATGTTCTTATTCATGGCATGATTGTCAAAATTATTGGTGTTGATCAATAATAATAAAACATCATTGTATCAAACAAATTACTTTGCTTATCATGGGCCCTTTTAACGAAATAATATTAATTGTAGCTATGGACTTGATGGGACTTTTATTTCCTATTTTGTGTTGATTTTTGTGTGTTTGCACACATTTGTTCTCGAGATATTTAAAAAGTAAATCTTTCAATTGTTGTAACCTAATGAGGTTATGAATCGATGATAGTATTAAATGTTTGTTACATTTAGAAAGACTATTTAAAGTTGTTTTAAACTACTAAAATATCACTTACGTACATCTTTAAATTTCCGCTGTTATATTTTCAATTAATAAAAACTAATATTCAAATATTCATATAAATCAAACTGCTCATAAAATACATGTAAAATGAAGTATTTTTGAAAAATCGTGTTTTGAAAATTAGAGTTACTTCCCATTACCAGAGTTAAAATAAAATCAGTGTTTCACGTCTATCGTCGATACTAAGGTGAAAAGCAAAGACAAGCCTTCTTGTAAAAGAAAAGACTTGCTGTATACAAGGTGATAGGACGGAATATGTCACATCTTCCAATTTGTGAATATGTGGGGAAAACTATCAGAAATATATGATTCTATAATAACTTAGTATACTGAGACTGTTCTGGATAAGGTCAGTAAAGTTCTGGACAATTACTTGTGTATGAAAAGTCTTGTCATTTTTTCAAAGACGAAAGTCTCGACGTTTAAAAGTAAATATTAGATAAAGAATTCAGTCTTACCTCCAAATTTCATCCACTTTTCCAACGCACCACACGAAACCCAACTAATATGGGAAAGGTTCCATTTTTTACTATGCAACATATATGAAAAGGTAAACAAATTTCAGATTTTTATGAAAAGGATGGGATAACAGAATCCCAACGACACCCTCTACCAATTAAGTATTGAAGCACGCATTGTGTAGTAAAGACCCATTCTTATAGATGAAATATGCGGGGTCTATCAACGACATGTACATAGACCACGACATACCTATAAAAAGGAAAACGACAAACAGACAAACAATAGTACACAAAATACAACATAGAAAACTAATGACTAGGCAACACGAACCCCTCCACAAAACTTGGGGAGATCTCAGGTGCTCCGGAAGGGTAGGCAGATCCTGCTCGTCATGTGACATCCGTTGTGTTACTCATGTTACTACAAACCCGCTAACAAGTCTTATTCGGTAGGTCACCATTTTTTTTCATTCATGAAAGGATGACGGGATTGTAGTGAAGACATTAGGAACATATCTGATATCATCAATGAAACGAATATTAATTTACGGTCAATTAAGCGACTCGTGATGATATCCGTAAAAATAGTAAGGGATGATTTCAACTCGACCATTTGGAACTCTTGGTTTATTAGTTTCCTTGTGCGCATCAATCCTCTATCAAGGAAATCATAATAGGAAATACAAGCCCGGGAATATTGTATCAATTTGGAGATATATACACAGTAACTTGGCAGGCGCTGCTGGAATGTTGATACCTAGAAATGGACAGTTGAGTTCAAAATTGGAAGGCTGAAATAATCTCTTTTGTCGTAAAGTTATGTTCTCAATCAACTCTCTGTGTCAATTTCTAGATGAAAGTAAAGATGAGAGACAGACTTAACGATAGATGCGTTCAACATTGTCAGCAAATTTTGAATTATTTAGTGAGAGGACATCACCTATACAGCGGAAAGTGAAGTTAAGGGATACTGCAAACTCCTTTTCCTTCTAAGAAATTCTGTACGAAATCAGTCTCATTGGAATAAAGGAACAAGTCGACAAGAACAGGGGCATAGTTGGTTCCCATTGAAATTCCGGTAGTTTGTTGAAAAAAACGTCCTCTAAATGTAACAAATATGTTGTTTAATAATCCATCTTCGCTATCCAAGGGTTACGATCCACTCCCGCTCTGGAGAGAGCGGGGTGGATCGTAACCCTTGACTAGCGAAGATGGTTGTTAATCAAGAACTCATGCATCTTGATAATGTCAGTTTCAGAGAACTTTTGGTTTTAATCAGAGTGATTTGTTACAAAGTCGGATTAACCCCTCTATAAGTCAACGTTTTAAATGCTCAAATGTGATTGAGAAGTTGATAAATATTACTGGATTCGCCCTAGATGTTCACAATTCAGCACTTCTCTGGATTAGATCAATTCTTCCCATCTTCTAGCCATGCAACTAATCTAGGCCACGTCCACTCTGTGTTTTTGTTATTTCATATATATTTCTATTTGTATCCATCTGATGAGTTCAGCATTTTTCAACTGATTTTTATAGTTCGTTCTTATGTTGTACTGTTACACTACTGTCCAAAGTTAGGTAGGGGAGCGAGGGATCCCACTAACATGTTTCTGTATGTATGTGCCTGTCCCAAGTCAGGAGCCAGCAATTCAGTGTCTTATACTAATAGTATCTACCTGTAGAGTAATTGGTTATCTTTAGTCAATGATGTATTTAGGATTTAACACATTCTGGTAGGTCAGGAGATTTACGTAGCACAAGAACAATAGTTGGACTATAATCAAAAGTACCCGGCTTATGACAGGGAGGGAAGATTCTGTGTTTGCTTCTAAATGTTGCACAATTGAGGGATTAGCACAGAATATTGAAATATGAATTCTAATAGTATTTTAAAACATCTAAACTTCAGGCAAGCATGGAAAAACAAGATCCACAGAATAATGCACGTTGTCGACCTGAAAGAAATTAATACCAACATTATCTATAAATGCTAGCAGCTCTTCTAGATGGTCAAACATAGAATACAGAAATGTTTCAAGATTGGGCACGACTTGAAAAGTACTAATCAATCATCAATATTTTGAAATTAAAAGTTTTGGCAGAGTGCTTACCACAACACAAACAAGAACGAAGCTACTACAAGAATTATTATTTAGGCAAAATTATCCATCATCTTCATGGCTTACCTTTTGGCACCTAAGTTGACCACTAGTATTTGGTGTGGTTTGTTTCAAGAATGACATTTAGGTTTCTGCGTAGTGTTCTTTTTTTTTTTAACTTATGGTTTTAGTTTTATCCCAATTAGAGGAGAAAATGATTTTTCTCCCTTTTTTTTCCATTAAATGTATAAAAAACCATAGGACACAATATTTAAAAAATTGTTGCTCATGAACCTGCCACTTTTACGGCAACAAAACAACGCATGAATGTTCCTTATGAGGTGCCGACCAAGTGTTTTTACTTTGTAGCCAATCCATCATCAAAGATGGCTGCCAGCGGGGGACTAAGTTTAACCTAGGACCATAGTGGAAAATACATACTAATGTCTTCTTTAAGAGAACAACTGAATGAAATGAAACCAAACATAGTATAAATGTTCCTTGTGGGGTGCTGACCAAGTGTTGTTACTTTGAAGCGGATCCTTCATCCAAGATGGCCGTCAGAGGCGGACTTAGTTTAACATAGGACCCTATGGAAAATACATACAAATGTCTTCTTTTAGAGAACCACTGAATGAAATGAAACCAAACATAGCATAAATGTTCCTTGTGAGGTGCTGACCAAGTGTTCTTACTTTGAAGCCAAATCCATCATCCAAGATGGCCGCCAGCGGGGGACTTAGTTTAATTAACATAGGACCTTATAGAAAATACATACAAATCTCTTCTTTTAGAGAACCACATTTCAAAGTGTTCTGGGGTTGCCAGCGCATTTTTAAAATGGCTGGGTAGGCGCCTGCTTGTCCATTCTTCCAAAAATTTAATAATAAAAGCACACACTAATTTTGAATTTACATTGGAAGCTTTGAATATGAGGAGGAAAGTTTTCTCTTTTTAGATGAATTAAGCTAATATGTGTAGGTCCTCTTTTTTTTATGGATTTGAGTGTTCTTGATGTATTTGATGTATTTGAATACAGAAAAATCTCTCATATAGATGAAGTTTCTTGTTTTAATTTTATCTAAGTAACAGTACTCTGTCAAAAGAAAAAATATACAATAAAGTCAAAAATTTCTGGAATGCTTTATTATTACAAGCCATGTGAAATTTCTAAAATAAGAATATCTATGAAGGTATCAAATTAACAAATGCTCATGAAAAAATATACCCAAACCAAAAAGAGACATCTTTGTAGTTACTTTAAACAAACATACTGTTGATTAATTGAATTACAAAACATCAGTTCCACAGTTATCATTTAGCTTCCTAATTTTAAATCTTTGTAATTTTTTTTTTTTATTTCATGATTGTAATAAAAAAATCACTTGCATGCATAGTCAATTCTATCTCTTCATTTTACAAAAACAAATAAAAAATCCAGCTTGCTGTTTTCTTTTTCATACTTTTTGCAAATCTAGTTACTATCAAGTCATTAACACACATCAGTTAACCAATGTTTTCAACCAGCTGCAGAGATGTAAAGACAATAGATAATATTGTTTTCATTGGTTAAAAACATAAAAATGTCAAAATTATTTCTTAATCATTTCTCATCCTTCATAGATATCCAATACAATACAAAAGGGTCTGGATCTCTTATTTCTGCATGTTTATAAAAAAATCTTTTTTTGGGTGTCCATTTTTCTATATTCTTTTCTTTTTCCCCATTTTTCGCCATTCATATTTTTGGGTCCATTTTCTATATATCTTTTGGACCATTAATTCTTTATTCTGTAAAGCCCCATCCAGACCCTCGTACAAGTTTTATGCAGTGTATCTAATTACTATGGTTATATCCCATAGCACCAATTATCAGTTTTGTCTGGATGCTTAAAACATCTCAAGACTTACAAATGGTATGGTTTTGGACGGAATCACAATTTCAAATAGATTTGGAATACATTGTATGTACAATAATCATTTTTAATCATTACATTTTTTATATTTAAAATACATGAGTTTGTAAATTAACAAAAAGCTTGAAAAGTAGCCAGATTTTTTTTATAATAAAAGTGAAGGATAAGAAAAATTGGTTCATGATGTTTGAATAATTGAATGCAATTAAAAAAGAAAAAAAAGTTTTGTTCAATTTCAGAATCTTTGTAAATAAAAAGTCTCATGTAAGTAGATAAGAAATTAAAACAATTCTGAAATCTAAGAAATAGTTTAGATTAAATATATCTCATTTTTATCATCAGTGAGTATTCATTAAATATAAGTCGTGATGACTGACAATTTTCTATGTTTTAGAAGATTTTATTTCTGAAGATAGTATAAAATCAATGATTAAAATAGCTATCTTTATTATATATAAAAAATACTTATATATACAGCATCATAAAGAACATACTCATACCAAAAAATGTACATTAAATTCTTACAAAAGTTTACTTTAAAGAAATTACATATTTTCAATGTGAATTTCATTACTCATTTTTCAGTTGTTGATTGTTAAACATATATAGTTTTTGAGTAAGAGTTGAGGACATCAAATTTACCAAAAAAATATTTAAACAAGAATGTGTCTCACAAAACACTTATCCAGCTCTAACTACATGCGTCACATTTCAGAACTAGGTCAAAAGAAAAATCCTCTAATTTGACATACATTATAAAAGTTTACATAATAATGAACAAGTGGTCAAAGTTCAAGTTGAAATACACAACCCTATATCAAAATAGAACCACAAAATTTTTGAATTTATATAAAATTAAAGCTGTCTTTTGCCAAAAAATACAATTTATCACATCAAAAAACTGCTACTTTCGAATAGTACATTCATAATAATAAAATAGAAAAGATCTAATACTTTACAAAATAACTATAAATTATATATATCTTGGTTTAATTACAGTTATCACAGAATTCAAATTTTAAAATATATATTGGTTCATATTAGCTGTAAAGAGGCCAATAAATAACAAATCACTTCAATATGTTCACTCTAAATTATTTAACTTCTATAATCCTTGCTCCTTATGGACATAAAAGACAAACTGAAGCCTACATTTTAAAGGAAAAAACAATCAAATTAAATCAAATTATCATAAAAAAAATATTCATCACAAGCAAATTCAGGCCATAATATAACTGAAATCTGTTAAATGTTTACAACATTTTTACAGTTTCTTTAAGTGTAAAATAATTACAAGAAATAAAAGCTGCTTTTGAAAAAATCCTGAATTATCAAGTAAACGAAGCGCCAAATGTTTTTTGCAGATTGGTGGCAAGAGAGTTATTGAATCTAAATGCAAAATAATCATAAATGCAATCAGCTATTTCAACAAAAACAAATTAATTATAATAGTCCAACAACTAAAATCACACAATGTTAAATTTAAATGTTAAAACAAATCATGTTATAAGTTGAGTTTTCCACACTTTTGCTCTCCCTTGGTTGAACTCTCCATCTCCTTCAGAGTCCATTTTCTTTTTATACTCCACCAGAGCATGCATACTCAATGGCTGCCAATCACTGACATAGTTGGTATAATACTTTCTATGTTTGTCTGGAATAGGCGCAGATTTACAGGAGGGATGCTCATCTGAAAAATAAGAAAATTATGTAAATTAGTTAAAACAAAATCAAATGATCACTTATGTTGTCTGTGTGCATGTTACTTCATTTATTTATATAAACCGTTGACAAAAAATACAATATATTTCTTTAAAAAGTCTGTTACTCATTAATTTAAAAAAAAATTAAAAAAATAATTTTTTTATTATACGGGGGCCCACTTTCATGTCTCCAATAACAATCTTTGACACACAAAACTAAACAATATTGACTCTTTTTCCCCCATGTTCTTTCATTTTACACCACCAAATAAAACTAATGTAGACAAATTTGAAGTCGATCCTTGTCATAATATGCTGTTGTAGTTTTCTGCAATGCATCAAAGTTTTCTACCTTTTTTTAAGACAAAATATGCAAAAAGAAAGATAACTCATGAATTACCTGATGATGCTCTCATTCCCATAACAGAATGTGACTTATTTTCTGGAGCTTTGGCCTCATTAAATGCCCTAGGTATGTCCCTATCCTCTTTAAATTTCTCAGAAAATCCTCCTTTATATCTTGTGTCTTTTTCTGTAAGGAACTTTAAGTTTTCTCTTGGTTTCCTATGACGTTTTCTAGACATAAGCATAACAAGCTCATCATCTAGTCCACTGTACTGTTCCTCTGGTTTAATGTTTTCTTTGAAATTATCTTTCAAGTCTTCTGTATCTTCTTCTGCAATAGGTTCTGATGTAAAGGTGCGCTCATTTTCTTGTCCCCTTACCCATCTTTTATATTCTTCTTCAGAGAAATCCTGAAACAAATTCAGTAACATTTTAAAAAACTGGTTTAAAAAAATAAATAACATAAAATAGAATATTGTTTTAATAACTGTCTAGAACATTTACAACTTTTTAAATTCTTAGATCTGCAACAGTTCAAATTGACTCATATCATTGGACATTTAAGATCTGATACCATCAGATTCAAAATAAATCAGATCAACCATTTTTCCATAAACCCTAATACATTACAATGTTTTTAACACTAACAAACAATATATATCAGTTGTATATCCGGATTGCAAGTGTATTTATTTTAAATGTAGAAATAGTAGTGTGTTCCAGGTTATAATGTTGAGTTCAAGGTTTTTTAATTCTCAATTTAAATAATAAACATCTTTTTACTTACAGATGAATCATCAAGCCATGAAGGCAGATATTTGGCCACGCCTTCACCGATCTCAGCGTCGAATTGATTAACTGGATTTTCTATGTTGAGAATATTTGTCCTGTCTTGGTTATTCACCGAGGCTCTGTACATCAGTTCTGTCTTGTGTCTCTGGTTACGAACTCTCCTCATCACTGATTGGTCAGACAGACGAGCTATTTCTGACACCTAAAGGAAATCAAAAATACAGGTATTGTGATATTGGAATATACTGTAAAAGCAGAAATTTTCGTGAAGGATTTAATTTTGTTTTTTTCATGGAAAGAATATATCCATGAAATTAAAACCCTCACGAAAATTTAACCTCCATATAATATCACTTCCATTTACTGGAAACCACGAAATTAAATCCCCATGAAATCTTATATAGAGACAAAACCACGAAATTTTAGCCCCGCAAAAATTTATGTTTCTACAGTACTCATATCAATTCACTTAAAATCAAGGTCTGGCAAAAAAGGTTGCGTATACTTCTAAATTTTTATCAATGATGATAAAATGACCTTCTCTAAAGAAGGCCTTAAAAACTAAAAGATGTCGATTTCAGGCTTTTCCCAGCTGGATCATGTCTGGTAAATTTATATATGTCCAGAATAATTATGACCATTTTGGAAGCTTTTGGAATGATTGTCAATGAGACAAATATCTACATTATTTATTTTTCTTTTGAGAGAAAGGTCAGAATACATTGACTATAGAACTAGTTTCTACTACCTAGTCAATTCATTTCATTACTGAGAATATTTTTGCTCATTATAAACATGATCATTACTTACATCCTCGTTGTCAGCAGCAAATATTCTTCTTAAATTTACATTATATTTTCCTAAATGGAACCTCACCAAGGCATTATAAGCATCCTGAAAAGAAAAAGAAAATTTCCTTTTAAAATCAGTCAAATACAAAAACTGAGTTGTCTGGAACTGAAAATATCAATAAAGCAATGATATCTTTCTACCTTATATGTACTAAAAAAAATGGTTACATCATCTTTACAAAAAAGTCAATGTAAGAATAATTTGCTTATCTAAGCAATAGATATCCTGAAGAACAAAATACTGTGAATAGTTTCATCATATTTAAACAATATATGGTATGTTTTATTGCCCAATGTGACTGTGTGAACAAAAACTTTAGCATTTCATAGAGATATACATAGATTTTTTTTTTATTAAACAGTTTATTATTGTCATTATAATGCCTTTAAAAAAGGTAAAAATTTAGATCAGACATTTCCATAGCAAAGCAGTATAAATGTTAAAAGCTCCTTCATACAACAGAAACCACCAAGAAAAGAAATGCTATAATTGTCTATAAAAGCAACAGAATGCTCTGAAAAATAGGAGTTCCCTGCAATAACATAAGGGTAACTGAGTTTCTACTGATCTGTTATCTTAAAATTTGCTTTTGTTGAAACTGACAGACAATTTAAATCATTCAAAGTGACAGATACTCACTGAATAAAACACATCTTAATCTTAAAGCTTCTCTTATGCAACACAGATTATCAAAGCAACAGTTAATCACCGAATCTTTTCTAAAAATGGAATTGAAATTGTTACTTCACAAATAATAAAATTCCCTTAATTGCCTTCATTAAGATAACACTGAAGTTAAATTTCTCTAAAAACATGACTTCTAAAATATATTCACAGCCAATAAAATATTTTCGAAGATTTACAGATTGCTTATTTCAAAAGACTTGTTTTTGTTGTAATAAAACTCTGACAAGTTAAATTATACAAAGTGAAAGTTACATGACAAAGATATCACATGTTTTATTTTTGTTCAGTCATAAGATTATGTAATATGTACTTTCAAAGCAAAACAAAACTCATTAAACGGCAACTTTGCATTTAAAAATCAATACTAATGTCATTCAAGTATGCATTCCAATAAACTAGAGATTCTAAAGTAGCAATTTTGGTTTGACCTATGAATTTAGATTTCATTGTCATCTGATATTTATTTTTCTTCATCAATTATTGATTGAATGAAGTCAGCTTTATAATGTTCAGAAGCATATTTATTTAAACATGCATTTTAAGAAGGAAAACTTATTGATGAAATATGAATGCGCTTTACTTGTACTAAATAAAGTTTAGATGTACTAGCTTGATCTGAGTTTCATAGTTATAAGCATTGCATATAAGATTCATAACATTTGGTTTAGTCAAAGTAAGAGAACAGAAATGAAAAAAATCTGCAATTTTTCCATTTGTAAAGAAGAATAACTCTAGGATAGTAAAATTGATGCCACCAAAATCCAAACTCGATCTGTGTATTGTGGTAATAAGCATTGCATATAATTCTTCATAACATTTGGTTGAGGCAAACTAAAGTTGCAGGTTGGAAACAATTTCGTGATAAAGACATACAAGGGATAAACTTAATCCCCTTACGGCTACTGCAGAGGCATTAAAATGTATGATGTCATAAGCCTACAGCAATCACATTGTCTAGGAAATCAGCAATAAGCAGATAATAAGTCATCTCTCAAAATAAAGAATTTTTCTCTGCTATTTGCCCATTAATGAGATGGCAGTGAAACAACTATATATATAAATGAGGGATAATTCGATGTCACTGAGTGTATTGGGCCTCAAAGCAGATAATAGAATTTGCTCATGATAACATGCAACATCTTCGAAAAAATTCAATAGCTTACACCACAAAACTTTCATGTCAGATATACAATAACTTCAGAATCAAATGATGAATAATTTATTTTCGCCCACAAAATAAGGTAGACTTAATTACATTAGTCTAAGTTACGGCTTTTTTAAATGCAATACTTGAAAGACTCGATATCAGATAAGGAATTCTCTTTTTTTATATTCACTTTCATCATTTATAATGTGTCTGTGATCTGTTTCAGTAAAATGTTACATATCTTTTCTTAAAATGTGGTATTTTTTTTAAATTGTCTGCTTTGGATTTACCATTTTGTGTAGTTACTTGTATGTCCTTGTCTTCAAACAGTACTTTTTATGAATGATAATAAAATACTCTTACAGGTGAAAGGTAGTTTAAGATGTCTCAATTTAAAAGCTTGGGTGTCAGTCTTCATTGGAAAACACTTTTCACCTGCCTTTTTTGGTTAGCTATGGGGAAAACCCTTTTTTTCTTTAATCCATATACAATAATTACAAAAGGACAACATAATTTTACTTCCCATACAAAATCATGTACATCTTTGAAAGTTTGAAGGGAAGTTTCAAGATGTACACTTCCCACTGAACAATGCAGAAAAACTCCTTATATATATATATATATATATATCACTGTTTTGTAATGTGTGTTCTAGGTTTGGTTTAATTTGTTTAGTGTTCTAGTTCAGGATTAGAGAACAATGGTCAAAACCTTCCCAGCCCCTAAATAATTTTTTTTCTTGAAAAGAGTATATAAAAACAAAGTCAAACCTTGTATTCTCTTGGAATCTTTGCATCTTCTTTATACAGTCTAATCATTGACTCTTTTCTCAAGATATCCAACAATTTTTCTGCTCCAGCTCGACCTATAGAAAAAATAAAATCATTATATTCATTGAATCGCAGCAACCTAAATGAACCATAGATAAACATGCTTCTGAAAAAACACATTCTTTGTAACCAATATCAGAACCACTGCATTTATAAGAACAACATTTTTAACTACAAAACTGTTCGAGTTCTTTTTGTCTTACCAATAAATTATACAAGATTCAAATTTTTTTAATTATTTTTTCAAGATGAATTCAATTACATAAAAGAACTGTCAGAATACTTCTTTCACTGTTGTTTTTTTGTGTAAAGCATCTTATAAAGTCTTGATTGTCTATTAGTCGGGTTTCTTTTGTACATTTTTATCAATTCTAAGCTCCAAAATTTTCTTTCTCCAGAATTCAGGTTTCAATTCAAACCCTTGCAAAGATTATCATAAACAGTTTTGACTATTTTATAAAGGTCTTTATACATTTTAAGTTCCATTGAAAATTAATCCAAGATTTCAAGTGCAGCAATTTATATATATTCAACTTTGATTTAATCTGGTATATGCTACAGTCCTAGTGTTTAGGTACATCCAAACTAAACAGCAAAAAGAGAGCATTTGATTGTTCAAAAATAAATTTGCATCATTAAAAATTTCAATAACAAAGTCAGAATTCGTTAATGACAAGATTACTCTGTATGAATAAACTAAGAATAGTCAACAACTTCTACTTTTTAACTAATAATGTCTTTTTTCCCCAAAATCCCCATGATTTGTCTAGATGTACATTTGAGCGCAGCATGTGCATACTTGTGCACTTTCTTTGTTTAGTAATGGATTAGACATACAAATACAGGTATCAAAAGCCAATGAAATATAAAATGAGATAAAAATAATTATCAAAAAAATTACTACACTCATCAAGAACAAAAAACCAAAACCTAATGCACTTTTTCAAGTTCAGTAAAAAAAAATTCAACATTTAGCTAATTGACAACTTTAATTAATCGTAAATATGAAAATAAACAAAATATGCAGACATCCTTAGACACCAATTAAAATAGCATTAGTTATCTCATATAAGGGTAAGAAAATGGGTTTGATGCAATTCAATAATAATTATTGATAGATTGATTTCAATACTACTGTACTATTTTTTGGTGGCCAGTTTATATTAGTGGAGAGCCAGAGTGCCAAGGAGAAAAGCCTCCTTCAGTAGAAAACTAACAATCCTAATTCCATTAAGATTGTAATCGAATGCTCCTGCCACATGCAGGATTTGTACTTACAACCTCAAGACTTTAATACTTCTAACCATTGAAATAAAAGCAAGCAGTAAAATTTACACTTTTGACAAATCATATAAGAAATTTTGATCCTCATAAAAGTATGAATAACTCCAAATAATAAATCTGTAATTTCAACGAAGAAACACAGTATTTTCAAATGCTTGTCTGATTGCCAATAAATTACAGAGTTTCAGCGACTATTACTCAGATATATTCTGAACCAGGAAGAAAGTTAAAGTTAAATATAAGAATTCTCCACGGTAAATGATATATGATCAAATAAAATACCACAATTGTCCTAGATGTACATTAAATTTCTCATGCTAAGCCAATTATGTGATTCCTATATCAGTCATTACATAATTATTGATTTTTTGAATTTCAAATCAAGTTTGAAAGTACCAAATTGACCAAATGATTAAAAAAGAATAGTCTCATCATGTTGTATATCAATACTAAAGGTTAACTTTATAAATGTCTTTTCAGTATAAGTTGACTTTTTCCTTGTGTAAGTTATTTCGAATTCCATCCATTAATTTTTTTAACTTCTTAATAGTCTGTGTGAAATAACAAAAAAATTATCTGTTTTTTTATTAGAACACTTCAAAATTTACCAAAAAGTGTGTACCCTATCTTGTTTTATTGTTAACCAGATTAATGCTGCACCAGTTATTAGTAAAATTGATTACAATTGATGTACATTGTCCTATCTACAATATAAAAGCTACAGAAATAAATGAAACAAAATAGAGTTGTCTCCCATATTTTAGTTCAATCTAAGCTTCATAACCCATTTATATAAATATAATTTCTATTTTATCTGAAAAATTTGATTCCCTAAAGAAATCTAGATTTTACCCTCGATTTCTGGATTATTTTTCCTCAATTCTTGCATTCGTTTCCATTCAGCTAAAATTGGATTGATAAGAACTTTCATGATATCCACATTTTTTTGCAAGGTTGGTGATTGATTTTTCAAATTGTATAAATTGAATGGTCCTTGGATGTTTGAAAGCATTTATGTATGAGGCAGAGACAATTAAATTTTTCATTAAGCAAAATAAAATGTACTGGAGCTTATGAACCTTAAAAGTATTAAAATACTATTAAAAGAGGTTATAAATTTCCAACAACAAAAGATATCAATTTTTGATACCGAGTAACATAAAAGAGTATGGAATTTGTAATTAAATCACCATAATTCCTTTTCAGACATGAACAATATTCGTCTAAAAATCAATAAAACCAATAAAATTTATTTCCATCCATTTCTGACATGATAATTGTATAATGATCAAGAATAAAAAAAAATCATCTCCCAGTACCTGGGGACTTGGATATAATCGCATCACCAACTACTACAAGCTTTTTAATTTTAGAGAAAATTCCTCCACAAACAGAAGAAATGGCATTTAATGCTTTTGAATTTATAACAAACATTTCAAAAAGCTGCTTATATCTATTGATGCTGAGAAAATAAATGTCACTGTCAGTTATCAATATTTCATAATCATAATTTCAAAAATCAATTACTTGTGAGTAACAAGGAAAACTAACTAATGCACATATTAAGTTCTGTTATAACAAGAAAATTATATTTTAATGATAATGACATATAGCAGCTTAAATCCATTTACATTTTTTTTTTGCAGATGGGAAAAAGGTAATATAGAATAAAAAATATAAGGTCTTTTTAAGTATTTATTTTCAAAATTTTAAAACTCATTCTTAGTTCTATTTAATCCTAGTGTCTTCTAAATATATTTGAAAGTAAAAAATTATATCTGCCATTAAAACTGCACCATCCACAATGTTTCAATCTTTTATTTAGTAGGTCAAATCATAATAAATTTATATAGCCATGAAGGCCATGGAATTGTTCAGCCCAACATTTACCATTGCCCTAACATGTGAAAATTATCAGCACTATATTTCAATTAAACTTGTAAAATCAACTTCCACAACATAGTTTGTTGAGGGAGGAAGGTTTCCAATTTTTAATTTTTTTTCTTCCGTTTTTATCTTAATTGCTTACAAGCTAAAACATTTCATATTTCAAAGAAATATCGAAAAATGTCAAATAAAAGATAAAATCCCACATAAAGAGGGATGGGAAACTAAAAATAATATAACACGGCCTGAAGCCATTATCATCTTGTCAATAGTGTTATATAGTGCATGCTACACATATGCCACAAGAGTAATCAAAACTTAGGAAAATAATGAATAAATAATACGATAATATAAAAGGTCTTGAATAATAAAAAACTATATATGAATAGAGACAAACATATAAAATGTGCATACAGTGTAATAGAAAGAGAGTTGCAAGTTCTAGAAGTATCAGTTGACAGTCAATTATAAATAGAATCTCCATGGAGTCTGTATAGCTCAACTGGCACCAACGTATTCTACTGAATCAAAATAGAATTAGAACATCTATAGTTTTCTAGTTTTCATTAAGTTTTATTTGGGGCTTTATTTGGTCATAAAAATTGAATTCCAAATTTCCAATTGGTAATATTAAGCTTCTATTCAAATCAGACAACCTAAATTCTAGATGGTAGTTCTGAAGAGGAAGATGAATTGGTCTGAATTAATCAGTAGTTAGTGTTCTTGTTTGATTAAGGGGCTTGCACTTGACAGGTGACTGGTTACCAAAGTTTATCAGAGTGGTTTCAGAGAATAACATCTTCCATTAGGATCATTTCACCCAAAGTTGTTCCCATTTCGCAAAGTTAGTTTGTTTCAGCCAAAATGAGTCTCTTTTTGTCATCTTGGATCATGGTAAGGTAATAGATTTTTCAAATTGAAAGCCCCAAGTCTGATTTCATAGGACCAAGTGGTTACAGACAAGACGTTTTCAAATGGCTTGGTCATTTAGTGGCTCTGAAAAAATTTACAGGCAGACGACAATTGCCAAGTGATACATCTGCTCTCTTGCACAAGGTGAAATAAAGGACAGATAAATGAGTAAGAAACACTCAATAATATAAGATATAAAATCAAGAGTGAATTTGTAGAATGTGCAGAAAAGGGGAGACAATATAGGAGTGTAGATATAAATATTTGGAGGGAGTAAACTTTAACCAACCTGTTAATGGATTCACAACATCTGAAATTAATAGGTATGAACACAAATTAATAAATGTAGTGAAACTTATTGTGCTAATAACCTGTCTGTCATTTCTCCAATCTGATTGAGGAACAGATACAGTAGTGTACACGCCAACATTACAAGGATCTGATGAGACTTCATTCTTTATTTTGTTCAAGTAATTCTTAAATCCTGAATGCGTTTATAGTTATGATAAAACCAAAGGATCCTAAAAGGGCTTTAAAACAGAAGTAAAAGAAGTGTTTTCAGATCTTTCAAAGCAAAAGGCGGCCACAGCATCTGTATTTCATTAAAATTGTCATATAAATGTTAAAACAATTCAAGTTAGTTTGACCAAAATTTTGTTTGCAATTATCAACAATAATTATTATCATTTTGAAAATTATTCCCTATTCCCCAAATGTCATTTTTAACAATTGTATTGACTGGTTACTTTTGATTGATGGTTCCTTGTCAATCTAAAGATGTCCTTAACTGGCTATGTTAGAAAAAAAAATGTTTGTTTTTAAATTGTCTTTTTTAGAAATGGTGCAATTTTACCTTACTGACAAAAATGTCTTTAATTAGATCATTCAAAAATTGTAAAGATGTTAGGACACTGTAAACCAACTTACTTTTTGTGGACAATTTTTCTCAGTTCTCTCTTTCTAGCCTGATTTCTAGAAATTATTTTTTTTGATTTTCATACTTTTTTGATTGAAAATTTTATATATAAGAAGATAGGTGTTTGAAATATATTCACACAGTTTATTTTTATGTTATTTTTCTAATGGCAAAAATAGCAAAAATAAGTTGGTTTACACTCAAACAAAAGTAGAGCCTACATATTTAACCAGGATTCTATAAATAAATTCACAATAATCAAACACACCTCCATGTTTGTGTAGTTTTGGGTGTATTGGTTTAGTGGTCTTCTGTTCAATCTTTGGATGTAAGAAATAATCAGCTTTTTCTGGTCCAAATTTCTGATACAATTGGACCTGGTACCATTCTAACATCTCTTTCTCTGACATTGGGGTGCCTGGTTTTGATTCTGGTCCACCCAGATCAGGATTGGATGGTGTTCTGGACATTGGAGGTAGGGAGGCCTGAAACCCTCTAGCTTGTCTGGTCCCTGGGGACACAGAAGCCCTCCCAGACCCAGCACTTCCTGACTTTTGTGTGACATTTCCTGCTGATGGTGTGCGTTCAGTTACTATTAGGGGTTGAGCTACATTCCCCTTCGTTTTCTTCTTTCTCTCCCCTTTGGCTGACTTCTTATCTTCCTCTAAAATGTAAATAAAAAATATGAAGCAAAAAAAATTTGAAGACTTTAAAATATAATGGCAATATAGTACTTTTTCATTGGGATAATTTCATTGGTTAGTTATCTGGTTAGAAAAAAGAAAGTGGTAAAATCTAAGTATGATTTGACCACAAAGCTTTTAAAATGTCTGGTATTCTGATACAATTTACAGCACAAACTGTTCATGTGTAACTTTCTGATGTACATGTACACGAGTTCACATCTGATTTTATCTTTAGTTTTCTTTGATATGATATATTTTATACTGTCATGACTGTTAGTATTATTTTGTCATGTCATTTTTCTTTTGCTCATGGTCCCTGCCCTTTCCCTCCCTCATTAATTTCACCTTTTCACCTTTATAACTTAATAAATCTTTGTACCCCCAAAGGAAACAGACATTTTGTTCACAAAAAATGAAATGACTGACAAATTTAGAAAACAGAAATAGAAATGATCAGTTTCAAGTGGACACCAGAGCGAAAATTTATAACTCTCAAAAGTCATTCCCTTTCGGTCATTCACTATTGATACTAACAATCATTATAATCAAGCATAAGTAAAGGTGTCGGTCCATAAACATTGGAGATACCAAACCAATACTGACAATTCCACAGAGATGATTAAAAAAAAATGTAATCAACAATCCCAGACGAAGGGCAATCGTATAACTCATATTTCATGTCAGTTCTTTTCATTAAGAAAAGATGGTTAAAAAATTGTATATTTTATCACAAATATGAGTGTATGTTTTAGTAAAACAGGAAAAAAATGCTTTAGATAGCTTCATAAAATAATAATTTTGATGGCTCAGAGGAAAGAGACTCATGCTTGGCAAGATGTTTAACATGACTGCTCTGAGTAATACCAACATTTGTTTTTTTGAAGGGAAAGGGTGATTAAAAAACTGGGTTCATGTTATAAATGAGTGCAATACTTGAGAACAAAATAAGAATAGTTTCAATAATCTAAATGAAAATTCAACATGCATAAAAATAGCTGGATCACAGTTTTAAAATTAAACTTTGAATTGTTTTCCCCTTTGCAAATCTTCAAACATGTAAATAGGCAATTGAAGTTAATGTACAAGTTGATAACTATAACTGACATACCAGCTATGGATTCAAGACTTCCAAGTCCTATTATAGAACGTCTTGGTAACATTTCATCTCATATATCAAACATGTTAGTAACTTAGATTTTACAAATTGGTAATGATGGATTAAATCTAAATCTTATGTGGAATTAAACTACCAAAAACTAAGTATAAAAGTCTTTATAATCCTAATGTGTGTAGCTTAATCTCTTATTTTTCCATCAAAAGGAATACACAAGGCTGTTTTTTAAGATGATTATTTTTTTACTACATACATATAATGGTATCAAATGGTTTTTTTCCTTAATAAGGTTTGTTTAATGGATTTAAAGTGGCTGCACAGTTTTCAATCTAATGTCAAAATCTATACTTAACTATAAGAATGATACATTTACTTACACAAAATGTGTACTCTTGAAAAATGAATCTTATTTATCTAATTTTCATATTTTCTGCAAATTAAACAAGCTTATTTCACTTTATTCCAAGTGTATATTAATCAAAACTTGTCCCCGTTTAAACCCTTTAAAATCTTTTTTTGTGTGTAAAATTATGTTCTTTTAACTTGATAACTATTTTCTGAATACAAATTAAATACTATTAAATCCCTTATCATACCTCAATTTTATCATATATCACCAAAAAAGTCTGATCTAATCATAAGATTTGATATAAATTTCCTTACAAAAACATTTGCATTGAGTCTTAATCTATTTTTTTGATAAATTCATAGTCTAAAATTTCTCCATGAAAAGCTTACTTTACAGTTTTGGCTTTCAAAACTTAAGGTCACAACATACCTGATGAAGGTTATGCCCCTTTTTGGTTGTAGTGCTCCAGTATATTTATATTTTTTGACTGTGTCAGTTCTTGAATTTCTGATATATGTTAACCCAGAATCATGCATCATTCACTGCAAAAACGGTGTCTTAAAAACTTTGATTCCACCCCCGATCATGACACTTTGAGTCAATTTTTGGCTTTTTGCAGCTCAGACTTGGAGCTTTTTTGATACAGGAAATCCAGAAATATCCACAGAATTGTGGGTTAACAATGTGTTTTCTTTGATTACATAAAAAGTTTGTTTTGGCACTTTGAGCTAAAAGTGGTTTTGAGCTGTTTTAAGCTCAAAGCTTTCCTCATAAAGGGAAGCCCAAGAAATATCCAAAAATACCCACTAAATTCTGCAAAAAACTGTGTGTATACATGTATTTAACCTATCATTACACCCAAACCAAGAATCATTATCTCAGGTTTTAGACACCTTAACAAAAAGTAGTCAACAAAATATACCATCTAAACAAGCTCAATTAAATACTTGCACATCATTTACACAGCTATAATGACACTTATTTTATCATTGATTAGATTCAGTAGTGTAATTATAAGTCTGCCATAACATGATGAATTAGGCCTATATTGAGAATAAAAACCGTTAAATCCAAACCATGTTATAATTAGAAGTGTTGTTTAATAATAGCTTCTGTGTATACCGGGGCTGTAAACCTTAGAGTCGTAGGTTTCCAAGTTCAAAACCTTTACTCAACACTATAAATATTGAATTTGAATTAAAAACCCCGCATTATAAATAAAAAAATTGTGTGTGCAGCATCTGTGTTTTGTTTTCTCCTGTCATTTTGTTTTTGTGATCAATGATATTTATGAAGACATTTCTTTAAAGAATAGGTCCATATATCAACAATTATGTAATAATCTTACGGCAGATTTTGCCATGGATTCTATTTCTTGTGGGACATATGAATCAATGAAATGCCATACAGTACAAACCTAATGACTTTTTACATTTTTCTTCCAAGGAGGCTTGTAATTCACGTCTTTTTTTCTTTTCTTCTTCCTTTTTCTGTAAAGATTAGAAAAATGACAAACATAAATAAAACAAGCACTATTTTTTCACTGACATTATAAATGAATTTCTTTAACGTAAATTCTCCAGAGAAGGAAAATGTCACCACCAAGATGTAATTTCGTACAAATGATACCCTTTTTTCATTCAGAGTCAAGTTTAATTCGTCTTCTCTCTAATTACATAAGAAGGAATTGTATTTTTGGTAAAAAGAAGAGTGCAACTTGCCTAAGCAAGACAAAATGTTTCTTAAATTGATCAATGCAAGTAAGAGTGGGTGGCGAAAATCAATATTGTTTGTTCATCTCTTGGGTCCGGTAGAAGTTTTATCCTTGACACATCAGTTAAATGTCATAAAAATAATCATCCTTGAATGCAAAATCTAATAATTTTCTTTTGACTGACTGACATTCCAGTTACGAAGATTCAGCATGTTCTGCCAATCAAGGAGTTTTAATATTGTATTCCCATGGCAATGTGTTCTTTATATGCAAACTTTAAAAAAAAAAATCTAATCAAGTTTTTGTCTGTCATATTTGTTTCATCCATTACTTTAATACTGCATTGTGATATTTCGATTTTTTTGCAGACTAAGCTTAAAATGTAATATCCAGTTTGCATACATATAATTTTACCTGCAAAAAACTAGGTATACATAATATAACAATGGAATATCAATTAAACAAAAAACTTTTGTCTCCCGAGTCAGTCCGACTTCACACAAATGAAAGGACATGTGGAGTATTCCTAAAAGTAACAGAAATATACAGAGAAATGAATAATCTTATTTATGATATAAATTAATAGCAAAAACTAAAAAAAGTAAAATATCATATTTAAAAGGTAACTGAGAAATTCTATTTAATAAAAAAAATCTATTTTTATTTGGTTTTGGTTTGCTAAAACAAAATTCAATTAGAAAAAATTTAACATAGATTTTTTTTAAGTCCCTTCATTGAACCCCCAATCAATATTAATACCTTGAATGTTTGCGCTGTAATGGGAACAAACAGGTTTTGGGTCTTTTGTACGAAATAATATGTTTCTGCCTGATCGAGCTTGTCCAAACATAGACAATAGTAGGGATTACAAAAACATATAATCCTATTAAAATACACCAGAATTTATAGCATTGGAGGTTTTGTTTCGATAATAACTCCACTCAAACAGATCAAAAGATAAGTTATATGAATACCAATTCTCATTGTTCTACGATCGGCCAGTAATAAATTGTAACGGGAATGCATTCACCTGCATGGAATGTATTGTCATTTTTGTTCATGATATACATGATATACATTAAAAGTATGTCTAACAGTCTACTGATAGTCAAATATCAGAGCATTTTTTGTCTAAAGTATTTAAAACCATTAAATTTGAGACAAACTGTCATGTGCTTTTTGCGGTTTTCTATGGCATACATAACCATGAGTTATAATAATAATAATGCCACAGAATTGACCAGCTGTAATGTTAAAGCCTTCTGAGCATTTGCTTCAAAATTTAACCTCTTTTCCCATTTAGAGACCTAATCTTTTTTTCTTTAGATTTCTACTAAATAATTCTGTTAAGAACTTACTAGTGCTTGCCAATGAAAGGATTTTTTTCAATAGATTATCAGAATTAATTGGATATGTACAAATTATTCTTTTTAATTCTATAACATGCATCATGCATCTATAAATACAACTATTTTTTTTAAATCGAAGAGTCCCAGATTGTACTTGTTATACCCTGGTATATATGAGATTGACTTTTTAAAAATGTTATAAAAAAACCAAGATATGTGACCAAAATTAAAAAAGAGGTTCAAATTACTAAATGTTACTGTAATAGTAATACATTTTTAAATAGTACATCATTATATCAAAAATTTCAATTATTTCATTTGTTTAGAAATTAATCAATAAAATGCATTTATTAATCTTTCAAAGGTAGACAATCCATCCAGAAAAAGCTGTAACAACTTGAAATTAATCAGTAAATCTTTTCTTATTATTATTTTATTCTTCAATTTGTGCTTTTTGTTTGGAAAAGAGCTTCCTGTCAAAATTTCTTTTTGTAGTTACGTGTTTGCTTCCCTTTTCTACTTTGGGCTATTGTTGTAGAGACTTAAAAGGAAAGTACAACTTATACAAACTTGTTTAGTATGACCAAAAACAACAATGCAATGGCATTTTAGCAGTAAATTGAATTCAATTGTCAAGCATTCTTTGTTTATCTAATGGATTTATCTTCCCCATGCTAAAATGTATTCAACAGTCTGTTTTGCGTAGAATTACAATTGATATAATTTCTAATATAATCAACGAACAAAAACTATTCAGACACCAAATAGGCAAGAGTAAATAACATTGCTGTTTCTTCCTGTGTAAAAAAAAAATAATGAACGATTTTTGTTACAATTTAATTCTACGCTTGCTTACGCTAAATTCATCATTGATTGGTAAATAAGTATTGAATTTGTTGCATCAAGCTTAAACCAATCAGCTAGATTTCATCATACCATGAGCGACAGCGATAAATTCTAAAGCTCGTACCTATTATGTATATAGATCACGATAGCTGGTTTGATACACTGGCGGAATTAGATTAGTACTGATTGTTTGGCAACAAATCTCTAAGGTCTTTCCTTAATTAGAATATGGCTTGCATAAGGACTTCAACATTAATTATTCACTATGCACTCAACAGTTTAAGAAAAATTTTCTATCTCTAAGGGCTTTGATGCATAATTCATATAGGTAGTTTAACAGGAGCATCGAGGATGACCTTCAGAATAAGTAAATTACATTCAATGTAGATTTTAACGATACATCTGTACAGGTCAAAGGTTGTAGAAGCTTAAATCTGTATAACTTTCATCAATATTTACATATCAAGAATTCTTTGAATTCTGCTTCATCATATGGAAATCTTGTGGATTTTTATGGATAGCATGTAGACAATTAATCATCCAGTATCTTTTATTGCATGTAGACAATCAATTCCTGTTAAGTAATCCAAATGGTGTTTTTTCTTATCTTATATATGAAAGTTCTACTTTTTATATGAAAAGGGAAAAAGGGGGGGTCAACATGTCTGATATTTGACATGAATACTGACAAATCAAGTTCACCCTCACAATTTAGAAGTGGAGAACACCTTTTTAAATAGTGAGTTATAAGTGATAAATATCAAAGCTGTATACATATGACCATGAATCCTGAAACCTTTAAAACTAGGCCAAAAAATTAAGGACATTATATTGAATAAAGTTTAGTAACCTTTCACCGAATCTAACATTATCACCTTGATTGATCAGTTCAGAAAAAAAACTAACCTCACTAAAAATAAAAAAAAACGATAAAAAAAAATAGATTTTCCATATTGATAATAAATGACTTTCAAAGGTCGAGTCTGTTGAAATCTTGTCAGTAAATAAATATCTTTAGGAAGTTAAATGCATGCAAGCCAACGGAATCATTGATTTTTTTCCTGTCCACAGATTCAATTCTCTCCTACCTGTAATTGATCTTCAGTAGTCAACCGTAAATGTTAGATCACTTTTATTGGTTAAAGATTAGAAAATGTCTTTTAATTGCAAAAACTTCCAATCTAAAAGCAGCATGCAAATATTAAATTCAAAATGGGAAAACACCATTTTTCAATCATGCTGAAAAGAAAAAAATATTCCATCTTTAGCTTGTTTTTCAATGATTAAAAATCTTCACTGTTTTCGTATAATCACAAAAATTTGATTTTCCGACTGCCTTCCCCCACATCAGTTTCTACTTTAAATTGATTTCTTTACTGTCACTGTATTTGTTCTTTTAAGTGTTAATTCACAAGATTTAATAGAGAGCACAGCATTGGAATGATATAATGTTTCAACTTTATCCCATCACTGTAAGACACGTTGCAATAATGGGCTCCGTAATAAAATTTATGTTAACTAGTACATTTTTAATTTGTTATTAACTTTTAAGAGCAAAAAACAATATCAACGAAGAACCTTTTGAGTATGCGGTTGATTTATTTTGTATCTTGGATAGAGACATCAAAAGCATTAAGGATTCTTTAAAATCACAAGGAATCTGACAGAAATAACCAAATTGCTTTCCTCATGCAATACATATTAAATCAGAAAATCACATTATAGAAAAAGACAAGTATTGGAAATTGGAAATATAAATACAATTGTACTACAGACAAGGTGCATGAAAGTCAGTTGATCATCAAAATAAATTATGCTGTACTGCCTGTTGAAAATTGATGCTTTGTCTATTGGCAAATTGTTGCATTGCCAGTTGGAAATTGTTCAATTGCCCATTAGGAAATTGTTGCATTGCCTTTTGGAAATTGTTACATTGCTCATTGGAAATTGTTGCGTTGAAGACATATTTCACAAAGGACACCCAATGCAATGCCTTTAATGTAATGTTCTGCACATCAGTACTGGTAAAGGTACTTGTCAAAGCTTAAATTGTTAGAACCTCAAAGTTATTCACATGATGCTTTTATGTGTTGCTCACTAGCCAATTAAACTTCATTTAAAATTAAACCTTGAAAATAGCACAGGTTTGTAAAAAAAAATATGGTGGGAAATCTGCTCTACTTCTTTTTTGTGTATTATATACAATGCTGGTCACATTAGGTTAAAGGAGTTTTTACTGCCGACAATGAAAACACCATGCCCAAGTCTTGCTTCTATATCTTGCATTGCAGCAAGACAAAGTTATCATTCTGTTGTCATAACTTTTACAAACAAGTAAAATCAAATTGCTTGTATTAGACTTTTATTTTTTTATAACTAGAATTATTACAACTTGATGTACAACAAATGAAGACAGAAAAAACAAATTAAGATTTTTTTTCTCTCGGAAAAACAGATTACCTAGACAAATGTAAAATATTGGTATTCTGCTTTTCATTGAAAACAGTTTAAAACACATTTCGAACTGCCATCAATTCATTAAATTATGTATAAATTCCAATTCCTTTCAAGCTTCAAATTAGCAATTGATTTCTTCCAACATTTGATTGTAATATAATGTTTTCTCAGGGCCCTATAACATATTTACCATAGAATGAATTGAACAGTTCCAAATTTGTCTGTCAATAAAAACCCAATTATATAATTATCTGACGAAATTTGTAAATACACATATATCTAATTAAATTCAAAGAACCAAGGCAATTTACAGGACCAATAATTGCTGTTAAGGTAATATGAACTGCTTTTGAAAACAACAAATAGGAAATTTATACTTGTATGATCAATATTTCTGTGCAATTATAACATAACAGGGAAGAAAATTACCTTGATAATATTTTTTTTATTTGAATTTAACTATTTTGTTTAAACTTGATATCTAAAATGTACAATATTTGTTGCCATAGACATCTACACAATCAAAATATCATTTAAGTCTCTGTTCTTTTATTAGGAATTAAATAGCTTAAGAATTTACAAGGGGCCCAAACGAGAATTTCCTAGTGCTGTGTACCGACATGCAGCCAACAGTCATTTTCCATATTTTGAAACAGACAACTCATTTTTTTATAATAAGATACCCATATATAAAATTGATAACTGGAATTAGCAAAAAACTATAACAAGAAAGTGTCCATAGTACACGGATGCCCCATACACACTATAATTTCATGTGTTCAGTGGACTGTGAAATTGAGGTAAAAACTCTAATGTTGCATCAATATTAGAAAGACCGTATCATAGGGAACATGTGTATTAAGTTTCAAGTTGATTGCAATTCAACTTCATCAAAAACTACCTTGACCAAAAACTTTAAACTTGAAGCAGGACAGACAAAAGGACTGATGAACAGACTATGAACTGACGCACAAACCAAACAAGGTTGTGTCCATAGTACACGGATGCCCCATCAGCACTATCATTTTCTATGTTCAATGGACCGTGAAAATGGGGTAAAATCTCTAATTTGGCATTAAAATTAGAAAGATCATATCATAGGGAACATTTTAACCAGACCAGAAAACTTAATGCCCATAAATGGGACATAAAAACATAGTGCCCCTAAGTGGGGCATAAAAACTGATCAAACATACCACCAACAGCCAACTCCTCCAAGAAAATAAACATACCAACAAAGGCAAGAAAGTTAAAATAGCCTCATTTGGTACAGGCATAATTTGTGGCATGGTTTGAACCAGTTTTATGTGTACACTGCAAACAATTCTTCTATCAAAAATCAAATCATCTACTTGGAAATCTAGAGACAATTTCTCGAATCAAAATTCTGCATAAATGAATATTAGCAATCTAAACCCAGTTCGTCACGATATTCATAGAATTCATCTAAAGCTGTCATCTTCTACATAACGGACAAATTACTGTATAATAATAGTCTGAACATTCAATAGCTGTTCCCCATTGTCTATAATCGATAGAAAATGGATTAAATTTGCAATGGATAATTAAAGAAAGATTGACAAAAGTATTAAATGGTAATTTAATGATCATGTGTGACACAAATAGGAAACTTTATGGCACAAAATATCACATTTCAATGGCAGGGAATGACCAGACATTTCTTATCATGTCCTCACTTTATTTGTTTGTATTAAATAGGATTTCAGGATGGTCTGCCAGTATAATACAGTGATATCTACTATAAAGGTCAACTCTTTAATTTAAAAAAAAATATATTGTAAGATGTTCTGCCCATTAAAAAGATAAAACAGTTAAAAGCTGCCTTAAAGGTCACCAATGAGCTAAAAACATAGACTTAGTTAATAATCGAATGTCAGGTAACTCTTGTCCCCTTGTAGAAATAAATTGTAAACCTCAATTCAAAGGTCAGCTCTCTTACAAGATCAGTTTTTTTCTATTTTATCGTACCAAGAGTCATCTTATTTTCAAGTTTCAATGTAACAATTTTCATATAAGAAATCTTTTCAAGTTAAAATTGTTAACATAAATAAATTGAACGATGATAATGATACATCTGTGCATTAGATTTTGAGATATAAGCAATGGAAAAGCTAGAATATGTAGAGCTAGAGTGACAGCCCCAAATACCGGTAGCAACAACAGCCACAAGTCAATAACACTTCTATCATGCCAAACCCATAAGTTTTATATAGAATCTGCATGCTGTTCTTTGTTGTATGGTCATTTCTAGAAAACTGATTTCAAATGGTGCTAGAAGTAAACAAATCTATCCACCAAATGAAATCAAGGTTCTAAATCTGTACTGTGTGAAGTCAGTTCCTTTCAAATTCTGCAGAAACCATTCTTGACGCCAAGGATGATATAAAAATAAGAAGATGTGGTATGATTGCCAATGAGAAAACTCTCCACCAGAGACCAAATGATGTAGAATTTGAGCAACTATAGGTCACCATACGGCCTTCAACAATGAGCAAATGGTTGAAACCCCATACCGCATAGCAAGCTATAATAGCTTGTCTATATTGTGTATAAAATATACCATATATGGCATAAAACAAACAACATCAAACCTATAAAATTTGACATGATGAATCAAATGACCATCATCCCATCCCCTCCATTATGCTAACAAAAACCATACATCATAAAAATCCTGACTAAACTGAACATCTGGAGGTCTACACAATCAGAGACATGATCATAGATAATGCTAAGATAAATATCCTCAGAGTGAAGACATAATTAAAAATTTGCAAACAGAGCCAACCTCAAACCTTTTATAATGTTCATATACCAAATTCTACAATTTGTAAATTATAAACTGTAAGCATACAGAGAGATAAGTCTCTCCAGTATCTTTAACATTTATTGATGCAGCAACCATTGCAGCAACCCAAGTCGCAGCAAAGACATGACATTTCCAAAAGAGTATTCTGAGTGATTTCTTTTTCAATCGGGCAGTTACTCCTTTTATAAGGACATATAGAAATATTGAAGTTTTGATTTCCTTAAAATTCAATAGAAGGACCCAGCAGTGTTTTAAATCTGAACTGGTCTACCTAAAATTTAAATTTGTAATTCAACTAATTTCTTTCACTAGACATATTTTTGCTTTTGTATGTAAATCAGGGTTGCTACATGTAATAAAAAAAAAAGTAAAACTAGCATATACAATAAATCATTTAAGAACAAATATTGAAGTTGGAATGTTTAATAATACTGTCAACTAACTCATTTTCAATCCATTTGGTCTTAGAAAATCAAGTTCAAGTGACCTCAAAAAAATTAATCCAAGCAGTAAAAACTCTCAAGGATACAATAAAATATATATCATACTGTATTTACTGAAAATGACAGCTAAGACCTACAAATGCCAGAAAAAAAGTGTATTCTTTAGGCAACAAAGTTAATTTCCTTGTTATACAAACTTCTTATTTCCGTCTGCTGACAATAGAAATAAGTGATAATATCAAATCTTGGTAAAAAATGGCCTTGACCATGAAACAAACCTTACAATTGCATCATTTAATTATGGTTTTATCCAGTAATCATACTGCATTAACTACAGTAATAAGACTCGGTAAACTTGCACGATGTATTAAATAACTGCAGCAGCTGGTACAAAGCCCATCCGCAATCTGTTTGCTGCTGTTTTTCTAATCAATGGAATATATCTCTATCTCGACAGAAAATAAAGATTGATGCTAAATATGGCAGACTGTATTAGCTTTCCTTGAGACAGGTCAAAGGCAAAAAGGATAAAAATCCACAAACTGTATGTAAACCTAATCTACATTAGAAGTACATGTACCATCCTTTTGCATTATCTTAAACAAATATCATAATTTCTTGTGTACAATTTGGAAATTAGTATGGCGTTCATTATCACTGAACTAGTATATAATTGTTTAGGGGCCAGTTGAAGGACGCCTCCGGGTGCGGGAATTTCTCGCTACATTGAAGACCTGTTGGTGACCTTCTGCTGTTGTTTGGGTTTTTTTTCTTTTTTTTCTATTGTTGGGTTGTTGTCTCTTTGGCACATTCCCCATTTCCATTTTCAATTTTATCATAATTCATTTTCAGATTTAACTACCTTCTTTTTTTATTTTCTTCATATAAATTAAGATCCAGGTTTAAGAAAATATAACCTACAGTGTAAATTTCAATGGAAGACACCCATCACAACATAAGGACTAAAAAGAAGAATTTAACAAAAATTGTGTCCCAATTTAACAGGAACAAAAACATCTGTTAAAAATTCTGTCATAGAAACAAGCAGTAAGTCACTGTAAGTGATTACTTTTTTAATAATTGATCATATTTTTAAGATCATTCTTTTCTCAGAAGAGGATTGCATCACCTCTTATTAACTATCAGATCTAAGCTACTAGCTGGCTCAGCATATGTTTTAAACCTTTACATTAGATATTGCACGCTTAGCAAAATTTCTGAGGACACAATCAAAACAGCTATACAAAATTGTCTTGACTTTTTTAAACAAGTACTGTAGTCTAACAAATCTGAAGACTAGATTTTTTTGCATCCAATTAAAGTTATAAATAAAAATTATGTCAAGTTAATATTTTTGTCATGCAATGATTAGAAATGATTAAAATTGATGTTAATTCCAACAATTATATTTCTACGACAAAAAGATCAAATGGCAAAACCGCATGCGTTTAAGGAAACCACAAAACTGTAATATCATGCCGATTTAATGACGAAAAGCTTTCAAGAAACATCAAAATACAAACGATCACCTACCTGTGGTTCTTCGCGATTCCTTGTCATTCTGAGATCTGTTTAATAACCCAGTAATCAATAGTTAAACTTCTCTCCAATACTCTACGTCCTTAGAGAATCAACAATATCGTACTCTCATATCAAGCTAAATAATGCGATACATTGGAAACCACCAACCAATGTGCTAAATGACACAGCATAACAATGTTGGGTTTGACGAGTTTATTGAAAAAGACAGCAATAAAATATTCAGGACGAATTCCCCAGATGCATGGTGGTATTTCAATTGACTAGAGTCGAAATGAAAAGGAATGTGAATTTGAAGTGTTCTAACTCTCGTTGTTTTTATTCCGAGTCCTGGTGTATTCAACGTGGATAATGGATCAATGGCACAATACGAGATCAATTGAATGTTTTAGATCATTCTCACCATTCAACAGTTATCCCTACTGGCGATAATCATAGAAAATTGGAAATCATCAATTCCCTGCTTTCGCTTTATTTCCACTACTTTATATCTCAACATTTTGAAATTTCCGGAAGTGCCTACACATAATTTACAATTTCCAAGTACCACTTATCTTATAAAGTTTTAAAGGCTTAATGCAAAGCTTCTCTTTTGTATTCATGCTTATTTTTATTCTTTCACATAAATTTGATGATCGTTCAAATTTTCATGCATAGTTATGCTAATGTGTAATTGTAACCCATTTTCTCATAAAAACTAATTCTTACGCTATTTTTTGGCTGAATTTTCATATCAAGATACATAATAATATACATCCTAGATTAAATTTATTCAACTCAAGTAAAGTGTAGCTTGTTTAATCTTTTGTACCGTGACATGATATTCAATTGTTTCCATTGTGTAACATGAATGATTCTTAAACAAATATTTGGACAAAAGGCAGTTTGATGTACCGATTACAACAATCTAACTTGCTACCGAGACTTCAATGAGAAATTAAATAACACGTTGAACAAAATTCAGTAGGTGGAAGAGCATGAATGCAAAGCAATTAAATAAAAGATACCCAGACGAGGAAATAATCTTAAATTTGCCCGTCCATTCAAGTTAGAGATTTTGCAGACTGCCTAATGATCGTTGGTGATTTATTTACTGGGGTCAACTTATGTTATTTACATGTCCACTCTGGTACTGCCAGATTATCAGAGATGCTACAATTAAGTAAAGAATGATAGCAGAAGACTGGTTTTTATAGATAGAGAAAAACCAAAGATCAATATTTGTATCGATTCGTTCAAATGACCTAGAAGTATGCAACATAACAGATCTGTTTTCCCTGATAAAATGTAATGTAAAGAAAAAGATAGTTTATTGGAACAATCAAATCTAATTTTCCTCCCCAAAAATACCATTACTAAAAAGTGATGAATCTAAAAATTGACAACTGCATTAACCCAATCACGGTGATCTGTTTACATAGAAGAAGATGGAAGGTCAGAGATATTTTATACAATGAAGAAATACATGAGAGAGATTAATACATTCTATATACAATATTGTATTGATTTTGGAATGTTACCATATGTAATAAATCCATAAATAGAAATGCAGTATTCCCAATAAAGAAAAAATTAATGACCAGTTTTATGCAGTTTATCTTTATGCAACTTGCAACAAATGAAATACAATAGGAAACTGTTAATAATGCAATTCTACAAATCTTTTTTCCAAATGAAATCTAGCCCAAAAAGTCTGAACCAATAGTATCTATAATACATAGTTTTGTGAAGGATTAATATGATTTGTATACATGAAAAATTAGAGCTGCGTCTAATGTTTATTATTTTTTTTACAAATGTCTACAGTTTTAAACTAGCTATCAAATATACTTAAGTCCTAAAGAAAAAATTATATTTGCACTACAGATATTTTGAAAGTGAGGCTAACCACCGGATATCAACAATGATGAATGAAGTTGAAGCCATGCAAAAAACAGACTTAATGAAACCTTACCCAATGTATTACAACAATGATAATGTTGACATAAAAATGCTCACAACAGATGAAACAGCAAAAAAGACAGCACTGCAGAAGATCTGTCAAACTCCAGGAGCACTGATTTCAAATGGTGCTAGACAAATTTTCTCCTTACAATCTATTCACCACTTGAGACCAGAATCCTAAAGGACAATAGTTTAAAACAACACAGAAACAAAAGAAGATTGATAATAAAACGCTTCATCAAAGACATGATGTTAAAGAAGAGTAAATATTTAAACTCAAGGAAACAGCAAATACTTCTTGGAATGTTAAATGCTGCATATCAATCTATAGTGGTAGGCCCCAACTCAGAGATAAAAGCAACTCTCAAAAGGTTAGGAAATAACCAAGGGCTAATTTTGAAAATTTGAATCTGACAACACTGCATCCTTAAGATCAATTGCACAATCAAAACTTCATGTCATTATATAAGAAATATCTCTCTCACAACATAAGTCATAAGTATTTATGGTAAAAATAGCTGTAGTCATTTTACTTAATAATTGGTCGTATACATAACTGGTTTTGATATAAGACAATTACATAATTAAATTTCTAACCGTTCTAATCAGACATCCCTACAAGAATTTGAGAACTACAGAAAAGAAATCAAATAAAGTGTCAGGTTATAGATCATCAATGGAGGTTTCTCAATCATAACTATATATTGCTTTGAATAGGTTAACCACAGAACCGCCAGTTTTGCTTGGAGTCCTAGCTCTATAATACATAATTACGTTTACACTATCGAAGATTAACCATGTATCTATAGCAGATGTAGTCGTAAATTGTTGAAAAATATCAATACCAATCAGCGCATCAGTTAGTTGCTTTACAATTTACACAGTCTTCATACATGTAAAACAATCGAGAATTTATTACACCACTTTAAAGCACTGGAGAGAAAAAAAATTGTCAATCTCTTAAATAGATGACATCATTTTCATCTGAAATTTAATTTTCTTCCCGTTTTTTAATTCTTTCGTGAAATAAAATGCTAAATGTGATTTAAAGCATTTCTCCCAATTGATTTGAAGGAGACAACAGCAACACATTCAAGACTTGGCAAATAGTTTTCTACAAATGATTACGGCGAAATCAAATTTACTAATAAATATGAAGTTGAAATCTATTTCCACTGCACAATCTTAAGTGAAATCTTTAAATGATAAAAGCTAACACACAAAACAATTTTATGCCATTGTTAGAGTTCATTCCTATAAAAAACATAAAAGTCAAAATTAATCCACAAGAGGAAAATTTTCTTTTATGGAAATATTTTATATCAGACACTAGATTTTAATACTTTTATATCCCTTATACTATGATCCTATCTCAGCTTGCTTGACAACTAAAGCATATTGTTGTGTAAAAACAAGGGGTAAAAATAAAGAAAATGTATGGTCACAATACCAGATCTATATAACAAATAAACATTTTAGTTTCATTCAAATCACAACTGCAGAAAGACACATCCTTACAAGCAGTGGCAAAGGGAGATAATCTTAGTTACCTCTCTTTCTTATTATTATTTACCAACACTTCTCACACATATTAAGAGTAGATAAATAAAGTACCTGTTGTATTTCTTGCTGTTGTTGTGCTCTTTTTTGCTCGATTAATGTGTCTTGTCTGCGTATTAACTCTTGCTGTAGTCCAATTTTGCGTTTCAACTGCTCATAATCATCTTGTCTCACTTCTGTCTTGGCTTGATCCCATTTCTGTGACAAGTCTTCATATTTCTATTGAAAAAAAAGAAAAACGAAGGTTAACATTTGAGAATCAAGCTTGAAATAAGAATAATGAAACAAGATCAGTGAGAAAACAAATAGCACAGTTTTTTTTTACCCTAATCCTCCATATAAGTGCAAATAAATTATCTAAGTATTTAGTCTACAATGTGAAACATGGATCTATGTATCACTTCCTAAACATGACAATAAAAAACACTAATTGTAGATAAATATGAATCTTCATTTGATGCAGTCTAAATATAGCACTGAAAATATTTGGATTATGTTTCTTAATAGCCATAGACATTCATAAATAGTTACAAATAAGATTACATAACAAAACAAATATTATTTTGAACAAACTCTTTTTGAAATTTCTAAAATGAAAGTAGTGACCTCAAATAAAAAACCATTATAATCCAAATCAACCATACACTGTACCAACCATTAGATCATACCAAACATGACTTTACAAATGATTAATTTAGACTCCTGTACTCCATCTGTCCGACACTGTTGATCATAAGAATTGGATAGTTTATATAACAATGAGGTAGTTACTATATAAACACACATAGTAGTACTGAAACCTTGGATGTATTGGGAAAATTGATAAATTATTCATACATGTGTAAATTACCATTTTTAATACGGAAATATAGTCCAGATCAATACACTCACCTACAAGATTCCAATTCTTATTACAACTCATTCGACTTATAAAAAGGTGACCATTTCCTTTTAGAATAAAAAATCTTCATCAAAGGACATGCAGAATGCATTAAAAATGTGTTTCATGTGTTTCTTGTGATTGAACTTGTAATATAGATTTTCAATAGTCAATTATATTGCAAGAGTGATTAAACTGCAAATGTTTACAATCTATTAATAACATTGATGAAACCCATCATGCAGATCTAGAAAAATTTATTGTTGCGAAAAAATGGTACCACAGATTCAAAATCAGTCAATCATTCAAGAAAGATGTTTGTTGCCTGCTGTTTCAAATAATTTAAAGCAAAAAAGTCTATACTTTGGTTTAGGAATTCCAAGCCATCTAAAACTAGCTATCCTGTGCCCTTATTCCAAGTAACCGGTAGTAATATCTCAACACAACAAAGTTATTCATAACCTGCTTTATACAGTTAATTCATGAAACAAATATTGAATTTACTGTGGCCTTTGCTAAAGATTATCGATAAATGTACATATATACATATAAAACCATCAAGAGAATTTTCTGTGTTAATGAATTCTTGTGTAGGACAGAACAACATGTACAGTTGGATTGCAGGTCACAGTTATAAGGAATATTGAATCAGAAACTTAGATCTTTCTGATACAATTGGGATCAATGCTAATGATCCTAAAACTGGATTTATATTACTTCAGGGATACTCAGTTGATATTAGACAAAATAAAACATTTTTAGGTACAGGGTAAAGAAAGATTTAATCCAGAAAACAGAAGAAAGAGTGGGAGTTTGATTTCCAACCATCGCAATAATTAATGCAAGCTATAATTTCTGAATTTACAGCGCACTAGATTCCAAAAATGGCAACATCAATATGTCAGTATATAAAGAGGAGAAGTGGAATAGTAGGTCCGAGTACACAGTTATTTCGTAGTGCATTTCTTTTAGACAATAAATGAAAATAAAAAAAATCCCACCTGCGCTTTCTCAATAATATTTTTACAGTGTGTTGTACTACTTTTGGGACAAATTATATCAAAATTATAGAAAACTTCATCAGCTCTAACTCAAAATATGGACAATTTTATGTTAAGGGGGTCTTGAAATCTTTTGACAGCGTCCGAAGTGCTAATTTTTGACCTTTTTCAGCTGGACCTAATCACTACTTTACATTAATATTTATGACCCAAATTTTTTTACAGTGTCATTTCACCCCCTACTTGCTATATGAGGAATAAAACATGGAGAAATAAATTTGGAAGGGGTATAATAAAAATTGGAAAGTAACACACTGTCCACACTAAGGACTATATTCGTGGACAACGAAAATCAAAGGACGATAACTGTGTACTCGGACCAGTACCTCAATGATATAGGAACATCAATAACATCTATTTCAGATGTGAAAAGAATGTAATTTCATATCCGTTAGCATGAACTATGGTACAACAGTAATGCATTCAAAACTGTCACTTAAGGTCAATAAAAAGTATTTCCAATATATTTGTGCTAAAAACATATTGAGAGTAATCAGATATGATTTAAGGATGTTTGCTCCTCCATTTTTTAATTTTTTTGCCAGATTTTCAGAATCCTCTGGTTTTATCCATGTATTGTCAATAAAAAAATGTGTCCACTAACCCCTACTTTTCTTTTCATAATTTTATTACATAAAGTTTAAAAAGCCATATTTTAAAATTTTATAAAATTCTTGTTATTTTTTTATAGTTTTTAAAACAAATAAGGTGTCAATGTTAAATATATGAAAAATCTAGAGAGAATTATTTCCCGCCAAATTTTCAATGGCTTATATCTCGAAAACGAGCACACGGACTCGCCATTTTTTTCTACTTTTTTAGATTCTTTGTTTACATACTATCAATTCATAGTAGTCTTATAAAAAGCTTGTTATTTTTTGACAGAGTAGCAAACATCCTTAAGATCTACTATGGGAAAACATCATATATCATTGTGCTGGTCTGTTACATTCTCACAAGACCTAAGTTATGCTTTCTGATGATGACTTCCCTTTGAATTCAATAAATGATTATTGGAAAAGTCATCAAAGTATAATGTATTAATGCTCTAGGATAACAAAGTGAAAAAAATCTAAATGCTTTTCACAATGTAAAACATTTCAGGAAATCACAAGGAATTAAAATGAACTTTCCAATTTCTGCCATGTTCTGCATGTCAAAAAAGATTCAATGATTGGCAATACTTCCCTTTTGAATCATCATTCAAGCATATACTTATTTTGTAACCAGAGGAGGGGAAGGGGGTTAAAGGGAAGTCTTGATTAATTTTAAAAGAATCTATCTATTGAAGTACAATCACTTAATTATTAAGAAAAGTTTCACTTTTTGTAAAGGACTTCTCTTTCCCCCCTTTTTAAAAGATTATTTCTTAATTTTTGCAAGTAATTAAAATGAGTAATTCTCTTAGAATATCACAGAACAGCAGATCAGACCAGTACTGACTGCTTGTAGACATATTTAAAGAAATATTTGAGAACAGTTTTACTTTTAAAGACCTCCCCTCCCCCTTTTTTAAAGTTCGGGATCATTGCATGTTAAGGAAATCTTATTTTCTCTTTGATTACATAACTGAACAACAGATGGACAGCACTTAAGGCTTGATGACATATGTACAAGAAAATCTCAGGTAATATTAACACCTGAACAACTATATAATTATGTCATTATCACTTTACTGTTATACCAGGCCTTGGGGTTTATAACATATGGATCACCATATCTGCCATAATTATATGGTTTACAGTACAGTGTGAACAAATGGTATGCATAGTTTAATTCAATATTCTATAGTTGTTAAATTTGTACTCTTTCAATCATGTCACGATCCATGAATGTCATGTTGAAGGCTAATTGTTCAACTTACAAACTGTTTAAAGACAGGGAAAATTAAATGCATAAATAGCAATAAAAAATGGTGCAGCAAAATTATGCTTTTTAACGTTTCCTTTGATAGAGAAGGTCTGTGCAGGGGTTTAAAATATGTAAAATGATTTTCATTATCATGCTAATTTACTTGTTTGAAATGAGGCCAAAATGCATTTAAGGCCATTGAAATAATATGTCTGGAATCACACACACCCCCCTTTTTTCCCAATCATTGAAACAGTATTTTTCAAATGATATATATCCATATGGAAATACGTTCTTGTAACAATTAAACTAAATGCATTATCAAGTCCATTCAACAGAAGTTGTTAACAGAAAACATTGCTAAGCTTTCTTACACAAATTAACAACCCTTATGATTAGAAGCAGGGTTAATGTTTTATTGCCTCAAGTTCAATAAAGAACCCCCTAAACTATTATACAATTTCAATCGACTTTTGGTTAAGTAAGTCATCTGCTAATTATCTTACCACCTAATAAAACAAGTAATGATAAAATGGTTTATTCCTCAAGGCTTACAGAGTGTATTAATCATTCACACCTCCTACCATAATTATGTACTCTAAAAAGTCAACATCAAAAGGATTATTTATTTCCCTTGAATCAGTTATAAGTCAATGAAATTTCCCTGGCCTGCAATTCTATCTTTTCCATATTTCATGCAAGTGAAACACAACAATGATGATATTGACATTCAATTAATCTCGCCATATGAGAAGAAAACAATCTGTCTCGATGCTAGTGATAATTTTCCAATTATGGTGTAGGTGTTTGTTGACCAATAGAGGCAATATCATTTGAAAACTCATATATCTCCTTACAGCTGTTTAGATAATTATCAATGCTTTAAAACATTCATTGCAGCTTAATTGAAGCTAGAAAGAGAATTTTTCATCAGAAATACACACACAAAAAGGTATCATTCTATATAAATAGGGTTCAAATGAAAACTTGACATGCATATATATTAAATCGGAAAAAAATATATAAGATTGGACAGTGTATTCGTGTTCATTAATTAAAAGTCACCTTAAGCAAGTATACTTATTTTGCTCTGGCTTTTTTTATTCTAATAAAAAGTACTCGCCAAAGCCAAATACAGAATTTAAAGACAGTCTAATTACTTGTGTTTAACAGCCTAGTAACAGTGATTGTGTTGTATTAAAGATTGTGGCTTACATGTCATTGTAACCCTTTACAAAGCCATTAATCCTTAACTTCTTCACAGCAAAAACTGGACATGTGCTAACATATACTTTTTTTCGTGAAGGCAATCAATTCTATTTTAATCATATCAAAAGCTATTATAAGAAATGTCAGGTAGGTCATAGTTAGTCATCTAAATTAAGCTGGTTCCCTTGATTTCATTATCACACTAATTTAAATGCTCTGGATGAAGTTCAAATTGAACTGAGAAGATAGATGATGATAAAAAAAAAATTGGCTGGTATGTGGAAGTCAATTAAGTTACTTTAAACACATACAGTTTGCTCTGGCCTTTTTATTTCAATAAAGAATAATTATATTTGCCAAAAGCTGGAAGACAGATCAAATTTGAAAAAAAATGGTTAACACATATATGATTTATGCTGTAAATAAACTGATCACAGATACCAGGACTAAATTTAATATATACGCCAGACGCGCGTTTCGTCTACAAAAGACTCATCAGTGATGCTCGAATCCAAAAAAGTTAAAAAGGCCAAATAAAGTACTAAGAGCATTGAGGACCAAAATTCCTAAAAGTTTTGCCAAATACAGCTAAGGTAATCTATGCCTGAGGTAGTTGATAAGACTTTGAAAGTTAAGAAGTTATCATTAAAAAGTAACAAGAAATCTTTGAAGTGTGAAATCTTACAAGTTCAAAAGCTAAATAGACAGTATTAAGCTACTTAAGTGGAAAATTGTTTAAGTCTCCTTGATTATGCTCAATCAATAACCTACTAAGTTCTCCGATGTTATCATCGCCAACAGGTCAATAAGCTTTCCATTAGTTCTGTTCAACCAATAACCTTTTAGTCTTAAAACACTAGCTTAAAAAGCCTTAGAAACATATATGCAATTGACGCTACCAGGAAGCTTTAATTCTCTTTTAAGGTATAAAACTAAAAGTTGTTCAAACTACGGAAGAAAGATTCCACATAAAGGAAGAATAGAAAAATCAATGGAAAGCACACGTTTAAATTCTAGATGGTTGATCAAAAAGTTCATATTACAGCTATTCCACTTAATGACTTAATTGTTTTTATTTGCCGACAATAAATTAAAGCAAAGAATACTTCTATTTAATCTCCCAATGAATTGGTTTATCGAGATGGCTGAATAAACAATTGCAAAAAACATTCGAAACCTGTTTGATTTACAATTCATAATGTCTTACTGAGTAAGCATAATTTGCCAATGAATATTGGATACTTTACCTCAAGTGTTTAATTAATCTCAATTTAGAATCATGGTTTTTCCAATTTTTTCTTCGATACGGAGGATACTCCATTATTGGGTCGGATGATATATAGTTTGTCAATATATACAGTCAATAATTTCGATTTTATTCTTTCTTTTTTTTGTATTTCGTTTAATTTTTTGATTAATAGATGCTTGCAATGGTTATTTAATACTTTTGAAAAAATTGAATTACTTTACAAAAATCATTCAACCTTAACTGGAAATTCATTGATTCACATCATAAGGTTATTTGATTATTATACAACACAATTTGTCAAATAAAATGACTTTTTTAACTGATCATTACCAGGCCTTACATTTGCCATTGTCCAGCAGATATTAAGAAAACAGTTCATGAGCACCAGAGTTCACACCATATTTTTGAGAAGTTCATGATGTACAATCTTAAGTTTTCAGTAAAGTGTTTTATAACTGTTCAGTTTTCATCATTCATCTTTTTTGGCCTTTGAAGTTTGTCTTTTTTTCATCAACTTTTGGTCTTTGATTAGCTTATATTAGTATCCCCCCTTTTTTTAAGCATACATTTAATAATTTTGCTGGTACAAGAAAAAATTAATGAAAAATATGAAAATGCTGAAACCCGGGTGCAGGTTAAGTCACATCACTAATCCAGAAACCAAAATTGAAGAAAATTTGTCAAATAATTTAGATAAATCTGAGCTCCTCTGAAATTTTCCATGCTGGTCTAGACATAATCATATCTCTCAAATTTATTAGAGCAAAAAAATATCTTTCAAGCAATACAAATAGCATATTAAAAAACCTACCACTAATTATGGCTTTGAGCTGTACCATCCAAATATCAATAAAAATTATAACTACGGAAGCCTTCGTCAGGGTGCGTGTAGTTTACATGTGTAGAAATGCATCCCATACAAGTATACAATTTCACAAACAATGTAGGTACATAACAAATCGATAGACTCATTGTACAAATACATAAGTTTGCATGATACAGGGTGTCCCTTCATACAATATTGACAAATCTATTGTCCCAAATTAGTTCGGTTTGTATTCTTTCTATTGTTCCAAGAAACAACTTTTAAAAACCTAATCACAAAGGCCTGTACATTTTGAAAGGTAAAAAGTCAACTTTAGATATTGAATAAAGTTTAATATTATTTCAACATTGAGAAATATTTCTAAAAGTAAGAACCTTTCAATGCCTCAGTGAAAACAATTTAAGAAAGAAAAGACTTCACTAAGGACTGTATAACTACATTATCTACAAAGAATACTATCAAATCACTGTGTCCTTGTGACTACAAATACAGAGATCTTTTTAACAAACTTTGTTGATTTAATCAGTTTGTTCTGGTTGAAAAGAAACCAGTCTCAAATTTCCCCACAGTTCAATCGGCTAGGTTTTAAGCTTTTGTCCTGAACTGACAATATTATACACAATGATCACCCTAGACAAATTCTGAGTGAACTACTGGTGTCCATAGGGCAATTTGGTACACACAGGGTCTACTAAGGTCAAGAGGAAATAAAACATCACTTGTCACAAGGGTTAACCTTTTCTTCTTTTTTTTTAACCAAATTTATTATACAGTTGAAATTCAAGGCTTCAATCTTTTTTGAGATTTGCACACATCTATCTATTCACACATTTTACTAAATCTTTTGTTGTTTCTATGCTGCATTTTATTTGACCAAAATACCAAAATAATTTATCTAGCTCGATGCAATATCTCAAAGCTGCTCCAAGATTTAGTCCCATGCAATTTAATATAAAAAGAAGAAAGAGACAGTCTGGGGGCTAACACTTCTCTGTGTATTAAATTACTATTGTTAAATGCTGATTATACATGTATCACCTTATTTTCATACTGCCATAGCTGACCAATTTTCTTCATAAAATAATGAAACTCAAAAATGTGTTTATACTCCAAATCCCCCTCCCCCTTTTTTTTTTTATTGAAAACAAATCACAATCGATTGTCTTAATGCACCCAAACAACTTGTAGGGGAAGAGAATTACAGCAACGACATCCTAAAAGAAGCAGTTCAAATATTAATGTTTTCAGAATTTCCATAGGTTGTCTGTATCAAACTCTGAAATTTCAGCTTTTTTAATTGGGTCATGCTAACACTTTGTATTTTTACAAAAAAAATCTTAGAAGAAAAAGAATTTCAGATGACTGCATGTAAAAAAGAAACAAAATATGAAAATACAAACAACTAACCATGGAAAGCACTGACACAGATGTCATGACCTACATAAAAAGCATCTAAAATCAAGGTAATCATGTGCAGCGGAAAGGAAATCAGTACCTGATCATTTCTACAATCAAAACTTATAATAATATAAGGAATAGCAATAAGCCTACCTGCAGTGAGTGGGTTCACCTATTTTTTTACAAGGTGACCTGAACAAATTAAAATCAAGAAAAATTAAAATTTTGTTGTCTCATGTGATACAGAACTGAAAAATAACTGGCCATAATTTGGCAATGAAAAACTTTTTGCCCCTAGTATGAAAACATTTCGTTTACAACAAAAAATTTACAAAATTAATTCACCTTCATGAAAGAAAATTTAACCTAAACAAAATTCTGTATAACTTACTTTCAAATTTCTTTCCAGAGTTTTATTTCTCTGTATACATTGTATTCTTGGTTTTTCTTCATCCTCCTCATAGATTTTCCTCCCTTTAGGTAATGCCACGAAACTACTTGGGTTCGGATTAACGAAAACAGTTTTTAAATACATGACAACTTTTTGTGTTTGCCAAAGTTATTTTTTTCTTTTAAATAAATTAATTTCCCTTTCTTCTCTTTGGAAACTCAACTCCTCACAAAACAAAATATTGTTGTTATAAACAAAAGCTTTCATTATCGTCAAGACCTTTTGTCTACTGCATGCATTCGAACAATACAATTGTAACTTAACCAAGAAGGTATTTGAAAAATCAAATAGAATTTGTAAAGAAAAAGACAGTAAAGATAATAACCTTACCTTCAATTTTTTAAATTACAGCTAGAAATTTATGATGAGTAATCGTTCATACTTACACAAAAGCGTGGAGAAAATCGTCCTGTATTAACAAGTCACTGTCAAGGTGGAATTAAAATTTCTGACTTTAAACAAGTAAAAAAAGAATTTCAAACTAAGCTGACAAATTAAAACTTTTCAAGTCCAACGTAAAAGTTTCCTATTTGGTCAGTACATTTTAGGATTATGGTTTTGGAGGGAAAGTCACTCGGGTGGATAAATCCTCTTATTTGTTCTGTAGGGTTTAATAAGGGTAACTTAACACTGAGATATTTGAACAAGCCACTCACGAAACATAGTTTGTGTAGTTTGTCGTGGGTTTAGTTACATAACGTGGGACAATAACTTGCCTCATTTATACAACTTGACACATATATATTATTGTACAAACATTTGCATAATGATAAAAAAAAACTGCTAATTTTGCAAGGCCATCAGAGATTGATTCATACGTGTATAATCTTATTTCCTTCAATCTATTTTTAGGTCAAGCCTTCACTTAATCTGGTCTTGTTCAAATAAGTTAATCCCCATTTAAGAAATTCTGAATGATACACAAGCTTTAATTCTCGAGTGCAAAATAAAGCGTGTTAGAAACATCTCTAAAAGACTAAAAAGAAAAATCCAATATGATAGATATTTAATGAACATGTAAATATAAATACACCCACCCCCTTTTTTCCACAAAAAAAGGAAACAAAAGAAAAAACTCCATGAAAATGCATGGGCTTGCAGCAGTACAACATGATCTAATACAATTCAATACTTTCTACCCCTACTTTACCCCTTTACTGCCATATTTAATCATTCCAAAATAATACAAATTAAAAATGTTCTTTCTAATTCCTATTCACATAGAACTATTACAGATTAAACTTTTAAATATATTTATACACAAAAACTGCTCTTTAAAGCTAAAATTGACCTTGGGGTGTGTTTTCACAAGATAATACCATAAAACTCAGATTTTTACTATTTAGAGTTGAATTGAATTCTAGTATTTTGCTAAGGTATAAAACCGTCTTTATACCTCAAATTACTGTCATTTTAGTAGCTTGTTTATGTTCAAAACATACTCCGTACAGGATCATCTTTCATTTTATCTATTTAAATCTATTACACCTCTTAATAATAAGCATTTTGAAATAATCTAAAATTAAAGATATTTTTAGAAGTATGATGGATTTAATACGCAAATCTATTAAAACTTAATATACCTGTGTTAAAAAATCAACAGTTTGTTCAACTTGCTGTTTTTTCATGCAAATAAATGTAACCAAATCTTCGAAATATAATTTTTTATTACTCACTACGTAAAACTGAATAAAACACGTTTATACTAAAAGTCATGGATTCCAAGAAATATTATGCAATAATAACCTTTCATTTTTTTTTTATTATTCAAGATTGACAATAAAATCTTAGCTATTCATAACATGACAAAATTTGATTGTAACTGACATTTTACAGTTATAAAACTTTAAAATCATTTGGTATATTATTCTGCAAAGTTATTTTGGTCTTCAAAAAAGATGTGCAGGAATATAATAAATGTCAAACCATGTCTCAAAAACAATCTGTTATTTGATCAGTTAAATATTTTAAAATTATTGAACAACTGCAAATAACTAATTATCTCCCTTTGAAAAATTCTCAACTTACAAACAGTATGAAATAATACATACTTTTAAAGTTTAAAGTTCGAGATTGTTCTATTTCTTACTGCTTTTTCAAGGAATTATTGGGTCCCAGGCAAGTCCAAAAAAAAGACCAAGACACCAGAGAAAACTATTGACTTGAGACTCCTTCAGGTATACAGCAAGGCAAAAACGGCAGAAAAATAACATTGAGGTCACAAGTCAACATGTCAATTGGAATTTATCTTACAACTTAAAAAATCTTTAGATGGAGAGCGAAAGCATATAATAAGATTTCTAAACCTCATACATTTATCAACTCAAGAATGGTGTCTTTCAAAACATATCAATGCCTTTAAAATGAAACACAAATATAAAATTTCTCTGAACAAAACAGCGACATTTTATGATTCCCCCTTCTATCAAATCAAACAACTCTATAATATAGAAATACATGTACATGTACTATGTTTCATTCATGAAAATTACATAATGTTCTTTATTTTGTGACTAAAATATAAAGGATTAAGTGTCCTATAAGCAGCTTAGCATATATGGTCAAATAGTGCAAGATAATTTTTCTTCAATTTAAAGACATAGTAGAGCTATCAACTAGTAATTCATGAATAGTTACCATCATTGCGATTTGTTTATAACATTGCGAAAAACATGGCTATCCACGCCCAGCATTAAAATCCTGAGATGCATTTATGATCCACACCCAGCATCAAAATCACCACATGCATTTATGAAGTTGACAATAATGTAATTCTAATCAATGATATGTCTAATCTTATTGACAAGAGACCATATAATACATGTGTCTGTTGACAGATGTTCTCAATTTCTACAATCAATCATATTCACAGAAAATTATTTATTTATAATCAGGCTTTTTTTTTAAATATATTTGTTCTTTATAATAATGAATGCAAAGGGAAAATTATTTATTTATAATCAGGCTTTTTTAAAATCATTTTTGTTCTTTATGATAATGAATGCATAAAGAACCTATACGAGTAAAAGGTCAGGAAATACTACCTTGAAATGGGTACACAGTGTACAGTTTCTGGTTTGATATTTCATCTAAAGCATATGAGATATGGAAGTATGCATTTCCTAAATCTGGGAAGCAGATCTCGATAAATTTATTTAACATTAGGCATTCGAAAAATTCATTGAATACAAGTGGGGTTTCAATTATCAGAGCTGACAATGCACATTTTAAAATTTTTGTTTTGTTTTGGGGGTTAATATTTATTGCGGTTAGGTTTCATAACAAGTGGTTAAGGCAAACTAAAGTTAGAGAACAGAAACCAATTACTGGACATTAAAAAATTGGAACAAACATACAAACCAACAAGAGTAAACTTAATGCCCCCTTCACAATGGCAGATGCATAAAAATTCTATAAAGTTTAACCTTACAAAAACTTGCTTGAAAATTGAAGAGAGAAAAATCTTTAGAAATGAGATGATATGATCAATTTTCATTATCATTAGTTGAAATAGCATTTCTAAAATGTCAAAAGACAAAGATGTAAAAACTAAAGAGTCAAGGAATTTAACTGTAACTTGTTTCAAACTTTAATAGACAGATAATAAAATTCATTTGTCATGTTTTTTCATCAAATGCATCAAAACTGTGAGTGACAAAACAAATTTATTCATTTTATACATTTCTATTACAGTTACATTCTAATATTAAAACAGCTTGTCTTTTCGTGTTTTCATATATAGTAAGAATTAGCATATTTACTAAATTAGCAGAATTATTCAATACCCAAACACTTGATACAACTTATAAATAATTCCCATAAGGCTAATCAAGTATTTTACTCCACAGAATCCCCCTGTTAAATGACCATTTTAAATATTAATACATTAGAGAATAATACCATATGTCAAGATCATCATACAATGACCACACTACATCAATTTTATTGTTCAATGATTTGGGTGAATATTAAATGACATGTTACCTGATGTCAAACAAAGTCGGAAACACCTTTATGTTCATTGACCACTCGTGGCATTACAATAGAAAATCACACCGATCTAGAACTGGACTACCCACAATTCAATGTTTAACCAATTGGAATCTCCAGGTAACTTGTTTTTAATGGAGTTTTCTATTGAATCAATATAAACACTGTTATGTGAATCAAGGAAGATAAGTTTTTGTCATGCAAAAATATAATAAGGTCATAAATAATGAGCCTGATATATTTTTTTTTTTAATGTTTGAAAGAAGTCTCATTATTAAAGTTAATTACACTAGAAAATTCATCTGAACAACAAACATAACTTTTTTATAAAAGGCTAATGAAATTGAGTAGAAACTGAGGAAACATGAAATTACAATGAAGCTTTGATGTCTCGAACAATAAAGGAACAATCTAAAAACCGAGCTAAAAACTATCTGAAGATACCGAGTGTTAAACTCCATTTTCATTGCAATTATACAATATGGCTATCAGTTTTATTGGCATAGAGAAGCTGAAAGCAAGTATATGAACCAATCAGAATTCGACAAGTGAATGGTGAAAAATTATCTGACATACCATAAAAGTTTGACTGAGTGCATTTTAGCTTATTTGTAAAAGATCAATGCAATGCCATAACTTCAATAATGGTTGGAAAGTTTATAGACTGCATTAATCTGTACAGGCATTAAATGGTAAACCAGCCTATATGTAGAACACTTTGACCCATGGGAGCTGAAGATATAGATATTTAATGTTCTGACTCTGTTTCAAACATATAAGATCTCTGCTTTTTTGTTTAAAATGCATGTCTTATGAATTTATAAATGCATTTAATATGCCAATTTTACTAAGTTTTAGCTTAACATACAATATGATTTTTTTTAAATGTATAAAATAAAATTTAGCAACCTGCAGTTACATCCAAATTGATATATTTTACAGGAAACTTTTCTAGCTAGATGACCGAATAACTTGAGGAAAAAGGGTATTAGATATTGGTCAATATAAGAACAGACAGGTTAAGATGCAGGTTAATTAAACAATGTATCCATCTAAACGTACACTGAAAGTGTATTACATTTTGACAGTGTAAAAAGAAATTCTATAATGTTCAAACTAACTTGTTTAACTAATCAACAATGGAGATACCAGCATTATAAAGTAATTGTTTCAAATCTTTAAAAGGATTAAATTTTATACTTTAAATATATCAGTGAATTATCTAATTCCTTTGAGGGGCTGTCTTAAGTTATACATGTATACCCTAATGATTGACTTTAAAGTGAATTGACATAATCATTTTTGATATGAGCAAATTTGTACAAAATTTGTATTGACCCAAGGGACCTCATTTATATATTTTGAATGTGGATATCAATTGGAATATTCTGTAAGGGTCCGTTTAAAATTTGAAATAAAAGATTACCAATTACATGCATACAATTAAAATCTCCAAAACCTCCATTCCTAATCTAAGCTTTACCAAATAATTGTAAAATTTATAACTGTTGCAATATAATGTACATAAAAATTAAAATGCCTGTGTATAATTTCCACCATTTAAACAGGAAATGAAACCTACAACACTACCATGTGCTTTTCCAACAGGTGAAATGAAATAGTATTGCAGGTAAATTATTCAAAGGTCAAGTCTTAAAATATCTTGTCATTTTAAATTTTTTATATCTAATAAATTAGGTTGCATAAATTATTTAACACTTTAAATACTAAACCACATTAAAAGTTGGCCCTTGAAATAAACATGTAGAAGTGATTTGTAACACTAACCTCGTGGTAGAAATGTGTCCTCTTCTTATATAGGTATTAACCTGCTAATATCGTTTTATGTCTTTTTTTTTTATCAACAATACATGAATGACAAGTTTTTCTTCCATCTATAATACTATGCGAGAGAGAATCACTCAACCATGGTCATTGATTAAACCACTAAAGCCCCCTATCTTGAACATGCTTCTGAGCCTCTTCTCACGTATTTGGCCGATAATTAGTTTTATGGCTCTTGGCTGTATACTCTAAATACATTGGTCAAATCCAAGGCAGAACGATCAGATCTATACTCAACCAATCATTGATTAGCATGTGTTACGATTCCAATTAAGAACTTTGTCAGGTGTAAAATACCCGCTCAAACCTAACTCTATTGTTTTTCTGGTCGAACATGATAGATTTCTATTGAAGAGAACAAACAATAGCTCAACAACGACTAAAATGAAATAAGTCTATTTCCCCAAAACCGTATTGATCTTTTAAAAACTAGTTATGTAACTTGGAACATTTTAAACCTTACCTTAAAATTGGACAAAAGGCTAAATAAAAACAACTTCTAGTGTTAAACAAATATCAACACGAAATTGTAAATCCATTATTGACTTATGGAATTCAACTCGTGGAAAAAAGTGAGGACTTTTAATAAATGTTCATTAATGACTATTATAAACAAGTATTTTAAAATTATTTAACCTCAAGGGTCGAGCCACAACATTGAACATGAAAATCTATCGACTACAGTGTTTTAAAAAAACTTGTTCATGCATGCCTTTTGAATTTATTGATGGAAAGGTTTCCACGACTACTAAATATCCAATTATTGTAATATAATTTGCCGTCCCAGCACAGGTAGGGAATATTGAGTGCTGTTATTGACAAATGGTCCTGTATGGCTTTCAACTGTATTTAAAATGAATTGCAAAGAACCAAGCCTAGCAGAGAGGAATCATTGATAAACAGGAAGGCTCTCTGTGGGTCGTTTCTACTAATACTGAAAAGATAAACTTTCCTGACACATTAAAACAATCTATGCATATAACTTGGAATTTCCAGTAAAAGCCCCATATAGTTTGTTCAACTCTAGTTTTTATTATATTTCACCTACCATAATATGGTAATCAATGAGATAAAATTGAGAAAATTCTAACGATTTTTTTTTTTACTTTCCATGTTTACCGAGGGGACATTTACATCAGAACAATGTCCTGAATTACAACTATAAAACTTAACTTTTGTTCCAACAATGATTAAAATATTAATCTACATAAAATGGAACCTCAGCTTTCTTATCATTCAAACAGTCAAAAGTGCAGTATAAAATCAGAGAAAAGTGTTATCATTCAAGCAGTCAAAAGTACAGTATAAAATCAGAGAAAAATGTTATCACTTTATGTGTTACATTCAATAATTTCCCTTATCTGTTTTCTTTGTAAATCCTAAGGAAATTATTAGAAATGCAATAAAAATGGATTTCAATTTTCCATATCTTTAAGTTAATAAAATAACTATTTTAAACCAATTTTAAAAGTAATAACTTTTACTGTTTGTAATTGACCAATGCTTATAAACAACCATCAATGTTTAACTCCGCCAGTAAATAACTTTCCATGTTTTTTTTGGTTTTCTTTCAATAGTTGCATCATGTTAGGAAAATAAAATTAACAAGAATGTGTCCTCAGTACACGAATGCCCCACTCGCACTATCATTTTCTATGTTCAGTGGACCGTGAAATTGGGGTAAAATCTCTAATTTTGCATTAAAATTAGAAAGATCATATCATAGGAAACATGTGTACCAAGTTTGAAGTCGATTGGACTTCAACTTCATCAAAAACTACCTCGACCAAAAACTTTAACCTGAAGCGGGACAGACGGACGAACGGACGAATGAACGTACAGACGGACGGACGGACGCACAGACCAGAAAACATAATGCCCCTCTACTATCGTAGGTGGGGCATAAAAAGTTGTTGAATGACCCTTCTTTGGCACTCTGAGACTTGACTCAAGCCACAACCAGTCAATTATTTATAATATCCCTAAAAGTTAAACAGGTCAATGGAAAATAAGCATATAAGGACCAAATTCTCTTTCATCATGCAGTGTTTTTGTCCCATTTATTCATAAAGCAAATTTTGTCCTTACAGGTGGCCTGTTAGACCCTTGGACCCTAATCTGTTATAAGTGGTCAATATTCAACATTTTAGATGAGAGAGATCATCTCCCCTTGTTCTCCCATTTATGGTTTGGAATGTTTGCAAAATCTATTTCTTTAGGTTTTCTGCATTAAAAAAACAATCGTGTACATGTAAAAAAAAAAAGAAGGGCTTGTTAATTTGAAAATAATTCAATTGGTCTAGTGACTATTACAAGAAATTTTCAAACGTAACAAACATATTTTAAAGATAAAATCATTAAAATTAAAAAACAAAAACAAAACAATAAAACTCAAAAACAGAAAATAGCTTTGCTAATTCCCATTTACTATTATTCAGCCTACTGTTACAAAAAGAAGCCACTAGTTATGAATATTTATAAGTAAATTAACAATCACTGTATTGTTTAAAACCTTTAGAATAATTAGTTGTTCATGTCACTACCTTAGGGACAAGGTGAACATGTAATAAGATAGGAGAAAAAGAAAAAGTAAATGGATTGCAGGTAACAACGCAAGTCAATGGAGGAGAACTCTGTGCTCACACCGTAAAATTACGTTTTATTATATGAATTTCACCTTACTGTCATCTTTCCCTTTGTCTGATTTGCTAAATAGATTATCGAACAAAGTGGAAATGCCCAAGAATTTTTTAAACCAGCCTACACATTGAGAAATAAACATATCAATACCCGGAATGATTTAAAAAATTGCTGACACGATATTCAACACCGTTATGTCGGTCAATAAAATCTAGGTCTACAACAAGGGACCACAATAGTTAATAAACTGTACAGGATATTTTGTCCAACATTGCAAATTTTGCATGACAGAATGTGTTTGAAAAATTTCAATATTAACGAACTAATTTGTAATTTAAAGAGAAAACATATTCACTCAAACATCTTTTAAATAAAAAAACAAACAAATGAAAATCATCAAATACTAAAATTTGAACTTGATCTGAAGCTTATCATGATAAAATTATATATTAGTTATCAAATCAACATCTTCAAGCATGACAAAAGAAAGTGTGTAAAACTGATTATTTGAGTGAATTTTCTTATTCCAAGGACCATAACTCTGCACAAAACCATCAGACCTAAATCAAATTTGAACTTGAACTATTACTTGTCATTAAAAAATCAATACACCAAAAATCAAATTAATATCTACAAGCATGAAGAAAAAAGTGTGGAAAACAAATTTGCCTGACTGACAGATGGACAGACAGAAAAACGGATAGATTGCAAACCTAAAGTGACCTTTGACTTTGTCTGTAAGGGGCTTAAAATATGTACCTAAAGACAAGAAGGTAGGTCTGTCAAACTTTCATTTTCCAGCAAAAAGGACTACTTAAACATGCTATTTTATATACCAATGTCCACTAAATCCATGAAACATACCACTTGATGAGTAAATGTCAACTTCTAGACAAAATTAAGTCTGCAAGACCTTGAGGGTGCAATAATCACTTGTATGAAGTGGACACTTCAGGATAAAACACTGACAATTATTAACCTTTATCAAACCTTACAAACAACGATTAAGACTTCATAATGTTGTTATCTGATTTAACCAGCTCTGTATGGCAGAATTTGGTCGGAAATGAGAATCAACATTAACCATCATCAAGTCTTTGAACTACCAATCTACAAGTTATGTTTTAATGATTGGGAAGAAAAACAAGAAGACATATATGATTAAATGGAAAATAAAACTACCAAGAAGTCCATCTGATAATATGTGCCAACTGAGACTGAAGCAGAATAAAACTAAAATATCTCTAGCATAGCTCATAAATTCAGACCAGAAACCTTACAATTCCCACCAGCAAATATATGGCAAAGTCCATGTTTTTCAATGGGAAACCCCTAGTTTGAGTTACCCGGCCATTATAAGTATTGAAAAATTAGTGAAAAAACTTGTAGGTTTTACTTCAAAAGAGTTGATGAGGGCAGTTGATTCCATTATATTTATAAAGTCAAAGGTCATGCCTTATTTGGTCAGTCTGATTATATTTATGTTATTGAATGGTTTTCAAATTACTAGTTTACCTCCTATAATTTCTGAGGATATTTTAGTTTATTTCATAATGTTTATCATCATTTCCTGAAAATTTTGCCATTCATACATAGCTCACTGAGACTCAAACTTATATGAGTCTCATTTAAATGTAATTTACCTGCTTAAGGATATGAGCAGATTCCAAAAGTCTGCTTACCTCAGCAGAGGTTAATATACACTCTTTCTGTTATATATTTGCCATAACTTAATGACATCAAAGACTTTCCCTTAACATTTTTTTACATCATTTACAAGAATAAAATACTGATGCAACAATGCATATTAGTGATGGCTGTATATGACTAAACCTGTTCAAGTGTCTCTGAGGTGGAGTGTTGCATAAAATAATATAAGATCTTTAAGAACACAGATTATAATTAACCATACATAAAAGTTCTAATCTTAAAGGCTAAATAAGTTTTTTTAAATTTTCAGCTTAATTTTTCATTTGAAAACTCTCATATTTGCAAAGAGTTATTAGCAGTTCTTTAGACAGTTCTAACAGCTTAGCACAGTTGTAAGCAAACAGTTTGGGTAAACATTGCTTTCACATATATCATAATCACATGTTTATAAATTGCAATTTTCAAAATAGGCACTAAATATTTCAACAATTCAGTCTGCGCAAAAACTTTTCCATCTATGAGTCCAGAAACTATAAAATATATTAACTTGTCCCTATATGACTATCTTAAATTTTGAAAATTTTCACTAGTCAATATTAACTAGTCTGGGGCTTCATTATCAGACTGCAACATTATTCTGCAGTGTTTTGAAAGCCAACCACCCCATTAATACGTCAACAATACACTTCTCCACGGTGCCATGCTACTTTTCTATCGCTAACTTACATGTATCTATTTGCACCAATCTTAGACATAAAGAATATGCATAATGAAAAAAGTCATGAATAGGAAATCTGTTCAGACATTCTGACATTCAAATCACTTAATAATGTACTCCCCTATTGCAAGCACTGTGGCCACTGTTCAGACTAAAAATATTAGTCAATGAAAGAATAATTATATTCTGTGCAATAAGTTTAAAACCAATTAAGCCTTTCGGAAACTAAGTTGTTTCTGTTGTTAATATACAAAACACAGTGCAGTACAACTCATTTTACAAAATGTACTCCCCTATTCCAAGCACTGGCCACTGTTCAGACATAAAAGATCAGTCAATGAAAGAACAATTACATTCAGTGCAATAAGTTTAAAACCAATTAAGCATTTCAGAAACAGTTGATTCTGCAGTTAATTTCAAATTGATATATACAACACAAAGTGTGCAGTAAAACCAATTTTAGTGGAGTTGATTCACTGACATTTATTTTAAAATGTGACTTGCAAAAACCAAATTGTTTGTTTTTCTTTTATTCCAACCATTAATTGTACTGGCTGTGAAATAAGCTGCTATATGGACTAAACAACAGTGAAAATTATCTGGCATTTGACTATTTTCCTAAAGTTCACTTGGAACAAATTTCAATTTGCCTGAGCTGTGCGTTAATTTTTTTTTTATGTGTCATCATTTTTAAGACGAACAAGTACTATATATATACTTGCCAAACATTTTAGATTCAAAATAAGGCTTCAAAAAATTTACTTTCTAAAAAGGATTTCATAATATTTATAAACTGCCACCTGTAACCAGTGGTAAGATCTAAGTGCAGATGAACAAGTGAAGAAAAAAAAACACTTTACCTTCAACCCTATCTATCCCCTCACCTTGACAATAAATTTCTATATTACTTACAAGTTTCAAAATTCATCATTCTATAATAACAAAACATTTATCATGCATTCAGTAATTAGTTTCACATGAAATCAACATCCATTAATAATTTACCATTCATTAATTTTAAGTATCGAAGTTAAAAAAAAAAGTCAAGAAACTTTTTCGGTTGTCTATGTGACTATAACGCACATATCGGTTACAACTGTACTTTAACCTAGACACCAAAAAAGTATTACTAAATGAATGATTTTAAATGCACATACTAATATATGTGTCATCTTGAAATCAGTATTTCAAAAAGATAAATGCATGCATGAAAGAACTTGCAATAAAACAATTTAATAAACTACTTTTTATGTTTACAAAACTGAGATATATGATAAAGATCTAGGGTGGACATAAAATACTATGGATACAAGTTATAAATGATACAAATACTCTCTACAAGTACAGTAGTACCAGTATAATGGTTCTAGTTGATCAGATGCATTGCTCAACCTTTATAATACTGATCCCTGAATTCTAAGCATTTAATGTTTGCCTGAATTTAACAGGTGAAAGCTATTTTGCATAAGTTATTTTACTACGCAAAAATTTAGAAAACAGAGACCATAAGCAAACAACAGAAACCCTCAAAAATGCATGCAGAGGTCAAAGTGTTCTTGTTTATTTTGCTTATGAACTTATTTTTTAACTGTGAGAAAAGATAGGCAAAGGCCTAACAAACTGTTTTTTTTTTTTTTTATTAATTATGGCCTCTAGCGACTGGTCTGACCTAACCTTGGACCTAACATATGACTTCTCCTTCACTACCAAAGCATTTGACAAACCAAACACATTATTAACAGATCAATAGTTAATGCTTGTAGAATAACTCATAACTAATAATTAAGTGAATATTTACTGACATGTTGATAAAAAATTTAAAGATGTTTCTCAAAATATTAAAACTCAACCTTAAATATTGCAGTTTGACCTCTAACAATAAATATCAATTCCATTTCAAAGAAATCTATAAATAAAAGAAAAGAAACAAATGTAACAGCTAGTTAGTCGTAAAAATTCTCAATTTTAAATAATTAAAAGATTCATTGATTTGATAAAGAAGCAATAACTATTCAATTGAGCCTACCTTGTTGTAACAAAATTGATGGAAACGATTCCGTCAGCCCTTTGATCTATTATTGAGTAAAGAACTCTTGTTTTTATTCCCCTGGCACCGGAGTGCTAGTTTTTCCTATATATGGAGAGTGCATAGAGAAGACCGTTGGAGCGTAACTGATCAATACGCAACACTATTTCATATTGACAATGAACATTTCATCCTGTGTTTGTATGTATATTTGACTAATGGTCAATCAAACAAATTGATTTTAGCTTGTTTTAGATCGGTAAATAATGGAACAATGGTACATCAAGGGGAACAAAAACTTCTGGATAATTTCTGCCTACTAATTGAAGTCGATCTTTTAGGCTTTTTATATAAAGTATTCCACAACTACCATACAAAAGTGTATTTTGGTTCAATATATAGATGGGATGTTTGATATTTTATTTGCATATTGACTTTTGTATCTTTCTAATGTATTTATCTGTAAGTTTACAATGTTTTATGTCAATAAATGCAACAATATCTAAAACAGGAGCAACCAATACCACCTGATGTTAGCTCATGGTTTTAAATTCTAAATGTTTAATGGATTATTATTGCATTTATTTGACAACCATTGAAAATTCTTATCAACTATTTTAAAAATCAGTATCAATATTTTCTTGCAAAAATTAAAATGCAAGTTATATTTCCTTGTTTTGCAATGTTCATCTTCTTGCATCTTTTGCAATAATTTTTCAATTCTTAATTTGAGAAACTATTTATGTTTTTTTAACATCAAAGATAAAATATAAATACAGTATTTGATTGATTTTTTAGTAGCTATTGGCCATTTTGAGGTAGCCATTTTTTATTTATGGACGAAGCAGGAGTGCACACAGAGAACCCCAAACCCTTCGCAGGAAAAAAATGCCGATCATTAAAGCCAATTACGAATGGAGTTGAATGCAACAGACAAGTGCACGGTTGGATCTCACAACTTGGTCTTGACAGGCTAGTGTTACAGAAAATGAACTACTTATTTCACCAAGGCCCTCTAAAATACATAAATAAATTCAAAACTGTTACATAAAATGTTGTTTTCAATGTGTATATACAGCCTAATGTGACCATCTGACTAAGAATTACTTAAAACAGTGATAGTCTTAACCTCTGTGTTTAAGGTCTTAAAGATAAAATAAAACATTAATATAATGCAAATTGGTCCTTTGCTTAGGTTTTATACAGTGCAATTGTATGGATTTTCATTATGAGCTATTCACCAAATTACTTCTTTTTCATTTAAAATAATTCAGCCATTGCCTAGCTATATGCTTAAATAAAACAATAATCATATTTTTTACAAGATAAGGAGCTCAAATATTGCACTGAGTATATGTATATTCTTACAACCATATTAAATAAAAGATGGGTTCCCCATGCATACATCCATGTACTGTAGGCACCAAAGGGAAAGATTTCCATTCAAATTACAAGGATTTTTTTAATAATCTATGTATACATACAAGACCCAAAGATGTACAACTATGTATAAACATATAAATATTAATCTTTTTCAATTGATTGAGATGCAGTAACAGCCTGAATAGTATGTAGGTATCTTGTTTGTAAAAGAAAACATGTTACCATGTGTATTTGTTTACAAATCTATTTCAATGATATTTTATCACTAATCAATAAGCACTTTCAAAACTTTATCTATAATTTAGATATATGTTTTATATTCTGCAGCATGCTCTATAAAGGATGATTGATTGCTCTGTTGGACTTAAATTAGTTGCATTTTGATCTATTACAGGTCCAGAAGATATAATTTCCCTAGATAGCATCATAAATAATTTCTTAAAATCTAATGTTCTGTTTAAAATTTGATATGAGGTCATGTGAAATTGTTTTTTTAAAGTAGCATTTTCTTAAAGTGATATTGTCTATCAATACACCCTAATCCAGTTCTTAAAAAGCTTTATGGTAATACACAGTGAAAAGGCTATGTAGCCATTCTGTGATCAGCTTAAGGTATTTGAGTATATCTCTCTTTGAATAATATTGAAGTCCCTCCCTTATTTTCTTTGATCAATTTTTCTGATAGAGAGTATGACTACAGATGACTTCAAACAAGTTTTCTTTAAACCAAGAAAACTCCAATAGTGACAACAGGGCTGAACAGGTGGAAACCCAGTTGAAATAGAACAAAAGAATCGAAGCTCTTTGTTAGAGAAGGCGATAAATGCTTACTGTAATGTTTACTATTTAGTAACAATAAATTTAAAAGTTAAATAAAACGACAATTTTCTTCTCAATTACGAAGTGTTTTATTTTAAAAACACCATTTGCATAAGTTTTCAATTTATCTATTACATAGTAATGCAGAACAATTAGATATCAAGTCGACGACATGGATATCTATCAAGTTGTATGAAGAAAATGCATAACATCCGATTTAAAAAAAAAAAATCCAGGTATGGAGAACATATCAATCTATTAGTTCAGTAATTTCATGTCTGCCCTTCCACATGTTCCATTATGTAACTAAAGAAAAAATTCCCAAAAATGGTAAACAATTGTATCGAAAAGAGAAAATCGAGTGCACCTTTTTATGTTAGGGCGTGTTGAGGTGTATATTTTGTCCTTAAAACGTACAAAGCAAGAGTATTTGATGTACCATCTCGCTTCAGATTCTATCATTTTTATATATCAAAGCTACAGGTTGACTTTATAACATAAAAAAATCACAGTACAAAAAGATGAAATATATGGGTCAAGTGAAATACCTATCTAATGAATCACAAAAACAGAGTAGGTGTGTTTGAATGGCTATTTTCTTTACTGAAAGTACTTGACGCAGTCTTTTAACTTTGATGATGAAAATGATTATCTTCGAAAAAATATAATTTTTTGTGTGTGATAGCTAGGGTTTATAATCTTCAACCACTGACAATTATTAGTCTGCCCTTCCACAAAATATTTAATTGATTTTTTTTAAATGTTTAAGAATTTTCGAAAATTCCACCTGACAACCGATCAGACAATAGTTTTAAGTTGAATCAATGCAGACAAGATCATTAACTGATGCTCATAAGCTAGTATACATTTGTCTTTCAAAATACAACTGACATATAAGGATCGTGATGGTGGTATGTGGATAAATTCATCAGTTTTCAAGAGCAAAATTGGCAGCACGTCATCCCTACGATGGTTTTCATTTCTATGATTGTGAAAATGAACTGGCGTTATGGGGAGATAATTTTGACAAAGTAGAATCCTGACTGTGAATTGATGTGTATTCTTCAAGTTGTATAATTCTGTTTGTTCATTTCAGCACAAAATCATGCCCTTAAGAAGAATCTGTACAAGTTGGTTGAATTGGTCATACTGTTTTAAATTTACAATGAATTGCTGATAAAACAATACCACATACTGCAACACAAGCAAAAACATGGACCATGATGCAAGATAACAGAAAAGGTCATTATATGTGTTGATACATCTTTCCTATCGACTACACGAATTATGTTTACAGTGTGTAACAAGACAAACCAATGAAAAACTATATATTCCTTCCTGGATTCTTTGCAAAAGGGATAATCAAATTGTAGTTTCTCTTTGACTCAGACACATGTCTCCACTGTATTCTACAGTCAAACATAGGACAGCAACTGTATAAAAATTATCTGTAAAAAGCCACATGGGAAAAGGCATTTACTGTCAATATTCACTGAGATCTTTTCTAATCAATTTAAAACTGTAGAATTTTTATGAACAAACTTGTTTACTTGTGTGAAATCTTAATATAGAATCATACTGCTTAAAAAAATAAGTATAGCATATGACATGAAGTGATTTTGTCTTATTTATCTCAAGGAAATTTTCTTTGACAACTTTTTCTGTTTGCAGAAATTATTATACCGCCTATCACAAATGTAGAAATGGAAAGGTCTATGTTTGCCTATGAGAACCAATAAATTAAGAATGAAAATGGTAAATGTGTGAAAGAGACAACAACCAGGCCAAAGAGCAGAAAACGGGTCTCCAACACAGCGAGAAAAGCCTGCACCAATAAACGCGCTTCAGGAGACTTAAAAACTTTGACATGGTAAAAATGGTACAACAAACAATCCTGAGATCTTTAATTTGCAAAAATTTTGGCAAGACTTTTTTTTGTACTTTCACATTGATCAGTGCCCTAACAGTTGTTTTTGTTTTCTTACATGTATTTATAAGAACCCCCATATCTATTTACTATATATATAACTTGAAGATTAAATTTTTTTTTTAACAAATATAATATCCGTTTCGTTTGTAAAATATAACATTAGTACATTAAAATATTACACACACAAATAGTATTCATGTCTGAAACATTCTTGTTTCAGTATTGCTTGCATCTTTAGATCACATTTGAACAAGGCGACAAGCCTCTGTGACTGACATTGGTGACAACCAAGAATTCAGTCTAAAAGCTTTGTGGTAATTCACTTGTAAGGATGGAAAATGTGAATAATTACACTGTGCCCTCTCACATTCACATTTCCTTTTTTAAAAGCTGTAAAAACTGACACATAAAACCCTAATTAGGCATGCCTTTTAAAACTTGTTTTTCTCATCACTTTTAAAAAACTAATACATGTATCTACATTCCGATCTTGTATTTACAGTTGGATTATGAATAATTAAGACAATGAATCAATACTTTTTTACAAATTGTTTACTATGTATTGATTGAAGCACAGACTTTAAAACACTCAAATGAATTTCACTCAACATGAAGTCTGTGACCATAACACATGGCATGCATTTTAGCCAACAGAAATACATATATTACATGTAGAGTGTAACGTAAAAATACAAACTTCAAGTAAGATATAATTTGCTTAAAATGTTTTCCTGTAATTTATTGCACAATTGAATTGCTTTCCCCGATTCATGAAAATATTTTGCAAGTTTTATATGGACAGCCAACATAGCCCAAGCATATATATATTCTTCAAACACACAAACACCATAAAATGACTAGCCACACATTGTTACAAGTTAATAGACGAATTTATAGGCTAAATTTTATTTTTAATTATAAAAGTTCTTTAGAATCTAAATATTAGTGAGATAAAAGTTTCCACTTTTTAAATCTATATTTAGATATGTAAATTATGACTAAAAAGTTGAAATTGTTACTGTAAATTGTCTAAATTTTCAAAAGTATCAACAGATAAAACAGACTGTTATCAATATCCAAAAGTATTTTTCTAACAAAATTCAATGACTAAAAAGAAATTTTGTATTAAGAAACTTAGTTATTTGTGTTAAAACATGAATACAAGAAATTGTTGTTAAAATTAGACGGGAACTAAACAATGTTTTAATAACTACCAGGTATTTTTTCAAATGCTTATCATTTAACCTAGGTTAAGGGACATAACTCTTTTAATCATTATAATGTTTGTGTCAACCATTTTCATAAATATATTTTAAGCTTCTAAGTGACACGGTCTTTTTTGAAATTCTGTTTCACATAAAGCTTAAAAAGCAGTGTTGAAACTGACTTTAACAAACACTTCACTGATTCCAAGCATTATCTCTCTTTACCAAGGTTAACCCCCTTGACTTCAGTAGCAAGGACAGCATAATCAACAAGCTAAGACACACTGAATCTTACCCCTTTATTTCCTTCCTGAAATATGATTTTAACATAAAGATTACTCTTGTTATGAAAAGATATATTTTTTCCATCATCTTATGTTACACATACAAGTGACATTATGGTATGTACATGCACTGATCATTTTATATGTGAATCTTGAATTGATAATTAGACACCTGAACCTACTAAATTTCCTTTTTCATTATACCACATTTATGAGACTCTGCTGAAATTGCAATATTTTTATAAATCCCAGAGTTAATATGATGAATCATAATTTTCCTATAAAGTTCCAGTTTTAGGCATTTTTTCAATTGAATTACATAAGAAAATTTTAAAACTTAGCTCCTTATCTTTTACAATAAAACTCCTTCATAGACCACCATGCAAAATCTGGTTGAATTTTTGTCCTTAATTCCTGCTCATTTTCAAAAGCAACTTGAAAATTTTAGAGAAGCTAAGTCCGACTCTTTTTATAAAACCATGAAATGTCCTTGCTTCTAAACATAGAACCAACATTTCCACTAAGACCCTGAAACTGTAACATCTCAGGAGAGATGATGTATCCTCATTGGTTACCATAGTTACTGTTGTTTACATCAAAATTAAGAACAAGGAAGGAGTTAATATTATTTACCAATAATAAAGCTCTTAAATTTTGATTGCATGTGAATTTCAGACATGATAAATTAACTTATGAACACTGAAAGGAATAACAGTTAAAAAATACTAGAACACACCCGCGAAACCGCGGGCATTCAGACTCCGAGCGTGGTTGAAAGTGCATGTATGTAAAGTGTTGTATAGGAAGAAATTTGTAAAAGATTTAATGACTGGAGAATTTTAAGAATAGTATCAAAAGTCATAGGTACTTATAGGGACAGAAAATTCTTCTTTTTTTTTTTTATCCTTCATCCTTTATTTTCCAAAATTCCCAATTTTATGTTTTATATTAATTTCAATATGAACATGCATTTAGTATATTATGAACATTCAAGTCAGTAGCCTGTAATTACGTGGTGGTTATTTTATTATGTGTTACATATTTGTTTTTCGTTCATTTTTTGCACATAAATAAGGCCGTTAGTTTTCTCGTTTGAATTGATCTACATTGTCATTTCGGGGTCTTTTACAGCTGACTATGCGGCATGGGCTTTGCTCATTGTTGACGACCGTACATTGACATATGGTTGTTAATATCTGTGTCATATTGGTCTCTTTTGGAGAGCTGTCTCATGGGCAATCATACCACATCTTCTTATTTTGTAATGAATGATTTTTTGTAAACGATTTAATGACTAGAGAATTTCAGAAAAGGTATCAACAGTTATAGGTACTTTGGGACAGGACAATTGTTTTTCTAGCCTGGCTCCTCGTTTTTCCCCCGAAATTCCCATTTCTTTTATTTTTTTCTAATAGTTTTAATAACACATGAATAGTTTTAGCGCTCATATGTATAAAATGAACATTCATTACTATAAATAAAGTGTAATTGCTTTTTCTTTTCAATTATCAGTTTACTATAATTGATCCACAGCAGTCATTGATATATTATACAGACCCTCTCTATTTAATAAACTCTGTGACCGCCGTGGATAGTAAACTTGAAAATGATATCAGATAGAAAATACACTTTTTCGTAGTATATGTATGTTCAAGGTATACAAAAAACGCAAACCGGAAGTCTAACCTGACTTAAAATTTCGTCCAATGACGGACACTATATCCAGACACCTTTTTTCTCGTTTTTTTCCCAAAATAACTCAATCTGAATATTCATATGAATTGATGACAAATGCGACTATGCACTGTACAAAGAGGCATGGTGATTAATTTATTGTGGAAAGAAGAGAAGCGACACACAAAATGAGGTCTTCTCGTTTAATAGTATAGACAATGATAGATATTGTGTTTATCATTTGTCAGCATTGTAGATATTGAATTAAAATCGCACATCTTTCTGCAGGTTTATTCTTTAATACTGTTTAAAGAAACATTGTATGACTTGACAAAACTACATAATCAACTAATTAAGTCTGAAAATCTTTGAATTTTTAATTGCTTTCAGTGACAACAATCATTCTTTGATTTACATGTCATTATAACACAGTATTCTTGTATTTGGTTGTTATTTTTTGTTAAATTTTTATTGTGTGCTTAAAACTATTTTTTGTACATGTTGTAAGACAATATGGAAAGGTTTGAGATCTTTAAAATTTATATTTCTTATACAACCCTTTTACATGACTGTCCCTGTACCAAGACAGGATTCTTGTCAATAGTTTATTCTACCACTTCATGCATTTTCACGTTTTTGAGATTTTGGTATTGGCAGAAATTTACAAGGTATTAAGTTGCCTGTTATCTTATTTACTTGTCTGGACGCCAGCAAGTGTTGCATTTTACAGGTATGCTGCAGGAGCTTATCAATTGTTAAAGCTAATTAAATACTATTATCTGCATATATGCGACTTTCAAGGTGTCTATTTTGGTAAACCAGTGTTGTTTGATAGCTGTCTCTATCATTTACCCCAATCTTTGCCAATTTTCAACATAAGAATACCTAGTCAAAATAATTATGACGTCTTGAAAGGCTATTATATTTTTTTTCTTTGACCCCTTACAAGGCGTCAAAACAAAAATTTAAAATAGCCTTCCAAGACGTCAAAATTATTTGGACTGTAGAATACCCTGCCCCTCCTCCACCCTAAATCTTGAGAGAGAAAAAATATCCTGCACACTACATGTAATTATACTACCAATTATTGCTTATGGAACTATATTGGAAATATTTAGAGAATAAATACCTGGGCAGGATGTGCTCTCTTGCGTTTTGTGGTACTGGCTGCCCCAGCTGAAGTGCTTCTGGCATGCTCTGGACTGGTGTGGCGGCATCCATAACCTGATGATTTTGGCTTCTGAATTTCCTCTTGCGTAGATAATTTTACAGGTTTTTTTTCTTGAATTTGTGTCCGTTTTCTGTAGAAAAATAAACAGTAAATACAGTGTTACCTGGATATAAAAGTTAATACATGTAATCTTTAAATATTAATTTACAAGTGTAAAACGAGCACTAATTTATCAGGAAAAAAATTCATTCCAAAAAGTGTTGTTTAATATGGTTTTATTGTAATAAATTTAAATAACCATTTTTCTGTTTATTGAAAAACAGAACATTAATTATTAATTCATATAAAACGAACACTTAATTTATCAGGAAAAAATCTTCATTCCAAAAAGTGTTGTTTAAAATGGTCTTATTGTTATAAATCTAAACAACCATTTTCCTGTTTATTGAAAAACAGAACATTAATTAATAATTCATAAACTGCAGAGAAGTTTAATGCCATAAATAAAGCACAGCTACCATGCCTATTTGTTTTTTTAATTTTTATTCCTATAAAAAGTTATTTTTATCTTTGTTATTGAAATAAAATGCAGAATTATGCAACAATATCTTGTTTTGGCATAGATTGATGAACTTCCTGTTGGAGTCTTGTTGTACCTAAATATTTATCACTGTTTAAATTTGAGCAAGTTTGCAGGATGCCAGTCTGGCAAATAAATAGAAAAAATAGATTCTATCCTCAAAATGAATGAATAAAATAATTCTCTCTTAATTGGTCTGGTTATATTGACTGTATATGATACATGTATCTATAATACTAAAATTACGAGGTCCAATTTGTCAGCCGTCATGGGGTAAAAACAACAAATCAACGAATTCAACTCTATTCATGTACATTGTATATACTAATATAGAACAATGGTGTAGATTAAAAATTACACCACTCCAGACCCTTTTGTTTTCAGCATAATTAATATTGACAATAATTAACAAGTTCCGGGTCGAATCCGATACCGATACAAATAGTATATTCAGCTATTACCTTATCTGTACGTTCCACATTTGACAGGCGCACCATCAAACGGTGTATTTAGGATTTTGCTATATACACGGGTCATAATCAAAGGACTGACACTACTAAATTCAATCATTGTCAAATTGTTTCCTATTGTAGTTTTATTCAGCAATCAGCAAGACTTTCTAAGATAACTAATATAGGACAATGCTGTTGATTAAAAAATACTCCATTCCTGGATAGCCAGGACCTTTTGTTTTCCAAATAATTAATATTTCTAATAATTAATAAGTTCCAGGTCGACGGGTTGAAACAGAAAGATTTGAAAGCAGAGAAAACTGTGTATCTTATAATCGACATGACTTATCAGATGACAATACCAATTACTAAAATAAGGCTTCTAGGCATAGTTATTATACTTTAATTCAGTCACGGACCCGCGATATCACGGGTGTGTACTTGTAGTATATACATCCATGACATTGTGAGCAAATCATTCAGCATACATGTATGTATCTTACATGTATGGCCTTTATGTACACTGTACATGAAATCATATTTCGGTGGGGATTTTGATATTTTAGAAAAAGAACCACACCACTGGCTGGATAACAAATTTGGTGATCCTTTTTAATTTTGCATGTAAATGTGTTCAGGCTAGAATTTTACCCTGATAAGTAGGAGGGGGGCCTGTTTTTTAGTGTAGTATATCATCATCTTGTTTTATAGTGTTTCATTCAATACTGCAAGTTATAAAAGATGTGTCATAATTGATTGTAAAAACACATACACAATAACAAAAAAGAAAATAAAATTGAGAATGGAAATGGGGAATGTGTCAAAGAGACAACAACCCGACCAAATAAAAAACAACAGCAGAGGGTCACCAACAGGTCTTCAATGTAGCGAAAAATTCCCGCACCCGGAGGCGTCCTTCAGCTGGCCCCTAAACAAATATATACTAGTCCAGTGATAATGAACGCCATACTAATTTCCAAATTGTACACAAGAAACTAAAATTAAAATAATACAAGACTAACAAAGGCCAGAGGCTCCTGACTTGGGACAGGCGCAAAAATGCGGCGGGGTTAAACATGTTTGTGAGATCTCAACCCTCCCCCTATACCTCTAACCAATGTAGTAAAGTAAACGCATAACAATACGCACATTAAAATTCAGTTCAAGAGAAATCCGAGTCTGATGTCAGAAGATGTAACCAAAGAAAATAAACAAAATGACAATAATACATAAATAACAACAGACTACTAGCAGTTAACTGACATGCCAGCTCCAGACTTCAATTAAACTGACTGAAAGATTATGATTTCATCATATGAACATCAGGCACAATCCTTCCCGTTAGGGGTTTAGTATCATACCATCATAACATATATGAGAAGAACATAACCCGTGTCATGCCAACAACTGTTTTTAGAATAAATGTGTTTAGTTCCGATGCAAAGACCTTATCAGTGACTCAATATTAACGCCAAAATATGCAATCTTTAATGACTTGACAACAGTATCGTAATTATATCCCTTCTTAATAAGTCTATTCAAAGGTTTTGTAAGTTTCTGAGGTGAATACTGACACCTTTGTGCTTTATAAAGAATATTTCCATAAAAAATTGGATGTGAAATACCTGAACGTATTAGAAGTCTGCATGTTGAGCTATATTTACGAATGATGTCTTTATACCGATGATAAAATTTAGTAAATGTTTTGACTAGTTTGTGATATCGAAAACCCTGGTGTAATAATTTTTCAGTAATACATAAATTTCTCTCGTTAAAATCTAAAACATTGTTACATACACGAGCGAATCGTACAAGTTGAGATATATAAACACCGTAAGATGGTGACAAGGGAACGTCACCATCTAAAAACGGATAATTAACGATAGGAAATGAAAAATCATCCCTTTTATCATAAATTTTAGTATTCAGCTTTCCATTAGTGATATAGATATCAAGATCAAGAAAAGGGCAGTGGTCATTGTTAGTATTAGCTTTATTTAAAGTAAGTTCAACAGGATAAATTTCATTGATATACATACTGAAGTCGTCATTATTGAGAGCCAAAATATCATCCAAATATCTAAAAGTATTATTAAATTTGTTTATCAGATGTTGTTTCGATGGGTCTTTGCTTATTTTTGTCATAAATTGTAACTCATAACAATACAAAAACAGGTCCGCAATAAGTGGTGCACAGTTAGTCCCCATTGGAATTCCGATAATCTGACGATATACGGAATCCCCAAAGCGAACAAAAATGTTATCTAGTAAAAATTCAAGGGCATATATAGTATCAAAGCATGTCCAATTAACATAGTTTTTTTGTTTATTGCTACTAAAAAATGACCTAAAAGAGTTTGAACATATGTATTCAAACCTTATTAATCGATCTTTTGATCTGATTATTCTTTGTTGCAGATTCAACCTAGTAGTTTTTTGAAAACTGATTGACAGGTGTTATCTACATATAACTAACGATCTAACATGAATTTCCGTAATGTCTGCTTGCTTGAGATGAAAAACTTGAGTCTTTATATTACGATTAGAGTTTCTTTGAAATTTTCGCATTCTTTTAATTCGCGTTTCACTTCTTACCTTGAAAATTTCCCTGTTTACAGTATATAACTGTTCCTGTGTGAACATACATATTTAATTTACTGAATCCAATCCCTTTAAAGGCTTTATTTTATTATGACCATGCCCAAATTACAGTTACTGTTATATATTTTTTTCAAGTTGAAATAATTCACTATATTTTATTTCATAAGGATGATCATTCTGGACAAGAACTTGTTAAGAAAATAAATCATTTATATCTTTGAATTTTACTTTAAAAGTAAAAATTGAATTATTGCCAATGACGAAAGTGACTAAAAGCAGGTATCGTGAACTACAGGGCGACTATATTTCGCTTTAAATGGTTAGGCAAAGTGAATTGACAGACAGGAAAGAGACTTTGGTTCCCCAGGCGCATGCATGCTAGCTTGAGCCCTGGCATATATATGCTCAGTGATTCAATCCTGTTCAGCAAGTGGTCAAGTGGATTGTACTACACACAAACTGACGCAAAGACAGGGTTTGGTCAGGATACCAGGCTTATTGACAACAAATTTAAAGATACCAGGCTTAATTGACAACAAATTTAAAGATACCTGCCAGTAGCATACATGTACATCTATCTACTGGGTCAATGTAACACCTGGAAGGGCAGACAAATAGCAATAAGTTAAATAAAAGGCTGCTTGGTCATGTCTGTCAACTCTTGTGAATCTTTCCATTCTCATTATCTGCGGAATGTCTTAACATATAAGGCAGATTTTACAGTATTGTGTTCTGTCTCCTACTTTCATGTTGCTAATGTGACGGAGACAAAAATGAGTAACGTTAGCGACATTTGGACATGTCACATGAGCAACAACATCTTTAAAAGTTAAAATGTATGCACACAGTGATGTTTAATATATGCCTGGAGTAATAAAATTGTACAGTCTGGTTTAGAATTTCTAAATATACAGAATGTCATTTGCAGGTGTACTTTATATCAAATGAATACACAAGAAACCAAAAAATTAGTAACGTTAGCGACATTTGGACATGTCACATGAGCAACAACATCTTTAAAAGTTAAAATGTATGCACACAGTGATGTTTAAAATATGCCTGGAGTAATAAAATTGTACAGTCTGGTTTAGAATTTCTAAATATACAGAATGTCATTTGCAGGTGTACTTTATATCAAATGAATACACAAGAAACCAATTCGTAATAGTAACATTAGCAACATCTACTATCATGACATTATGTTTTGTTGCGAACGTCTTTTTGATGGACGGAATACATTTAAGGTCCTCTTGTAACAATATTACATACAACTTGCCTTCTTTGCTTCCCCATCATGTGAAGGAACTGACTCCGAATCTATTTCTGCAAAGGGCGATATCGTAACTCCTATTCAGGAGAGTTACAGATATAAATATATGTTGCTCACGTGACACTGATTTGGACGGAAACCTCGAACAGTAACGTTCGCAAAAAATAAAACAGCCAATGATATTGATTCCTCAAGTCCTTTGACCCCCTTACGTCATCCAAATTTAATATGATTGCTATTTTCAATTATTTATAAAACCCGGGATAAAAATAACTACAATGGGCTGTCTGAGAACTAACAAGAAAATTGCGATCGTGACATACCACAATGGACGGAAAAGACGTGACGTTAGCAACAATATTATTAAATTACCTTTTTTAGCCTTTACCAATAAAAATCTGCCTTAAAGTTATGATTAAAACACAAAAGAAGACTTTTTATTAAAATATAAGTCCATGTTATTAGGCTCCACTTATAAATAATACTTCAAAATTCCACTCCAAATAAGCTGGATGTCAGTAAAGTAGGTCATGATGTCTATTCCATGTCCAATATTTTGAAATTGAAAACCCTCTAATTCTAATATAAAACACAAACACAGAGTAATTTTTATTTTTATTTACTCAGAAAGACACATTTTATTCAATAACATAATGCATTACTCCATTACACAGTCTGTTTCACAGTTTCAGCAATTGCTTTTTTGATGGATACAAAAAACAATAATTCCTTCTTATTGTAAAATCTGCCATAAGTTATAACATATTGTACAGTGGTGGATTCAGAACTTTTCCTAAAGGGGGGCCCGCTCCAGTCATGCTTCAATGATTGGTCAGTTACATGTTGTGATGTCACTGCAGATCTGAGAATATAATCAACCAAAATTTTCCCACGCAAGGGGGGGCCCCCCTGGATCCGACTATGTTGTATATAAATTCTTGTGTATGCAAAGGGGCCAACTTTAAAAGTAAAGCAGCTTCTAATTAGGATGCAGAGCCTGCCAATGTGAACACAGGGACCAGAGTTACTACGACCTGGATGGAATTATAGTTAACCCGTACCAATGTAAACTCGTACCAACGTTAACTCGTACCACTAAAAAATAACTCGTACCAATGTAAACTCGTACCACTGCTAACTCGTACCAACTTATTTAAATGCATTTGATTGGTGTTTAATTATGAATATATACTGTTATTTTTCTCAATACCTCTTAAGTCTGTAAAATGTATATAATTTGAAAGTAAAATGATCAGTCTGTAGCTAATGTTCCATGTGTATTGGATATAGACAATACCTTGGCAGATTTGATTTGTTGTCTCCCTTGAATCATTCTTTTTTAAACTTATACTGATAACCATTGGATTTAATTTTCAATCATTCCAAATCAGTTACATTGAATAGATTTGGGTACTTTTCTTTTGTTTCTCGAAGGAATTTTATTCACTGAAAGAATTAATTTAGTGTGTTTCAAAGGTTGTAAATTGTTTATGACCAACATGTTAAAAGTATGATTTTTTTTATATATATAATATTTTGCACAAGGTAATGATTACTGACCGAGAAACTTGTCGAGAAACTGACAACTTCTATTAAGATATTATACAAATATAGCCTTTGTATGAGGTCGATACAAGGATATATTGACCTGAAAGAAGTATATTGACTGAGGACGAAGTCCGAGGTCGATATACTTCTTTGGGTCGATATATCCTGTATTGACCTCATACAAAGGCTATATTTGTTATATTATTAATTTCTGACCATATTTGTATAAAAATCGTCATTTAGGTTTGTTGGAATTTTATAGATATTACATTGTCTCCTTGACAATAACAACATATTAGTTGTTATTTCATTTACCCTTTTTTGGACATCTTATGTATTTGAAGATTTTTTTCGTCAAATAATCGATCACAGATATCATGTGTTCCAAACGTTAAACAATATCATTGAAATTCATTACATGACGTCACAAAGTATATTGGTTTTTAGAAATTCTAAAAATAACCGTGCAATATGCTTTTTTCAGGTCAATATGCGTTTTGCTATCCGCCGTTTTCTCTCTACCTTCGAAAATATAGTTTAACATGTGACTGTCCCTAAACGAATCAAATTTGTTAAAATATACGAATTAATAATATTAAGTAATGTCATGTTCATTTAATGTGGGAGATATGCATTGCTTTGAAAAAGAGTAGTGACACCTTCACAGGAAAGTAAATGAGACCACAATTTCAATTTTTTTATTAATTTTAGAAAGAATAAAACACCACAAAATTTTTTTTTTTAATGGTACGACTTCCCAGTGGTACGACTTTAAGTTGGTACGAGTTAACTTTTTTGGTACGAGTTAACATGGTACGAGTTTCCGTTGGTACGAGTTAACTTGCTTCCCCTGGATGGAGAAGACATATACAACCAGTGGTTTCTGGCTAGAATGTATGTATTCCTAGATTCCTCCGTTATCCAAAGAACCCCTCAAGAGCTACGGGGTACAGTGGAATCCGTGTACACTCCCTATCGGAGATGTGCATGCAAAAACTGTTGGTCACTTGGTGTCAAACGACTGAAACGCGTCTTGTTTGTATGGATCAGATTTTTTATTATATGTGCTACAATTTGAATAAATTCGAACTAATATCAGTTGTAACCTTTAGATGGTAAATAACTTATTGGCGCGTGCATTATAATATTTTTCATCGATTTTGATTATCGATGCATGCCACGACCTTCATTGAGGGGGGATAGGAGGGGTCTTGATCCCGAAATCCCGGACTTGAAAAAACGAAATCCCGAGGTCCCGAATTTAAATAAAGCAAATCCCGACATCCCGAAATCCGAAAAAAAGGATTCCCGGATCCCGAAAGGGTCAATCCCGAAATCCCGAGCTTAAAAATACCCGATCCCGGAGTCCCGATAAAGGTCCTATCCCCCCTCTTCATTGCCAATGTAAACAACTTACACCGAAGATTTTGGGTCATATTCCGGGACATATTCTTTCAGAACTGCTGGTAGAGTTGTCGACCGAGTTTCTGATTTCTTCATCTTCATTAGTTTGTCTCAGCCATCGCTACTTTCTCTTTTCATACCTGTAGTATAGGGCACCTTGCCAAGGTCCCCACGTTTGTCAATATTTTGTTTGTCATGTGATTCTCTTCTGAACGGCCATGGAAACTTCCTATCACGTGATTTACATAACATTTTCCCGCCAAACTTATGAACACCAATGTCTACATGCACGTGCCACCTGAGACTACTATAACACAGTAGTCTCAGCCAGGTGCAACGCAGAGGCGGGTTTCAGGGCCGTAACTACATTGAGGCAAATGAGGCAAATGTCTCATGTTAGAAATTAAAAAAAAATTAAACAAAAGGTTGTCTTCATATATAAAATTGTTTTCACGGAAAGTGTCTCAAGTTGCAAGAAGCAAGTTCTCTTCACTCTCTGGTGTCGCCCCTGCATGTTTTGTCATCCATGTTTCTATTTTACTTTAAGTTTTCAGAGTTTATGGTCTAGTGTTTATACTTCTATGTCGCGGGTTTGTCTTTTGTTCATTTATTGTCCTACTTTATGATTATAGTCTGAGTGTTCATTTTTATTTGTTAACCTGTGGGTTTGCAATGTTGCATGTCCATGAATGTACAGACATTTGCAAGAAAATATTTCAAGAATATACGATGCTACTGGACACAGAAAAAAAATGGTCGTTTCTGCATGGAGAATTGAACTTGATATCAAAAAATACAAAACTCGTTTTTTTTTGTAGAAAAAAAAATAGATAGCTGACATGCTTAAAATTAAAGTGAGGTCACCAATTTCCCGGTATCAAATAATTTAGAAAAAAAATGTATTGCCATATGCCCTTTTACATTGAAGGGTCGAACTTGCATTAAGTCGTGTTCAGAAACGGCTTTAACTTTATGATAACAAGTACATACTTTCAAGGAATTGTATATTTAAATATACAATTCCTTGATATTTTTTTTAATATGAATGAAAACCCTGAACTTTTTAGGGAGACGGATTTATAAAAGTTTTTACGAACATGTTTCAGATTCCAAACTTGTTTCCGAATTCCATATTTGAACTTTATGTAACATTGATCAACATTGTAGTAATATATTATATCTTGTAATTTTTCATTAATAAATACTGTTTAAACTAGCCCTTGACCGTATGTTCGTATCTGTCTGAGCCTGAGTGGACTATTACTTGTGTAAAAACATTCAAACGGGGAGCATGTTTATAACACTGAATATTGGTAATTGGAACATGCTTATCTTGCTGCACGTCTTTGGACTTTGGCGTTAATGTTCTCTGTTGTTAAATTAGGTGTTCCAGACGGTGCAGCAGTATTAAAAATCTGGCCTGGTAAGTGCTTTGTATGCTCTGTCATTAATGGCTACTGGGTTTATTTTTTAGATTTCTTCTGATGAATGCAATGGTCGATTTTGTTTGCTTTAGATGCCATGTTCTGAATGTGTTTGTTCCACTTTAGATTTGTGGATATTGTTACTCCGAGGTATTTTGTATTTTCAACTACATCAAGATGCTATAATAAAAATGAATAGGTTGTTCTTTGTGGTCATTCGGAGTATGTTACCTTTGTCGGCATGGAACCGCATTAGTCAGTCTTGTTTCAATTTGATTGTCCCTTCTATGTCGTCTTGAAGTTTTAGACAATCTGATGTTGATTTTATATGTCTGTAAATGATGCTGTCGTCAGCAAAGAGCCTGGATTGACTGTGCTGTAAATAGTCAGGTAAGTCATTAACATGTATCTAAAATAGTATAGAACCTAATACAGATCCCTATTGAACACCTGGTGTAACTGGTATAATGTCAGAGGAATGGTTTTATAGTATAAGTATTTATAAAATTGAGAATGGAAATGGGGAATGTGTCAAAGAGACAACAACCCGACCAAATAAAAAACAACAGCAGAGGGTCACCAACAGGTCTTCAATGTAGCGAGAAATTCTCGCACCCGGAGGCGTCCTTCAGCTGGCCCCTAAACAAATATATACTAGTCCAGTGATAATGAACGCCATACTAATTTCCAAATTGTACACAAGAAACTAAAATTAAAATAATACAAGACTAACAAAGGCCAGAGGCTCCTGACTTGGGACAGGCGCAAAAATGCGGCGGGGTTAAACTTGTTTGTGAGATCTCAACCCTCCCCCTATACCTCTAACCAATGTAGAAAAGTAAACGAATAACAATACGCACATTAAAATTCAGTTCAAGAGAAGTCCGAGTCTGGTGTCAGAAGATGTAACCAAAGAAAATAAACAAAATGACAATAATACATAAATAACAAAAATAACAAATAATGCACGATTTGATAGGAAAGATTTTATCTTGGTTAAAAATTCAGAATGAAAATGGGGAATGTGTCAAAGATATATATACAACAACCCGACCAAAAAACAGAAAACAGCCGAAGTTTGTATAGTAGTTGGGTAAGAGGAACTTAACCAAAGGCTTTTGAATCCACGATGACTTAATAGGTTTTTATATTTTTATCGTTATTTAATGACATGCAGTGGATGAATTAGTGAAATTATCTGGGATTTGCAAGTTCTATTTGCCCTGAAGACGTATTGCAAGTCAGAAAGTAGGTTTTTTGATTCGAGGTTTTTCATGATGTTGCTTGCAAGTAGGTGCTCTAATAATTTGCAGGAAAAACACGCCAACGATATTGATCTATAGTTCCGAGGATGATGTTTTTTTTTTTTTTTTGAAAGATGATATTACGTTTGCATGATTCCAATATTGAGGTACTTTTCCTGTTTGTCTTAATTTTGTAAAAGTTAGTGTGTGTATATGTAAATATTATTAATTCGTATATTTGAACAAATTTGATTCGTTTAGGGATAGTCACATGTTATATTATTTCGAAGGTAGAGAAAAACGGCGGATGGCAAAAAGCATATTGCACAGAGCTTATTGCACGGTTATTTTTAGAATATCTAAAACCCGATTTACTTTATGACGTCATGTAATGAATTTCAGGATATCGTCAAACGTTTTGAAACAAATGACATTTGTGATCGATTATTGAGGGGGGATAGGACCTTTATCGGGACTCCGGGATCGGGTGTTTTTAAGCTCGGGATTTCGGGATTGACCCTTTCGGGATCCGGGAATCGTTTTTTTCGGATTTCGGGACATCGGGATTTACTTTATTTAAATTCGGGACCTCGGGAATTCGTTTTTTTAAGTCCGGGATTTCGGGATCAGGACCCCTCCTATCCCCCCTCATTATTTGTCGAAAAAAAATCTTCAAATACATAAGATGTCAAACAAACAAAAAAAGTATATAAAATGACAACTACAAATGTAATATGTTGTTATTGTCAAGGAGACAATATGATATCCATAAAATTCAAACAAAATCAAATGACGATTTTGATACAAATATGCATATAATGGTCTGAAATTAATAATATAACAAATATAGCCTTTCTATGAGGTCAATACAGGATATATCGACCTCGGACTTCGTTCTCAGTCAATATACTTCTTTCAGGTCAATATATCCTTGTATCGACCTCATACAAAGGCTATATTTGTATAATGTTTTCTTTTAGCACTATTTAAGTTATGTTATCTGGTCCTTTTGTTTTGTAAGGTTTTGTATTTTAATTAATTTCTCGATGTCTATGTTGTCCATTGATAGATGTGTTGAGTTGATGGACCTTTGTCAGGGACTACTGTATTAGACTCAGACAGATGTAAATGGTGATTTAAAGTGTTCTTTTAGGATATTTGCTTTTTCAGGGGATCTATATGTATAGTAAACCTTCATTTCTAAGAGATGCAAAGACGTTACGCCCGAGTTCGTACCTCATTGGAAAATCGGCGTAGTTGGCAAGATGCAAGTCCAGAATATATAATTTTGTGATATCATATTCATTGCTATTGTACGTATTTAAAAAAATAATATTTTTTTAAAAATAAAAACGAAAAAAAATAATTGTTGAAACTATGTTTTATGCTGCATGCAACAAGCTTCATTTAAAAAAACGGCTATTTTTAGGCTGTCCCGCGTAATATATTTCATTTATTGTAACCACTAAACTATGATTTTCGTCTCTAAACTATCTAATATTTTAAAAAACGTTTTTTTCCATTATTTAACAGAAAGGTTCATGCAGTCTTTTAATATGCATTTTTTAAAGACGTTATAATGACATCATAGAAAAAAAGCGTTCCATACTACAAGTGCAAATCTGTCCCACGGGAAAAAAATTGGGATTACAGATTTGAGAATCAAAAAACTTTTGTCTAAAATGGAAAAAAGGTTAGTATTTGTATTTACTACATCAATGTTAATTTGCTTAATTTTATGAATTTAAAGACAAATATCCCGGAAAATAATATATGGCAATTTATGGACGATTTTTCAAAGCCGCTTACAAGGTTGTTGCACCGCCATTTTTTGACGTAAAAACGAACTCAACTCAAATTTACGTCAATTGTTTGCTTGTCAGTGCTCTTATAATGATAGAATTTTATGATTTTTTAAAATGTTATTTTTCTTAATTTTTCAAAAATCTAAAATACATCAATTTTCAATAAGTAGTTAAAAAGCATCGTCGATATTGCGGAGTCTTACAAGAATGTCGCACTTACTTAAAAACAACGTTTCAGTCGAAGTTTTATCGCGCGTAACGTCAATACATGTACCCGTGTTCATTGTTTTTGGCCTTTTATGTTTTTTTAAAAAGAGTTTTTGTTGAATCTCTGATTTCCAGGTTTTTGTACATGTATTCTGATATCAAACATCATGTTTTCAATGTATTCCAGTATACATTTATCATTTCTTTCTGTATAACGTACTTGTGTTTTAATATGTTTTGATTTTTTAATGTGTCTGCCATCATGTTTATTCTTTTATATAATTTGATTTCTTATTTATAAGTTTTTATTCAAAATTTAATCTATCCATGTTAGGTAAGTTCTATAACCTGTTAGTTTGTTTGGTATATGCATTTGGATATTTTCTGTCTGACAGTGTATTTATTTGTTTTGAAGTTATTCCACATATTATCTATATCTAGTTCTAACTGGTGTTTTTCAATATGTGTGTATGTAAATGAATACCTTGTGTGGTGACGTTCTGGCTTTTGAAAGCCAAGGGAAAGATTAATTTCACTGACAATTATGTCGTGATCTCCTAGTGGTGGTAATGTTTCAACTCTTTTTTTAGTAGGGATGGATTTGAAATGCACAGTAGATCAAGTGTGCGGTCATTTCTTGTTGGTTTGTCTACTACCTGATGAATTCGCCACTGAGCATGGTGTTTGCACTAGATGTATTACATATTTAAGAATTAAATGCTTCTTTTTGTAAATTTATTGGGGTGTAAAAGCGTTGACCGAAGTACATTTTGTATGAAGCGCGGAAGCGCTTCATTTTAAAAATGTGCGCACGGTCAACGCTTTTACAACCCTATAAAGTTACAAAAAGAAGCATTCAATACTTATAATTACATTTTTAGCTATGATCATGAAAACACGAATTTTATATATTTTTTTTATTTAATTCACCTGTGCACTTTATTGTTGGACCACATGTTATCATGAATGAAAAGTTGTATTGAGCAATGCAATTGCTTACGGAATAACATGTGATGTGCAGTTAACCAATCAGAATAAAGTATTATAATGAAACATACATCTAATGTAATTATATAGATATAAGAATGTGGTACGAATGCCAATGAGACTACTCTCCATCCAAGTCAACCATTATTGGTCAAAGTACGCCGCGGTATTCAACACGAAGATATCCTATTAAGTTAGGTACTGAGATGTTCAAGTGATTCCCCTTTGTCTGATGGTGGTCTATAATATATACTCCACGTATTAAAGTGGTTTTATTTCCTGTTGGGATTTATTTTTGCCCAGATTTAGTCAAACCTGGGCAAGAAATCAGAGCACAGCTAGGCGATTTGAACACAACATACACAAATAAGAATGATGTCGACACGGCAGCTTCATGCAATAGAGGATCTTGATCCTTAAAATACATGTACGTTCAGATTTGATGGCTTCATTTGGCCGTTACATGTCATTTATAGAAAGTGTTATACGGCTTTTTCTATATCACGTCCGTATCAGCCCGAGCACCGATATAATCCTGAGAACTATGCTCGAGGGCTTATATTGGTTGAGAGTTGAAAGTGTGTGTGATGTCTCTGGTGATACTGAAAAAACATACCACACACACTTTATTTTACACTCGGTCAAACAAGCTCTTCACACGTCATCGATATGACGTTATACAGATTTTTTGGTTTAATAAATTCTTTGCTACGTAAACGGACAGAAAGTCACAGGACAAAAAGTCACAGGACATAAAGTCACAAATTAGGTAGGACAAAAAGTCACAGGACAAAAAGTCACAAATAATTTGCTGACAATTACTTGGATATATAAGAGAATATTTTGAAATATTTACTTTTAAATACATATATTCATACTAAAGTTGAGGAAATGTGTCATTATGCTTGCAAAATGAAGATTTATTTAATTTTAATCATGCAAAAGATATATTTCTTGGCACCATGAAGCCATTTAAGTGCAAAGCAACGTTGACAATATGTTTTTTTAACAATTATTTGATCATCTTAAATATGTTTTTGAAAATTTTTGTTTACAAAGTTGGTTTATATACAATAGTTCAAGAAAAATACAAAAATATTTTTGTAGAAATAAGGGTTTTTTATTCAAAGAAAATATGAATTGTGACTTTTTGTCCTGTGACTTTCTGTCCTACATTCCTTTGCTATACCATGACATATTATATATCGAAATCATTACGATTGACTGGTCTAATTTCCAATGATTGTATTGCTTATAAAATTTACCTTATTGACTTCTTAGTATATAATAAACATGTATATAGTATGTATTTGTTTTAAAAACCAAATATGACGACAACATATTGGTATTTTTACATAGTCGGAAGTGATAAATAGCCTGAAGGAATTGATGCAACTATATTTGACGAAGTTTGACCCTTTCTCGTCATTTATCATATGGGAATATCCAATTTAGGTTAGAAAATATCTGGGAACTTATTTAATGATTTGGGATATGTCGAGATTTTCTTTGGTAAGTCCTGTACCTTTTTAAAATTTAATTTGGTTTAATATTTACTAAAACCCAGTGAAATGAGTGTCCACTTTCATTTGATTTAATCGAGTTTAAAGATCATTTATATTTTTCTTATGTTTTTTGTATTAACATTTATTTGTGTGTGTTTTAATGAAACTTTCAACACCAATTACTTTATTCTCTCATATACTGTGTCGACGATAGGACACAAACAGAAACGCACAATCGGACGTTAAAAAAACAAACAATAGTAATGAATTAAATCAAAGGTGATATATGTTTCTGATTAACATTTTGTAAACAAAACATATAAACAATAAGAAAAGAAAATGACTAGAAGAAAAGCAACACAAAAGATAAAATAAAGTTGAATATGTAAAGTAGTTTATTCATTAATTCGTAGTAGTCTTAGATTAAATGTAAAAACGTTTCTGTCACAATGGCAATTGCTATGTCTGTATGCTTTTGTGTAACTGTTTAGTATAGATAAGCACTTTCACGGCAAAAAATAGTGAAATGTAGCAACACATGTCGTCTATTGTTATTCGTAACCATGCAATTCAACCTTACAACGGACCAAGAATGTATCTTTTTACAGATGGACTATCATGGGTAAATACAACTGTGTATTGGACAACCTTGTCGAATATCATTATTGACATTTAAACTGAATTGTGTGCAAACTTTTATATAAAATTGGTTTTGAACAGCTAAAGCTTATGACAAATTTTGTATATTTCAGGTGGTTTTCGCCACGTGCCAAGTATTTTGTCTTGTTCAAAGTCTAAATACCCTTGATGGAGTATTTACTGGTACATTTTTGGATACTATCGCAAAGTCAATGACAAATCCAGAAAACACAGGATGCGACAGTAAGTATTTTGGTTAAAATCATTACATGGGTTTATGAGCCTCGTCATGGAGTTTTTGATTATGTGATAACTTGGTCGTTTTTATAGCAACAATTCTATTACGAGACAAAATATTTCATGAATACTTGATCATCTCCTACGAGGGTCGCATTTATACATTCATCATTCTCTATTTTTTTCTTCAATTATTCTCTATTACGCAAACCCCATCTAAGTCCTCGTGTTAAGTGAATGATAAATTGAAAATCAAAGCAATTTATCCCGGCTTTCTATATACACACAAATAATATGTGTTAAACAAAGTGTACTAAGAAAATAAATGTAATACTTCTTTGCAAGTGAAACTCATCATGACAACATCAAATATCAGACAATAACCCATAAAGAGTACTTTTAGTGTTATTGTATACACTGCTATACATATTTAAAAGTAAATACAAGTAATGAAAATTATATATATGTGAATTCATTTCAGTATCATTTTTATTACAGAGCAAACGGCTAACCAAACGAATCCTTATTTTTTTGGCGTCACTGACCTCAAATGTCTACAAATAGAAGCAAAAATGCGAACGAAAGGTTATGACATGCAAGATATTCAGGATCTCAGAGAAAAATATCCAAATCTCATTGGTAAAAGATCTGTCAGGGAGAAAAATAAAACAAAATCATCTGAGCCTCGGAACCATTCACCAGTCAGAAGCACGTTACGACCTGTACATAGATGGATATTCTACGAAGGATACTTTATTGAGTTTGGTGCTGGAAGTGGAAATATTGGGAATTTTCAAGATGTTGGTAACAAGACAATATATTCTGCTCTTAATGGAGATAGCGGGAAAACTAACTCGACATTTGATGAAAATAGCTTGTCCAATGCTAATATGCAAACAGTGTACCCAAAAAATGGGGACTTATGTTCCGCCAAAATGGAGAGTGAAATAGCTGGGTATAGTTCCGTTCCATTGGGATGTTTATACAAATGTGCTAGGAGTTTTGTCACCAAGTTTGGAAAGTACCACTTGATTAAAAATAACTGCCATCGTTTTGCTAATATATTGTCAAACATTTTATGTACTGGAATTTGTCCTGAATGGTGCAAGTGATAACTTTTGATATGAGGATGATGAATTTTTATGTGATATATTATTTATAGCATTGTTTAATAAAACTGTGATATAGTGTGAAACAGACTTACACGTTAATTTGCATGGTGTTCAAGTTCGGGCGTACGCGTAAGAACGGCCTTAATACGCCTCTGATTCCATTTTTGTCAAATTTTAATCAACAGAAATTACTGAAAAGGCTGATTTGGAATATCTCCTAAATATTTTTTTAAAATTTTGTCATTACTGAAGGGTTCATTAAATGTACGAATTTTGCAGTATCCGATTACTATGCAAAGGTCTAAGTCACAGTCGAAATGCTTTGTTAAAAGTCGACCAAAACCCGTTTTTCATAGCTAACTAAAATCATGGCTTGAGTTTTTAAAACGACTATGATCCATACTTATCCGTATTTTATTTCAATACAGAGGGACTCTCCCCTAAACAATTATCAGGAACGCATACATGTCATACATCGATTATTATTATGTATTTGGCTGAAGTTTGAAACGCTAGAGTATCCACTTCATTAGATATAGTACCGTTCTATTTATAAGATATGCATCTTAAACCTCGCTGAACATATTCTGTTCTTTTTCCAGTATTTAATACACAGTCGTTAACAAAGTTGCTTCTTTAAGACTTTCTTAACTAGTCCAGTTCATATGCTAGAGGCTCCCAGTCTTTTGTTTTCATCGCGGGGGAAGTCCTTTTCTGTGTTCAGAACCATAGTGACAACTGCTACAAATCCTTGCTTTTACTAACACCAAATTTTTAACAACTTTATTTAAATTTATATGTAAGATAATCATCCAATATCACTGATTTGAGTCTGCTGCCAGAACATAGAACAAAAATCGATTCAGTAGAGTTTTCCAAAGTTTTCTATGGCCGGTTCAGTCAAATCGTTTCAGAATCATACTTTGGTCTGCTGATATCTTTATCGCGATGAACATGGAGCATGGCAAGACCGCACAATCTCTCGCCACTCATGCATGCTCTTTTCCAAGTTTACAGTTGTTTCAGGGCAGTCTGTGTTTCTAAAGGTAGCACATCATCATCAACACAATGATCAATGTCTTCTTCCAATTCCTTCTCCATCAGCAATCTGGTAGCAGCATCGGTATTAACAGTTTTGTTTGCAAATGGGAAATAAGCTTTCCAGTAAGCACCATCATACAGTCGCAGTTACAAAATATTAAACTCGCTTTTATGCTGACAAAGAGTAGACAAACTAGGGATAGAATGAGATAAGATACATGTATACGATTCTATCTATAGAGTAAGTATATATGGGTACAGGAGAATTGGAATGGATTTGTTGACGTTTGTACATGTAGTTCCGTATTTCAAATTATTTCTGGAAATAGTTGGTGGTATTTTAGTTCCAGAATCTATAAATTTAGGGGTTAGGATTTGGGGGTGTCTGATTCCGAAACCCCGAATATAAAGAAACGAAATTCCGTAGTCCCGAATAAGTAAAGACAAAATCCTGTGTTAAAGCAGAGACATGTATTTATTTATATGTCTCTGGTTAAAGGTTCTACCATTCCTCAATAATATCAAATTGGAATATGGGATATTCTTTCAATTTTTAAGGTTAAAGAAACATGGATAAAAACTAATCCATGCATTCATGTTTCGTATTATTTATATTTCATTTATCTGTAAAGAGAAAGTTTAAAGTTCGTGAAATGAATACGCAGACAGGACTGCCCCCTACTGTATTTGTCAGTCTATTTATCGTTTTTTGATTGTTCTAATGAAGTTATATGCTATACTCAGACTCTGTCAAAAAAAAAATAGTTTACTAGATATTGTTCCTTCTTTACCTTCAGTGTCGCTTTTCCTTTTTCTGCAAGAGCCTGTTTTTAACTCAAGATCCATGATGATTATCGTTACTATAGGTTAATGTAATCGAGAAACATCACCCGTTGAGATGCTTAGTTATATCCAGGAAGAATAGTTTAAAACTAATGATGACAAGTTATAGAAACCCCCTTTTTTTGGGCCGATCAATGCATTTGAATGGGGACATATAGTTGGAACTCCCCTTTTTAAAATGGCTGGATCCGCCCCTGGGAGTCCCATGTATATATATATTATCGGTCTACTTGACTGCACACGAGTTTTTCGTAGAATATACCAAATATCGATGAAAAAGACACAAGTTCCTAATGCAGCTTCTATACAAAAACCTTCAAAATGATATACCTTGGTTTACATTCATGTCTAGTACTTTTTCTGCTAAACAGGGATAATACCAAATACTTCAGACTACTCATAAACATCTAATATTATTATACAAGTTGGGCTCTGAACATGGACAAAATTTTAAACGAGAACAATTCTGGAAAAGATTTTACAGACAAAAATCATCCTATCCACATGGAAATTTACAATTAGGATCTAAACAATATGCCCAATTTCATGAAAATAAAATAAAAAGTAAAATAACAAAAATTTTCTTGACAAGTATGATTGTACACAATAAAATTGAGAATGGAAATGGGGAATGTGTCAAAGAGACAACAATCCGACCATAGAAAAAACAACAAGTTTTTTTTTACAAGTTTGTTTGTACACATACCCTTCATTTTGTAACTAAGTATATATTCCATTGATAACTTTCTTGAAATGATCATCAACAAAAGGATGTACAGACTGTTGTGCTCAATGCATAATGTGTTTTTTTTATATGATAGTGGAGATAAAGCCTGTAAAATTGAATCATCCAACCATTCCTCTAGGAGTTTTGATTGTTCCTCTAGGGGTTTTGATTGCATGAATTCAATGAACCATACCAGATGATTTTGTTAACATGTTGAGAATTGCGATCAGCTTAAAATGAGAATTTCCTGCCAAAATCCATATCTGCATATTAAAGAAGTAAAACTGTATTGTATGTACACCACACTTGAAAAAACAAATTTAACTGATGAGGACAACCCTGTCCCTGGCATTTTCTCCAAGTTTAAAACAGCTTAGGTGCAATTCAGAAAACTTGCTTGTCTGTTGTGTGTGAGGTCCAAGAGTTGATCCCTAACAAGGTCAAACCAGACTTGATAATTAGTGGGGGCTGCTTCTCTTTTAAGATAGTACTCAACAGTTAGAAAATAAATTTAAAATTGTCCCACAATCTTCTTATCCTGGATTTCTTATACATAAAAGCAAATTGCAACTGTTTCTGTCATACAAATGCATATGTTTGTAATTAGTATCTCCCATATATTTGATTTTCAAGTTAAAATGGTTAAAATCAAATCCTTTTTTGTATATCCATGGCAAAACTGCATTAATTTACCTTAAAATATTGCAAAAAGGGCATGAACATTCACATATCCCTCAAAAATTTGGTTCAAATTAGAATTCTACTCCCTTTGAGTAATACCTTTTCTGAAACTGTTGACATTTATCTTTCAAATGGTCAAAATAAAATTGTGTTCAAAGTGCATGCAACAAATTGATGTGATAATTTCTGGACCAATATCTGGAATGGATATCAAAATATGGAATATCATACAGAAAAAAACATAAAACAACCTACATTACACAATCTTAATGTTCATAATAATCCACTGACGGCTATTTTAATCGTCAGTAGTAGTATCCAAAAATGAATTTAATTGCACACTAGCTTTCATATTTGAAAAATTCACTGTGGCTAATATGCATAACTACACACCTATATTTGGAGTGCTACCTAAGCACTTGACATTTGGCATCTAGGAGTAAGAGCAGACTGGTTGATTCATATTCAGAATAATGTTAATATTTTTCAATTGACTTTCAACACCGACTCATTATCTTCATTATCATCATCTATGTTCAAAGGGGCATAACTCACAAAAACTCATCGACCATCAAACATCAAAAACTTCTTCCTGGCGTCATATTTGAACATGATGATCAATTTTTTGCCATGTTTAAGGGTTAATTGAGGGAAGAAAGAAATTTGTTGATAGATAAATAGAGACATTGACTAACAGAAAATGCCATCAAACTTTATTGTAAAAAAAGCCATTTGGATTCTATCATCATGCATCGAAAAGCTGAAGAAAAACAAAGAAATCTGCTTATTATATTTATTATCTTTAACAATCAATATCCATAACATAGATAATATATATTAAAAATTATTTGTAACAACCTTTATAAAAGAGATAGAAGTTCAATAATATGTCCATAATATAATGGCTTCTAAATGATTTGTCCATGATTAACTAAGTCTGTGGGTTTCTAAAGGGTACTTTAATACTGACGGTTTTAGAAAATCTAAATATACAAAATTAATTTGTATATTATCTCTTTCACTCTTCTCAAAAACAATTCTGTCTATTAATTTATAATTCATTCATCTATTACAGATTTTTTTTTTAAATCTATGTAAAACAATGTCTAAAAGTTATAAAGATGTCAAATAAAAATAAAATACTTTCAAATAAATCTGTGTTTAACTCTTGGTTAGGATTTTTTTTAGAGGCATGTAATAAACAGTGTCAGCCTACCGTAAGAAACATACCAGTTATTCATTGAAATCATTGAAAAAATCTACATTCCTCCTAAACAGACATATTTGATTTCTAAATATTCATTCAGTCCATATTTACTGCCTTCTGACCCAAGACCTGATTCCTTCCAGCCCCCAAATGGAGCCTCTGTCATTGAAAACAATCCTTCATTGACACCAATAAGTCCATACTCTAATTTCTCAGCCATCCTCCAGACCTGACTGATATTCTGTGAAAAGAAGTATCCTGAAACAGAAAATAATGATGTGACGATGAACTTTGAGCTGCTTGTAAAAGACCAGAAATTCTGCAGTGATGTTACATGTATTATCATATTTTTTCAAAATCATATCTCTTTCAACCGTGATACCATTATAAACCTGAGAACTCTAGCATTTTTTGAATTACAGTAAATTTTGCATGAAGGTTCTAATCTAAGCAACTTCAAATAAAGAAATGATCTTTGAGCTGTTGATGAATCATGCTAATTGACAAAGTCCACATTAATTATAAGTGACCTTGATTAAATTTTTGATAAAGTTTTGGTCAAGTTTAGCTTTATGGTCCAGATCTAAGAAAGTACAAACCAGTTGAGGTTTTTTAGTGAGTATGGTCAACACTAAATAAGTTAACCTAAACCTTCATGATTCACATAAAAAAAGGAAAAGGACAGGGGATACATTGTTGTTTATAATGACTCCATTTCATTATTTTACTGATATTGAATCTGTATGATAAAAAAAGTATGACAATATTTTCTATGAAGTTGGAATTTCAAACTGTTTATTTTCTGTTGAAATCCTATACTTTCCAGGTGCGTATCTCCCTATACGCTAACACGCAGTTGCGTGCACATCGATTCGGCATGCCAAAAAAAAAAAATGGCAAAATAAAAATTTATAGATTGAATGTTAAAGGAAACACCTATGTTGCCACTTTTTTAATTGATGAAATATCATTAAATAACAGCATTTGGTTTCAAAATAAAAGTGTTATTGGAGATTATGACAAAATCGGACAGTAACTTGTATCTTTTACACTGAGATTTGAATTTGTAATACTCAGTCTAAGACATGTAGTTTTTGGAGCACATTTTACAGTGTACGGTTCATCAGTTTGGAATGAGACGTACCAATCGGCATTAGAATTATCAGAACCCTTCGATATCGTTGAAAATATGCCGAGACTACCAGAGCCAATCACCCTGCAAATGTAAATGCTCTTTTGTTCCGACGTTGGAAAGTTCCCGGCGGGAAGAACTAACTAGCCAAAAAGTTCCGGAGGAACTTAATAACTAGTTACTTTGTTCTTCCTCTGGTTTAAAAGTTCCACCGGAACAAAGTGACTAGTTGAAAAGTTCCAACGGAACATATCAACTAGTTAGAAAGTTCCTTTTTGCCAAATTAGTCAAAACCGGAACTAACGAACTAGCCAAAAAGTTCCAGCGGAACTTATCAACCAGTCACAAAGTTCCATTTGGAGAATTGATGCAAAGACTACCAGAGCCAATCACCCTGCAAATGTAAATGCTCTTTTGTTCCGACGTTGGAAAGTTCCGGGCGGGAAGAACTAACTAGCCAAAAAGTTCCGGAGGAACTTAATAACTAGTTACTTTGTTCTTCCTCTGGTTTAAAAGTTCCACCGGAACAAAGTGACTAGTTGAAAAGTTCCAACGGAACATATCAACTAGTTAGAAAGTTCCTTTTTGCCAAATTAGTCAAAACCGGAACTAACGAACTAGCCAAAAAGTTCCAGCGGAACTTATCAACCAGTCACAAAGTTCCATTTGGAGAATTGATGCAAAGTAAAAGCGTAACATATTATATTTGAAGCTTTCAAAGGGGAACCAAGATACTGATTACAAAAGTCAAAAGGAACTTATCAACTAGTCACAAAGTTCGTCTTTGGCAAATTAGTCAAAACTGGAACTAACAAACTAGCCCAAAAGTTCCTCCTCATGTGGGTACCTTTAAAAATATCAATTTCAGATTAATGTATAACAATGAATTACAACTTATTCCGTTATGAAGGCAATATTCTGACCAAATTAACTAGTTGTTCTGTTCCGCCAGAACTATTCAACTAGATACATTGTTCCGGGACTTTTAAACTAGCTACTTTTTTCCAGAACTCTTTGACTGCACTCGGAATAAAACAACTAGTTGGAAAGTTCCATCGAAACGAAATAACTAGTTGAAAAGTTCCGCCGGAACAAAGTAACTGACGGAACATACTGGCTGTTACACTAACACGCCAAAACAGTATTGGAAAGTCTCATTATTTTTTGCGTATGTTGAAAACAAATGTACGATCAACAATGAACGACGACAGTTACTAGCATTACTGCATATTCATCGGCATTTCAGTGTGAATATTGACAATTAAAGTAATAGAGAAGTTTGTTTCTGCCTAGACCCGAAGAGCAGATTTTGGACAATTTTGAGTAAATTCAGGCTGTATCACAAATATGTGTTGTTTGTGTATTACTCTATTCAGAAGATTTATTAATATTTTTATAAATTTTTTATAAGTCCTATCTACATATAGCTCCTCTTTTAACCGTCCTATGACTGAAAACCGGAAAAGAAAACATTTTTCTGCATAAAAGGGTCCCAAAATTTTTTCACCTTGCTCAGCTCGGCGGTAGTTGCTTGCACATCATTTCTTTCTAGCTATGCCCCTGCTTTCTATTACTTATACTCAAATATCTATATGTTGTCCAAAATTTCCAACAATATATATTATTTCTATTCAAAATCTTTGTTTTAAAGAAACTCTTTAGCTAATTTAAGTAAATATACCTGCTAAACCAGCAGTTGTTGTGTTAGCTATTTTAATAACTTCTTCCTCTGTTTTAAATCTGAAAAAGAATGCAGAAGTACATTGGGCTATTAAATATAAAACCTTTTACAAAATTTTGGAAAAAAAGTTTTTTTTAAATTCTTTATTTGATGATGATGGTGATATATTAGTGTTAAATGTCCAGTGGCAAGTATTTAATGCATATAGGGATGTGAACATTTCAATAAATATTTAAAATGGACCCTGCTTTGTACTAGACAGATAATCTAAGCCAGTTCGTTTCGCATGCAAGATCACAAGGTAATAGTCTGTAGGAAGATATGTCACCTTATCCTATCACATATTCTGTGCTCTTACTTCTGAAGGCCCAATCCTAAGCATAGAATCAACTAGTACCTATTTTCAAGTTTTCACATTTCTTATTGGAGGAGAATAATAACAGATAAATGTACATAATACACTATTATCTTGAATTATGTAAATGGAACAGTGTTTCTATTACTGTACTGTACTTCAGTTCATATTATATGACAATGAAATAAAATGCTTAAAACTTATGGCAATATCAGGGTTATAGCAACATCCACTTTTAAAATGCAAGATTCTATTCAAATCATCTATAAAAAAAATCTTTTCCATTCAAGATGGATTGAATAATCTTAATCGTTTTATATATATTTCTGATTTACTGTAGAAACATTAATTTTAGTGGGGTTAAAATTTCGTGGTTTTGTCTCTCTATAAGATTTCATGGGGATTTAATTTCATGGTTTCCTTAAATGTAAGTGGTATTATATGAATGTTAAATTTTCTTGGGGTTTTTAATTTCATGGATATACTCTTTCCACGAAATATACGAAATTAAATCATCCACGAAAATTTCTGCTTTTACAGTATTAATTTTGTAGTGAATCAAGGGAGGCAATTCCTATTCCTTGAAAATTATAATGGTGTAACACTTTGAATTTAAAAAAAATATTGCTATATAAAAAAGAAGATGTGGTATGATTGCCAATGAGACAACTATCAACAAAAGACCAAAATGACACAGACATTAACAACTATAGGTCACTGTACGGCCTTCAACAATGAGCAAAGCCCATACCGCATAGTCAGCTATAAAAGGCCCCGATAAGACAATGTAAAACAATTCAAACAAGAAAACTAACAGCCTCATTTATGTCCAAAAAAAAAAAATGAACGAAAAACAAATATGTAACACATAAACAAACGACAACCACTGAATATACAGACTCCTGACTTGGGACAGGCACATTCATAAATAATGTGGCGGGGTTAAACATGTCTAAATACATGTAATTGCAAAAATTGCAACCGTAAGATTTCACAAACATAAAATAAACTCAACTTTTAATAGCTATATTTTTGCACCATTTGTTGTGTATTTTTCATTTTAACTTTTAACTTTCTAACATTATTTTTTATAAAGGTTTTAAATTCCCATACAGAGCACATAATATAATTTATAAAGTTTGTCATATCAGAACTATTGTTATGTAACTCATAATATATCTAAAAACCTACTTGTGTACTGCAGCAATGGGACCAAATATTTCCTCTTTGGCACATTTCATATCTAAGGTAACATCTTGCAGAAGAGTTGGGGCATAAAAGTTACCTCCCTTTTTCTGACCACCAAGCACTAACTTGGCCCCCTTTTGGATTGCATCTTGGACATGACCATCAACCTGTAATATATTTTGTAATGTTTACTAAATAATGTTAGCAGATTTTGATTTTTTTTTTTTACAAAACTAAATAATGTATTAGTTTTTATAATGATTTCCATATCAAAAGCTGTAACATGGTTATTGAGTTCTTGATAGTTATTTCTCCTGAACAGAAAATAAAGCCTTGAAAATCTGTGTTATTTTTTTTTTATATAAAACTCATTCAAATCCTTTTTCACAAGAAGTAATCTCCTTATTGATTAACAGTTGAACTTTAAATAAGTCAAAGGTTTTAGCAACTTGACATAACTATTAGACTCATCCAAGGTCATGAGTTCATCGTGTTGTGCAATTGAAAATAAATTTTCACGAGTCTGTCAATTATCAATAGATTTTTACTTTGGATACATACTATTTAGTGATTATATTAAAAAGAGCTTCTGTCCAATTTTCATATAATTGATGACAAAAAAACTTTACCGTAGACTGAAGATATAATGTTATTGACATTGACAAAATGCAGCATTGCTACATCCTACTTCTGTAACAAAATGTCTCAGACATGACAAAAATGAATAGCAGGTATCCCAGTCTCATACAATTTTATGTTTTTAAGAATGCATTGTGATGTCACAATTTCCACTGAAAATCATGCATGGTACGCATTCATATGACATAGGAAAACATATGATCTGACCATACACATAAAAGGCTATTTTAAAACATATACCTTTTCCACTGCATTAGAATTTATCAATGGACCTTGAGTTGTACCCGATTCAAATCCATCACCCATTTTGAGATCTCTGGACATCACTTCTGCAAGCTTTTGTATATATTTTGGGTAAATACCTTCTTGAACTAGAATTCTATTGGCACATACACAGGTCTGAAAAAATATTATTTTTTTCATTTTTATAAAAACATATATACAAAGAATATTCAAGGATTAAAAAAAATAACTCATAAATTTAAAAACTTTTTTTTTTTAATATGACAAAAAGTTAAATGAAAATTGAGAAAATGGTAACTGCACAAATGTTTCATGGATGTGGATCAGAACCTAGATTTTTTTGTCACCAGACTAATAACATTTCATAAACTAAAACATTGTTGATGCCAAACAGCTTGCCAAAGTCTGACTTTTTGATTTTGTCGAGGGGAGACCAAAATCTTATTTCTATTTTATTTTTAAAGAAGGAGTTGATGGTCAATGAGAATCAGCATATATTTAGGCCTTTATTAAGCAATAAATGATAGAATTTGTTGGAAGACTTCACTTGTTTTATTGATTCATCCTGCACATGTTCCTTACAAGTTCAGTAAAATGCCATTTATCATTGATTACTGAGGATTTCTACTGGTGAACATCAGAGACGCTTTAATTGTGTTGTGCTATACATGTGAGATCTTCTTTCATGAAATACTACCAGGAAAATTCAAGATGAAGAATAGCTATAAAATCGTCATTTTTATTTTTTGGATACATTGTTTCTTTTATCAATTTCTTTCTTATACAGTTTTGAATGAATTAAAAAAGTAAAGGACAAATTGAGAGATATACAAATGGAAAGTTATAAAAATGCTATCAAAAGTACCATGGTAAAATGGTTTCGCAAATTAGAATTGGATTTTGATGGGCAAACACTGTTCACATGGTTTAATTTTCTCGCTTAAATTGTCCATGATTCTGATTTTCCTTAAGGAAACGGGTACAAAAATTTCAGCAAAAAAATAAACATTTGTTTTTTCACTACAAATTTTATTTATTACACTATTTGTTGTTACTTTATGATATGGTACAAAATTCAACCAACACAATCGATTTTGTTGGGCCCCAGATGACTTTTAAAATGTTTCTATCATTGAAAAAACTCCAAATTATCTCCCTTTGGTGCAAAAATGCCATTTTTTGGCATAAAAATTGAAATATCTTTTTTAACACATCGGTGACCTATATTTTTTATTGTTGTTTTCAAAAAATCTGTACATAAACTAAATAATTGTACAATTTAAGCGATTTCTGTAATTAGGTTATTTTTTTTATTTCGATATTACCTCTATTTTTCCTATTAGTTCAACAGAAAAAAAGGACATTAACAAAAATGTATGCTTCTTTCGGAGGCATATTGTGAGCTAAAATTAACAGTGACCCCACTTTTTTATTTCCTTTTTTTCTATTAAGTATATGATAAAGTTCATTTATGAAAAAATATAGCGTAATCCTATATTAAAAAAAAAAGATTTATACCCGCCAGCCTCCTTAAGAATCAAATTTATGCATTATGATATTTCTTGACCTTTATCTTTTTTGTAAATAATAAACGAAAATAAATTCTGAGAAAGATTTTCGTCTACACATTTTTAATAGTATAAAAGTCTATTTAGAACAATGCTTTTTTATAAGTGATAGATTAATTGTACTACCTGTCCTGAGCATCTGAATTTAGAGACCATAGTTCCATTGACTGCCTGGTCTAGATCAGCACTGTCAAACACAATGAATGGGGCATTTCCTCCTAATTCCATTGAAACTTTCTTTACTGTAGAGGCTGACTGCTGGAGTAAAATCTAAAAAAAGAATTTTTAGTTTCATTAGTCTTCTTGTGAATTGTGTATGATATCTATCTATTTCAATCACACCTTAAAATACTATGATGAAATGATCAATATTGCATAACTGTCATCATTTTTGTAGGGAAAAATCTTTAATAAATCCACTCCTTTGTCAAATTTATTTTTATATATGAAAATAAATGAATCCTTAATTTTTTTTAAATAGATTTGTAGTTCAGGAAAAAAATTGAAGGATTCTAAATTTCAAGTTTTCTAATATTTTCTTCCAAGTTTAAATATCTAAAGGAATCAGCCTAAAGTTAGTTGACAAATATTTCATGAAAATAAAATTTTAATAATAGAAAAATATTTTGGTCTGGGAATAAAATTCCACTTTCTTCTATTTCATCATTCATATTTACATATCATAAGGAGGATAAAAAAATAATTTGGAAAATACTTATCATAAGGAGGATGAAAAATAATTTGGAAAATGGTTTATCAATATTTCACATAATCATCATAATTGTTGATTTTTTTTAAAAGAAAATTATTTGAAGTATCTCCTTATGCTTTGATATTAAAAAAGATTTTTTCTTGATAAAAATTTAGTAATCATTTTAGAAAACATTTCTTCTATGATCCAATTATGATCAATAAAATGTTTAATCACAATGATCAAAGGAGTAATCAAAATTAAGTGATTACTTCTAACATTGGTAATCATTTATGAAAACAGTTCATCTAAAAATCCAATAATCACTGTTTAATCACAGAGATCAAAACATTAGTCAATATGTGATTAATCATTGTTTGAAAACAATCCATCTAATGATATAATAATCATTGCTAATCTGTTTAATCTCTCAGATCAAAAGATTAATCAATACTTGGTGATTAATCATTGTTTGAAAACAGTTCATCTAATGATATAATAATCATTGCTAATCTGTTTATTCTCTCAGATCAAAAGATTAATCAATACTTAGTGATTAATCATTGTTTGAAAACAATCCATCTAATGATATAATAATCATTGCTAATCTGTTTATTCTCTCAGATCAAAAGATTAATCAATACTTAGTGATTAATCATTGTTTGAAAACAGTTCATCTAATGATTCAATAATCATTGTTAATATGTTTAATCACCAAGATCAAAAGAATGATTAACAAATAATCACAAGGTATTTAGAACAAATTACATAATGATTTGTTTATGAATTAAAATAAAAATAAAAATATACTTGTATCTAATAATAAGTTTAATAAATCAAATTATTTTATCATCATATCTTATAAAATAAAATATGTATTTAACCCACTCTTTAGTGAATTTTATGAATTTGCATATACAATGTATCTTATAAAATAAAATATGTATTTAACCCACTCCTTAATGAATTTTATGAATTTGCATATATTCAAACTAATTTTTGTTCCTGGAATATTTAAACCATTAACTATGATACAAAACCCATGGTTACAACAAAAGATTTCCCAAAAATTGGTTTAAAAGTTGAATATTGTGAGAAAAATTAGTGGCAATGATGAGGAAACATCTACTTATAATTGAGACTTCTCAAATTCGTAACTGAAATGCGTCTGAATTTAGTTACCCAATATGCATATTTTATATTAAAATTAAGGACAGATAAGACTTCATTTTTTTGGCAAAATAAATTGTGAATTTACACTGAAACCAGTTTTCAGAAAGGTCTGAAATATGTCTTAAAACCTTGAAAACATATGCACATAATATTTGAAATGTAGAATTACACATCCAAACCTGTCAGTGGTTTCTTACAGTAAACTAATTTTCTTACCATAAATATGATTCTATGTATTCATATTTCATAATCTATGGTTGTTCAAACAATTGTATAGAAAAGTTTGAAAATAAGTCTTTGTTGTGTCTTTAAAATGAAAAATCTACAATCAAAGCAAACTTTATTGATTTAAAAACTCAAACATTCCATCCTTTACCACAGAATTATTGTAAAAGTATGTTTTAAACATTTTGTACTTCCTTTTACCTTAAAAAAAATATTTTGCCTTTTATAAATTACTAATAAACTGTTCTTCTTTCTTTCTTTTATTTAGATTTTTTCCCTTTTAAGCAGTTGCATTCACATTATTATAAAATGGTAATAAGAATATATATTGACAAATATTCTTTCTTTAAATTTCACAAATAAAATAGAAAAATCTTGTAATTCATTATCATTTTTTATTAATTATTGTTAATGATTTATTGTTAAAATCTTTATCACTGTGATTATTTGATTAAACCATGGTAGCTTGTGCTTATCACATCGAACAACAGAAGCCTACCTCACAGCCAATGAAAATGCATGAATAAAGTTCACCAGTATTTTCAACCAATGGCTATCCAGTGTTTTCACCACAAGCCAAACATGGCACATGTGACACCATATTTAAGAAATTCACTTTGGAGACAAATCATTATTCACTTATCAACTACCAATCCTGATCAATCATTACTTATTAGTTATCAATCATTGTAATCATGGCTGATTTCCTTGACTTCCTGTTGTCTTCACCTACCAAGTCACCACTACCCATAGAGATCACATCTACTACTACACTAGAGGACATCATTGCTGCTACTATCCAACCAGAGACCACCATCTCAGATGTCACTACTCAACCAGAACCAACTACTTCTACCATTACTACTGCTGATACTACCACCAGTGAAGATGATGATGAGGCTCTAGCTGCTGCTATCCTTGAGGAAGCAACAGCTCTAGAGCCTGAGACAGAAACTCGCCTTGCTGACTCACTCTTTGATCTTCTTGGATCACCACCACCAGAGCAACTACTCACCAACAACTCAGCAGTCCTAGAACTTCAGTCACTACTCAAAAGAGAACTCAAACAGCAAACCATACCAGAGACTCTGATGAACCTACTACACAAACCCAAGACCAGTGTATTCACCAGAGAGCAACAACTTCAACGTCAGTTTACCAAACTCGAAGTCAGCAACCCAACTCAGGTGTCTCAGCTCTCCAGCTTCTTCAAGTACCAGTCTGCTGTCATCGAGACAGAGCGTTACCAGTCACTTCACCAGAATGCTACCAAACCACATCTACGAGTATCCATCAACGACCACTTTGATGAGCAACTACACAAGGCTATAGATAGGGTTGAGGTAATACATTAAATAAATTAAAAAAATAATGGTTCCTTAATTTTGAATTGAAGAGTAATATACAAATAAAAGAATAAAAAAAGAAATAAAGTTATTATGGCTAAAAAATAATTGACTTCAGATTTTTTATTCAAATGAAACATAAAGATGATGTCTGTGTATTTCATATGCTTTGTTGCAATTAATCTATATTTGTATATGTATTTATATATTTATTAAATTTCTTTTTTATTTTACAGCTCAGTGTTATGAACCTCCAGCAATCAGTCACTGACCAGACCAGTACCTACACTACTACCAAGATGTCATCTACCAGACCATACAACGTCCGCACTCGTCCACAACTCTCACGTAGATCCATACAGCTGATGGAAGAATGGTACCACTGCAACATAGACCACCCATACCCAGACTCAACCATCATCCAATCCTTTGCACAACAGGGTAACATCAGAGAAGAACAGGTCAAGAAGTGGTTTGCCAACAAACGTAGCCGTACTCACAACACTCACTCCCGTACAGCCATTACCTCTCGTAAGATGTCATCTCGCTACAACAGGAACTCTCACTACCAACCTTACTGAATATCTGCATTGATGTGAATTTGTTTCTTCTAAGTGCTATGAACTTTGTTTATTTGCTAAGTGCTACTTATTTGTCTGTGTCATGTGTGTGCTATGAACTTAAAGTTGTTAAATGAAAGTGCTTCAATATTTATTGCTAAAACTGTTTTATTATGTATTTATATTGTTATTAATGTTTTAATATGTCATACCCTAATAAAAACTTATAATTCTATTACTTCTTACTTATTTTTAACTTAAAGAATATAAAAAACAAACAAACAAAAAAGTGGTCACAAACAACAAGATAAAAAATACAAACAAGTAAATATATTATAAACAGCTATTGATTCAGAAGTGGTAACAATCAACAAAAAAAATGATTTACCTAATGTAAAAAGTATGAAAATTCTTGAAAATATTTTATCCCATTCATATTCCAAATTAAATTATTAGAGCGATGTCCTTAAATTCTTCAAAGTACACTTCAAATATCATTATACATATAATAGATAAACAAAACTCATGTTAAATAGTTGAAATAGCTGATTTGTTTAAGCATTTCCCAGAGAATTTATGATATGATCAAATTCTACAAATGTTCCTCTTCAAACTTGGTCTTGTTTTGTAGCTCTTCCATTTGTGCACAAATTTTGAATGAAGTTGTAAATTTTATAAAATCTAATATGAGTTAGAGTGAACAACATTTCTAAATTTAAATTGTTTGAAGAAAACCAATCAGAAGTAATCAAAGGAAACCAAATTTATGATTTTATTTTTAGACAGACATATTCAAGAAATCAACAATTTGCACTTAAGGAGGCTCGCAGGTATAAAATTTTCATAAGAAAACATTTATTTTTCATTACAAGTTTTATTTATTACCTTTAGTAGATGTAACTTTATCATATGGTACAAAAATCTTTCCAAAAAATCAATTCGTGTTGGCCCCAGGTGACTTTTAAAATGTAGATATCATTGAAAAAGCTCCAAATTATCTCCCTTTGGTGCAAAATGCCATTTTTTGACATTAAAATTGAAATATCTTTTTTAACTCATCTGTGACCTATATTTTTTATTGTTGTTTTAAAATAAGCTGTTCATCAACTAAATAATTGTACAATTTAAGCGATTTCTGTAATTTAGTTCTTTTTTTATTTCGATATTACATTTTTTGTACCTCTATTTCTCCTATTAGTTCAACAACAAAAAATTAACAAAAATGTATGCTTCTTTCAATGGTAGATTGTGAGCGTAAATGAACGGTGACCCCATTTTTTTATTTCATTTTTCTATTAAGTATAAGATAAAGTTCATTTATAGAAAAAAATAGCGAAATCCTATATTAAATTAAAAATTTGATTTAGACCCCCAAGCCCTCTTAAGGATAAAATATTAAGTGTTCCAATATCTTTTGACAGAGACATATATAACATGGATTGGGTAATATAAATTATAAAAACAGTGAGATCATTTCAATTGACTATGGTATAAATATAGATACTACCTTGCCTACAACAGTAGAACCAGTAAAGGAGATCTTTTTGACCATTGGATTTTCACATAACATCTTGCCCACTTCTGCTGCATTGGATCTTGAGCATGTGACTATATTCAACACCCCTGGAGGCAGACCAGCCTTCTCAGCTAGCTAAAATGAACAGGATAGGAATACATTTATTAAATGAAAATGATGTGAGATATGAAATTTAAAAAAAAGAAGATGTGGTTTGATTGCCAATGAGACAACTCTCCACAAGAGACCAAAATGACACAGAAATTAAGAACTATAGGTTTTTATAGGTAAAAAATCCTTCAAGAGTGCTGTCCTTAAAACTAGTTCTTCTCTAAAATGGAAGAAAAATAACCCTTCTTGGTAGATTATAAATCTCAATATTTAAACTTTCAACCTAATTTCACTGATACTTTCTTTTGAGTTTAGTCCTTACTAGTTTATTTAGCGATATTCAAATTTTACATGTACATGTAGTTTAATAAGTAAAGATCCAAGTGACTGTTTGTATTCACGTTATTTTTCTACTCATGAAAGTCACGAAAACTGGTTTACAGTGCTTAGTTATGTGATGTCTTTAGGGTTTCTTCCTCTTTTTAGGTTTCTCTTTAACCAATGAGTTTGGATTGTGTTTAAGGTATCTTCAGTCTCTTTATAATTTATGTTTTAATTAACCATTTCCAGTATCACATTTTAATAACATTCTATACAATACCTCACACAATGCCAAAGCAGAATATGGTGTATCTTCGGCTGGTTTGAGAACCACAGTACATCCTGCAGCTATAGCAGCACAAGCTTTCCTGGTTATCATGGCATTAGGGAAATTCCACTGTAAAACGTATTATGTTTAAAATAATAACTTTTATACACCAATTAAAATAAATCAACAGATTTTCATTCAGCCCGCCCTCTTGAATCATTGACCCCATTTTTTTTTTAATTTTGAAAATTTACAATTTACAGATTTTGTTCAATTTTATAACCGTAACTGCTGATAACTTGGTTCCATTAAAAATTTCCTGTTGCAAATCTTGATTTTCATATTTCTTAAATGAGTAATTTAAGCAAAACAATGAAGTTTTCATAGTTTGTCCGGTATGATGACAACTTTATATCCAGAAACCAAATGCTTTGCAGGGCCTAGCTTTATACGACCGCAGAGGTTGAACCCTGAACAGTTGGGGCAAGTATGGACACAACATTCAAGTTTGATACAGCTAAGAATTAAAGGAACACTAGTATGTTCGTTGATATTCAATTTTGTGGTTTTGCCGAGTTCTGCATACAAGCCTATAGAAAAATTGTCATTTGTTGAACATTTAATTTCGTGATATACCTGTACCCAAAAAATCAACGAAAGTTTGTATCCATAGAATAATAATGAATCCACAGTTCCTCAAAGTTTGCTGGCAAGTTCTTCTTTGCTGTTTTATTTTAGAATTTTTCAATATAATATCCACCTATCACAGAATCAAATACTGTGGATTCATCTATATTCGTGAGTACCATTTTTTGTCGATTTAGGAAAACTTGCATTTTAGTGGCTATCTAATTTAGTTGTTTTAGCCTGTATAAATTCCTTAACAGAATTCCTAATTTGTTGAACACTTAAATCTGTGGTTCCCCTGTACCAACAAAATCCACAAGAATTGTTATCCACCGAATATTAATGATTACACAGTAAGATTTCATCTTTCTAAGAATATTGACTCACAGGTGTAATCATACCAGCTACACCAATTGGTTGTTTGAAAACAAGGATCTTCTTTGATTTAGCAGGTGATGGAATAATATCCCCATAAACTCTCCTGGCTTCCTCAGCAAACCATTCCATAAAGGATGTACCATACATTACTTCACCTGTAGCCTCAGCTAAAGGTTTTCCCTGTAACACAGATATAAAATGTTTTCGAAGGTTGGCGCCTGTTAAAAATGCCTGATTATTAGCATCGTTATTGTGTATGAGTTTCATGACTTAAGGTTGATACAAACTTAAGTTAAAGAACAGAAACACCAGATTTAGCATTTTTTTTCATTTTAAAGTGACATAACTTGTTAAAGTGAAGCCACCCATTGAATTTCAAACTTGATCTGTGTTGTGTGGTAATGAGCATTGCGTATAAGTTTAATAACATTTGTTTGAGGAAAATTAAAGTCATAATACCGAAACAAAAACTTTCCAATCTTTAATGTTTATAAAGTGGCAGAACTCATGAACAGTAAATTTACACCATCCAATTTTGAACTTGATCTGTGTTTCATGGTTATATGCATTGTGTATAACTTTTATACAATTTGGTTGGGGCAAACTAAAGTAATAGAACAGAAATGAAAAATTTAGTAAATTTTATGTTTATAAAGGGTAATGACTCATGAACAATTAAAGTGAAGACACCCAATTTTGAATTTGATCTGTGTTTTGTGAAAACATGCATTGTGCTTAAGCTTTATGATATTTGGTAAGGCAAACTTGTATTTTCAATTGTTCAAATGTTCCTCCAGATCATTACAATTTCCTGAAATAAAGTTTAATATTAATCAGTTAGTTTTAAAATAAAGTTACAGAAAGGAAACTAATTTTGGGAATGTTCTGGAAAGATAGACGGACAGATAGGACAGACAAGACAGACAGACATGGGTAACACATATTACCACCCTCTGCAATGGTGGGGGCATAAAAATAAAAATTGAATCTGATTTTGAATAGGACAATACTCTTTATTTTTTAAAAGATTTTCAGTATTGAGATTTTTTATGGTTGATTACAATATAGCCTCCCTTCTAGAGTGAAAGTATTATATCAATTAAAAAATCTGAACATTGACATTTTAATTCTCTCAAGTTTTCCTTACATTTAATACTTTTTAATATTCAAAGTATGTATGCCATATGGAAAATGTTGATTTTACCACTTTGTTTTAAATAGAATTTTGCAGATGTGTAGGGATATCAGAAAAATTCCTTATAATGTATAAAATTTATGATTTTGGTTCAGTGCATGCAGATGTATAAAGCATTGATCCCAAGAAATAGCACCCAATCAGAATTACCATTTAGGTACAGTGAGTTCAAAAAAGGCTGCCATTCTCTTATAACTTATTGGAGAGAGAATATGAATTATGATCTAAATCACATTTTATTTAAAATCTTACATTTTCAAGCGTTAGCAACTTTGCCAGTTCATCTTTATTCTGCATACAGAGCTCGCTCCATTTTCTCAATATGACACTTCTTTCCTGAAATTGTGATAAAGAAAAATTATCTGACAAAAATAGTGCAGCAGTAATTTGCAAACTTATAGCGGCAAAATAACTTTACTTTGGTGATAATTTGTATTTGCATTACTGACCATTAAGATTCTGTCTTTAGGCTTCACCATTCATCCATACTATTCTTCAATTACTTAAATTTTAACTTTTAGTGTTAACTTGAATGGAAAAATGAGAACAAAATGTACTGTTATTTGCACTGTCAAAGATCACTATGAATAGAAGTAAACTCTGTATGTGTTATACAGTTGATTCATTTATATTTTCTGTGATTGTGGAAAACCTGCATTTTCGTCGATATTAGATTTTTATGGTTTGAAAAAACTTAAAGATTGAAAATATGTATTTCGTTGAACATTTGAAATCGTAGTTACCTATACTCTGGAAATCCATGAAAAGTTATGCATCCATGGTAAGTATTAAAACTTTCAGCATAAAACTATTTGTAGTTTATTATTAAGTGTCAAATATGTTCATGGTTCATTATTTTATAAACATGTAGTATTATATTTACAAATAAAGTTTCATTTTGCAGTACTATCAAAAATTACTAGACTATTTTTACAAATATCTATACCTTGGCAGATGTTTCCTTCCATGATTCAAAAGCAGTCTGAGCATATTGTATAGCATTCTGTGTGTCTGTAGCATCCATGTCTGGTACAACACCAATCTTTTTACCATTGGAAGGATTGATCACTGAAAATTGTAAAACAGAAGCTCTAGATAATATTGATTTTGATTTCTGAATTACAAGGGGCAAAAAAAAAAATCTTTCGTAACTAATTCTTTAAACCTTAATCATGTTAATTAACATAATTGATCCTCATACATGTCATAGTGTATCTTTTATCTTAAATGAAAACATTCATTTTTTTTCATCTATCAACATAAGATTTACCTGGATTAAAAATTGAGCATATAAAGTCAAAATGCTAGCAATTGTCACAAATCAGGAAAACTGAAGTTGATATTAAAGAAAATCTGATAGGACAAAGTTGCATTTTAGCAAGTCAAGATTTATTAAAAACTTAAGCAGTCAAAATGTAGATACTGTTAACCAACTTACTTTCATTGATACTTTTTTGCGTTATGTCTTTCTTGCTCATTTCATAGCGATTTATTTTACGTGATTTTCAAATTTATTTGATGTAGTTAAATAAGGAAAGATCCAAGTTTTACATGTTCGCCATGATTTATATTGATGCTATTTTATCTGGTGGCAAAATTTTATTCACTAACAAAAATAAGTTGCAGTTACAATTGTCTTTTAAAGGGAAGATTATGAACTTGAATTGTTTTTGGATATTTGATTACGAACAATAACGGACAGAGAGATGCAGTCAAGTAAACCAAATATGTTAAATGTTAAAATCAGAAATAACTATGTGTACCTATGAATATCAAAATACTTGTTTTTTATCAATCCTTGGTGTCCCACACTAAAAGACAAAAAGGATTATAATTTGTGTTGCCCTAACATGAATTTTACCAACCATCAAATGTTTTGCCACTTGCAGCCTCTGTCCATTTTCCATTTACGTATGCCTTTTCATGGAGAAATCGTACACTGGTTGGAGCTGCCATTTTTATATACCAAGGAATGCTATTCTTTTTAATCAACAAATGAACTTTGGATCCAGCTGCTCTTAAAGTCATACAAATAGCCTGGAAAATAAAAGTCTTATAAATAGCCTGGAACAATAAAAGTCATATAAATTGCCTAGAAAAATAAACAGGTTTTCACATTTTTGATGCTTCGATGAATGCAATTTATATCTGTTCATCTAACATAATAATTACTTAATAGGAACTTAGCTTTTCCTCAAATGTGACCTACTGATTTAGAATTATCACCACATTTTATCAGACATGTGACACTCTGAGTTGTCAAGCCACAACTGGTGAATTGGAAATTTTCAGCTGGAGTTTGGGCCTCATAACTGGAGATTTTTTATCGACCTTTTTATTGACGTACGCAATGAATTTGTTGTGTGTTTAAACTTCATATCTTCCTTTTTTTGTTAATAGAAGAACAATCCCATACCTTTAAACACCTGCATATCCATTTTTACTTGATAAAAATAGAAGATAAGTTTTTTTTTCAAATATTTATTCATTATGTATAATTCACGATAAAGTGATCAGGCATCATCATGATCATACATAGTTGGCAAAAGTACCTCTGATTAAGCTACATTGTCAACTTTGGTACCACTACTGAACATGCTTGTAACAGAAGGTGTTAACTTGAGAGAGTTGTAGGCTTGCTGGTGGGTAGCTGTCAAGTCATTAGGGCCACCATAGTCAGCTTTGGATGAAGTGTGGTAGGCAGAGTTGCATTTGGCTAGATACTTGGTCTGCTGGGGTATTTGGTGATGAAATACAGGTTGCATTTTGTCAAATTCTAAAATTTTAGAATTGTCCAAGACAACTATACTTATATAGGTATTCCATTGGCTTGGATAGAAAACAAGACATATAATTCATATTTGAGTTGATTTCATTTGTCTTTCAGGTTCAGTAAATGTTCCACGTTTTTAACAGCATCAAATTAAAATGTTTTTTTATACAATTTGTACAATTTAATCCTTTGTCAGTATTTCACTTCAAAGTCTTTTAATCAACCAGGCTTGTGTCTTAAACCAGCTTGTTGATCACCAGGTAATTGCAAAATTTTCAAAAAGGGGAAGATTTCAAATTTTAACCCGAGGGAAGGAAGAGGGTCTGAAAAGCAGGATATTTTGACTCAGGCCGGAAGAATCACATGTATGTTTTATTGACATTACTACATCATTACACAACAGATGTCAGGTGTGTGGCAGGATCTGCTTAGCCTTCTGTAGCACCTATGATCATTCCTGGATTTTGAATCAGTTTGTTATGCTCAGTATTTGGTTTTTGATGTCATGGTTTTATGTTTGTCTTTTGGTAATATTTACCCATTGTCATGATTGTATGATTTATTTATTTTTATGCCCCACCTATGACAGTAGAGGGGAATTATGTTTTCTGGTCTGTACGTAGAGGAATTATGTTTTCTGGTCTGTACGTCCGTTCGTCTGTCTGTCTGTTCGTTCATCAGTCTGTACATACATTCATCCGTTTGTCAAGCTTCAGATTAAAAAAAGGTTTTTTTGGTGGTTTTTGATGAGTTGAAGTCTAATCAACTTGAAACTTAGTACACATGTTCCTTATGATATGATCTTTCTAATTGTAATGCCAAATAAGAGTTTTGACCCCAATTTCAAGGTCCACTGAACATAGAAAATGATAGTGCGAGTTGGGCATCCGTGTACTGGGGACACATTCTTGTTTACTTTGAGAATCTTCTGTATCTCTTTTACTATTGTTTCAAAGTACAAAACCTGTTTCCTATTAGACAATCCTGCAGACTGAGACATTTTACTTTTTACTCACTAATTCAAAAGCAACCATTCATCATTATCAACATTTTCACAAAAAAAAAAATATTGTTTTACAAGCATGATAATATAAGATTATTACATGGCATTTTTCATATCGCATGTATAATCAGCCCTAGGTTCAATATCAGCCCAAGAGCCGCATGGCTGATAAAACATGCAATATGAAAACTGACATGTTATGAACTTTTTATCATATGCTTCAACAGATTCATATATTGATCCTTTTACGTGGTTCCCAAAAAGAAGTTCAAAGAGTGAAAAGTTCATGGACGTCGGACCCCAAATTTAGTACATTCGATATGAAATCTTTGTAGCATTTGTTTCAACAGAGAAGAAAAACATTTTGATATTGACAAATCGACAAAAAAAATAATTCAACAATATACATAATGAACACTTTTTGGAAAAGTCAACTTTTTTTTTAAAAGTATATGACTTTCTAAATTATGTTTGAAACTTTTAAAAAAGTCATTAATTTTATCTAATAATTTGTGTTTTTTTATTATTTTACACAATATACTTTCCAGTATCCAAATAATTGTTTTGTACAATACTCATATACTTTGTAATGTTTTTTACTGAAAATGTAGCATTGAGGTGTATTTTCCCGAATTTGCAGAGTATCACCCGAATGCCATGCGATAACGTTACAGAAAGGCATGTGATAACAATTGAACCATGTGATAAACTTTTCATATCAACCCGCAGAGCACCAATTCGAAAAATATGGAATTTACGTAAATTATAATGCCATTATCATATAGTAAAATTCATATGTTATTTAGTCCAAGTATATGATAATATTTGATAAGATATAATTGCTAAACATGCTAAATAGAAATGTTTCTCATATGAAAGGACTGGATGCACCAAATAATTATGACGTCTTGAAAGGCTATTATAATTTTTTTCTTTGACGCCTTACTTCGACGTAAGGCGTCAAAGAAAAAAATTATAATAGCCTTTCAAGACGTCATAATTATTTGGACTAGCATGGTGCATGCACAGGGGCTAGTTTAGTGAGTCAGTTAATTGTATACAGTAAAACCTCTTCTGAACCACTAAGTTTACCCTAAGCAAACCCCTTTGATGCATGCTTTTAAATGATTGCAACATTAAGAAATAATACTTGTGATTTGTGTCAATTTTATTCATGTTATTTGGAGAATAATTTTAACGAAAGTTTTTTTAAATTTTTTTAAATTAACTTGAAAATTTCTCAATCAGGTTGGATACGATCATCTAATATACTAACGGGTATAATTTATGAGGGTTTCCCTTAGTCTTACAATATATAGGAACTTGGGGGCATAATTTTCTATTTTCTGTTTCACCAGGAGCGGTACAAAAGAAGGGAATTTATAGTTGAATGCGTTATTATTACCATATTGGTGTCATTAAAATAGTAGCTCTAATGTGTTTCTGATTAGATTTCATATGATGCTTCAACTGTCAAGCATTATCTTATATATATCGTTTACTCTTGAAAATGTTGCAACTTTTTTCATCAAAACGAAAATTGGTCCAGAGTTATCTGTCTTGTTCAAACCTAAGAGAAAATAATTCGGTTGTGGAAACGACGTGTCTCCGAAGTATGGTTAATTTGTGCTTGCTGATTAATATATTAATGTCTATTATTCAACTGAAATTATTAAGCAAATTTGTCTATAAAATTATCTATTTGCGAAACAAAGAAGAGAACAATTTTGTAGATAGCAAGTACAGAGACTTTAACAAACATTAAAGTAAAAATCGACAATAATGATATGTCACGTAAAATCGGTTATTGCATGGTCTCCTTACCTCAGTTCTAATGACTCTTGAATATTAAGAACAAAATGTTCTATAAATCTATTTAAAGAATTATTATATCTTTGAAAATAACACTACATATGTCTCTTTGTCTCAGTTATTTTACTTAGTGTTGAATATTTCATTCGGTTTTCTCATGGAAGGACTAATAACTTGAAGGGCCGTCTATTTATTAACATTTTTTTTAAAAATGTAATAATCATGAGGACACATTTAAATAAACTTAGTTTTAAAGAAAACTCATAGCTTGGAGGAACTTTTTTGGAAAACAAAAGCAAAGACTTGAATATCACATGTGCTATATACAATTTTTTTTAAAGCAATGTGCAAATTGCCAGTATAAAACTATAAGACTAGATATGGACTCAACTTCTGAGGGCCCTCATGGGGTTTTTGATTATGTGATTACTTGGCCGTTTTTTTAATGATTATTTGATTATTAAGCCAAATATTTCATGATTATTTGATTACCTAGGACTGTATTTTTAGTTTATGATTATTTGATTACTAAAGATAAGCAAATATTTAATGATTATGTGATTATATTGGCAAAAAAATGGTGATTATGTGATTACTAGGACCCCCCCCCATGAGGGGCCTCACTTCTATTCAATATTAATGTTCAAACACTAGGACAAACCTAGAACTGCTAGTAACAAGAGTACAGAGGTTTCGACACATATCACATTTACGGCAGCTACTGTACTTCAAAATCAAAATTTAACTGATGCTGACAATAAACTTTCCCTAGACTGAATTTATCAGTTGTTGCATCACCGAATGGGTTTTGCATGTCCTTCCAATAAGTATTTACGAACTGACATACAATATTTCATTCATATCTACTAAGATTGCCGTCAACAGCAAAGCTGGTTTAGGAAGGAATTATTTTGTTGAAGCTTTTGCAAAATTTTAAAGATTTTATTTTTGGGGCATTCAAAAAATAAATTCTACAAACTTTTACAACATTTCCATACTGACCCTTTGAGTTATGCTTATAGAATACATGTAGTATGTATAGCCCTTCTTTTAACATCAATCGCCCAAAACAATGACAAGAACAATACATACACGTGTAAAGAGGATAACATGATATATGTTTCGAAGTGCATCAAACCGTTTTTGTTCATTATTAATTTAAAAGTTGGGATACACTTGTATTGGTAATAACAACAAACTCCTCCGTTTTTATGTTAGTTTTTTTTCAAGACAACTAACATCAGACACGAGAAAGTTACGACATAATCATTTTCTCAAGGTTAAGATCACTTTAAACTTGTACGACAAGATATATAGTAACACAAATATGCAAAGTATAGGTTGAAGTGATTGCTTTTACAAAGATAATAGATTTTATGATTTATCTGTACAGACCACAATATGTGACCTGATTCCGTTACTGTAGACCCAGTAAAGGACGCTTTAGGTAATACATAATCAAACCTTGATTAATAAATTAAATATCACACTTATTACCACAAAAAAATCCGTGAAAAATCAATGGTACTGAATAAAATAAAAGTATCATGCACATCTTAGTTCATCTAATTTTTTTCTCATCTTTTACATACAATACTTCGTAAAATTGGATCATAAATATGACAATGGTTATACATATTTGACAAACACCTTAATTTTGTTTAAATGCAAACACCGATGGGAGACATGCTTTCTTACCTTAAACTAGGACATACATGTACTGTTAACTGATAAAAACTTGACTGTGTAGATTTATATGTCCTTCAATCTTTACCTCAAACACTAGATTTATTCAAGTACACATTATTCCGTACAGGTAGTATTGTAGGTAACAGATCAACTGGTCCCTTTGATAGCATCTGAATAATTTTTATGGAATAGAAAAAAAAAATCTGGTTTTGTCGTTAGAATTAAAAATGCAACTAAATAAAGTTACGTAATAAACAGAATACTTATAATATTTTGATACTCAACCTATTTTTACACAAAACAATATGCATTTAGATAAGAAAATAAATATTCTTAGAATATCTCTAAACATAAGATTTTTTTTCTTATCACAGACAAATATTAGTCATATATACGTAGTGGTTTATGATATAAGAGTAAAAGTTACATTATTAATTAAATACTGAATAAATAACACCGATTTAGGATGAGCACACGTTTTAATGGTGCACTATACACGATTCATGATTAGCGCACAACGAATGCACGTTATACTTCTTGTGTCCGAATCGCACCTCAGGATCCAACTGCACCAACAGAACGCTCAAAGTAAAATATTCGACAGCAGGATCGATAAATACCGAGTCACGTCAAAAGGCCTACGACAAAAAGAACCATTATAGCACAAAGACAAATACAATTGTATAGAAATGCTGTAAAGTAAATTAAACTGAGATTCAAAGATTCTAAAACTCAAGGCCATCTTAAATCTTGTATTATTTTTGAAGCACTGATTTTTTTTTGTACTAGCTATATAGGTCTTAACACTTTCAGGTGAGTTTTTTTAGATAAAAGGCCGCTGACGTTCTTTGACTTAACCTGGCTCACTAATTTATTGCTCATGCAGACACCGATGCCTTAAAGAAGCATATTCAATCCTAGCTAGTTTCAATCTAAGTATCCAATGCCTTAATTCTAACAAATTGAGTATGGAACTCGTCTTGGTACATGTTAAATTAAGAAGCGAAATATACATATGACATGTTTGATTTAGAGTTATTGTCCTTTGTACACTATCTTCCTCAACGCCGTTTTCAGCATCAATTTAGGATCTTTAGCAAAGGTCACGCATGACATTATGGTGGCCAGTTAAGGCCATTTCGCGTTTTCGCCTTTCATAATATATAGGTCGAAAACGCGAATACGCGAAATCGCGAAGTCGAAACGCGAAAACAAGAAGTCGAAAAGTCGAAAACGCGAAAAGGCGAAGTCAAAAACGCGAAAAGTTTTCGCGTTTTCGACTTTTGGACTTCACGTTTTCGCGTTTTCGATTTCGCCTTTTCGCGTTTTCGACTTCGCGATTTCGCGATTTCGCGTTTTCGCCCTATAGAATATGAAAGGCGAAAACGCGAAAACGCGAAATGGCCTTAACCGGCCACCACATGACATAGATAATTCTATATCAAAAATAGACTACAGATGTATACATATGAATAGACATAGGACAAAGATTTTTTTTATACTATCTATTTGTGATATGAAAGTGTAAGCTTAAGAATACACATTGTAATGGTATTAATGCTACATAAAAAATAGATAATTATGAATAAAAAGATTGAATGTGAGGATAGCAACTAAGGATTTTAATAGTATCTCGCAGCATTCCGAAGACGGCACCCAGAGGTCCGAATAAACTTAGTCATATTACAGTCTTTAACAACAGACAGGTAAAGCTGCTTTGCATATGTTTATTACGTATAATCTGATTTTGAAAAGAGAAACAAAAGAAAATAATCATGACTTATTAACCATGTTAACACTATGTCGATATGTATGTTTTATGCTGTGTGTAAATTTTCTTGTTTGAACAAATACGAATAAGGTGCATGCACATGTTTCAAATTTAAAAAGGAATTCCGGACAAGGTAGTTACTAACGTGCACGTGCTAGAAATTTGTGTATTAGTTTAAGATGTTTTTAGTTATTTTTTATAATTTTGATTTGTCCGATGTCTAAGGTAATTGATAAGGTAAACTAAAAAGGGACAGTTACGTATCTGCCTTCATAAACATTCGCATTATAATTACACAATTATGTTCTCTCAACATGCTCAGTGTGGACTTAACAGGCGTCAATAAACTTGGGACATTATTGAAAATAATCAAAATCATATAGAGAATATAACATGTATAAAGTACTAGTCAACGTTTATATGTATAGTTTTATAATTTTAACACGTTCAAGAATAGATAAGAATTTTCCCGCTCAATGGCAGATCCAGTGAGAGAGTCCGGGGGTTGGCATCTCATATTTTTGAAAATTGATGCATAAGAATGGGGAAATGCGGTTGGACCCCTCCCCCTTTTTTCTGAGTGGACAACACCTTTTTTTTTAAATAGCTTGATCCTCCCCACTCCATTTACTATTATAGGGAAATGGAATAATAAAACTGTATAAATCGCACTAAAAAGTGTTTGTACGAATGACTATACACTGTTATTTTCTTTGGTACAAGAAGATAACAAAAGAACTCAACCAAGAAGCTATAAAACCTTGTTATGTTGGAATCTTATAATCACGAACAGATGTTTGCCAAGAATATTTTAGCCTCAGAGACTTTAGTATTTCGAATGACCATCATTCACAATTAAACTTCAGTCTCTTTAATATTTTGAAATATACTTAGACGAGTCACATGCATATAAATTAAAACCAATCAAAATGCTGAGGAATGACTGATAAATATTCCAGCATCACCCAATATCTAAATAAAATGCTATTTAGGAATAAACAAATCTAAAATAACTTTAATTATAGAAGATCGAGAGATATTTATCTATTTGATTTATAAATAATAATCTTGAATATGCTCTTTAAATATAATTGAATGTATTTTGCAAATTATAAAACAGCATCAATTTTGGCAACAATTCCATGCATCGTTTGCAAAAAAACCTTTGTTTCGACTGTGGAGCGAGTAATACTAGTCTATGTATTTCGTGGTAAACGTAGATAAGTGCAGGTGCTCTATATATGAGTATTGCATGGATGCATAGACAATAATAGTGCATTGACCATGTTGACTTGACATATCAACGATATAAGGACGAGGCTTAGAAACGGGGAAATGCGAGGCTGTGTCAAGTCAATGCACTATTATTGTCTTTATACTGCAATCTAAAAAAAAACTTTTTAAATTGTTGTCAAGTTAATGAGTTAAGGTTATTAATTTGTTTTAAATATTGGGGACAAATCCCCTTTAAAAAGGCCTCATATCATGCTCGCGGAGAAATATACAACACAATGAAATGTACATTTACCTGGTGAAACACACACTCGATGGTGAACGAAATCGTTTGAGTATGAATTAAAATATCAACCATAAGCATGATTTATAGGTTGCAAACAAAAAATATTAACAAATGAAATATGTATGTTTTTCCAATAATTGCAAAAGAAACAAGGTTGAATCGTTCCACCATGCAGAGACATATAATACAAATATATGTCTCTGGTTCCACGCATATCCATTAGAAACAAGAACAGGTTGAAGAGGTCGTATGAATAATTAAATATTATCTCGGCAACTTCTATTTAAATATTCATGAGGAAAAGTGATATCGGGTCAGTGACTGTATATGACATAGAAATATAGTCAACGCATTAATTTTTGACTGCTCAAATAGAACGAGTGCAGTATAAATAATTATATACATTTACCTCGTATACGTACCATAGTTATAACAACACTCTCTGTAGGTTATTTCAACATGTTCAAGCAATATCAACTAATAAATCAGAAATTCATATGTTGTTTTCAACTGATAATGTTATCCGTTAACTGTTGTTTATCTGCACAATTTTTGAACTGTAATTAATACTGTAAAAAAGAAAGTTCTCGCATTACCTAGGAAACTGAGTTCTTCCCAATTTTATAAAGTTAAATTGAAGGCCGCAAAGCGCGAGTCGCATAGCTCGAGTCGCAAATTGATTTTAAGCCGTGACAACTTATCTTTCATTAAAAGAAGACACGTTATAAATTAATAACAAGGTTACATATTTGTTATTTTTTATTATATTTTTCTTCTTTTAATAATGATTAAACTATATACCTTACATTATTTTTAACTTACATAATTCGATATTAATACATCTTTTAATTTGATTATTCTTTTAAGGAGATACTTTTTTGGAATGCACCTTCAAACAACCAGATGTGATCGAAAAGGAATATAGATTTCACCCCAAATAGATACATTAAGTGTTAAAGTAATGGATAGCATATTCGAAGGGGAGATAACAATGACAACAACCGTGGAAGGAAAAATTCATTGTGTATTTACAGATGCCATTTGTGAAAAGAGGACGGACACAAATGCAAACCGAAACTGTTAAATTAAACCCCAAATTATTCTCTTGTGTCACGTGTAATAAACAATTAAGAAGTAAGCAAAATTTAAAGACACACGCGAATATAAATGACGATTTAAAGACACACATCAAAAGACATGACGGTCTAAAGACACACACGAAAAAACATGACGGTTTAAAGCCTAACGTATGTGATATATGTGATAAGAGTTTCAAGGGCAGAGGCGACTTGAAAAAGCACATGCGAATACACAGTGGCGAAAAACCTTACAGCTGCGATATTTAGTTTTACAGGTAATTTTTCTAATCATTTGAAAAGACATGATTCAGAAGGTATAAAAGAACATATTAGTTGTTATGTATGTGCAAGGCGTTTCACAGTCAAAGGGGTTGACTGAGCATATGAGAAAACATACCGATATAAGAGACCTACAGCTGTAAGACGTGTGGGAAAGATTTCAAATATCCAAAATGTCTATCAATGCACATGAGAACACATACTAATGACCGCCCATATGGTTGTGAGATATGTAGTAAAATATTTAGTCAAGTTATTTAAAGTATCATTTGAAAATATATACGGGTGATGTAGGTGGAAAACGTTTCGCGTTGAGCACAAGCAGGAAAAGTCTTACTATAGCTTGGAAAATCATCAGAATGATGAGAAAAAAATATCGTTGTAAAGTATGCGGTAGATTTTTTAAGCTTTCAATCGTATTGAAGAGACATCTAAAAACACATACGGGTTATGATAAACCATATGCATGCGATGTATGTGGACAAAAATTCAGGCAGAATGTTTGTCTTACTATTCACATGAGGACCCATAGTCCTATAATATAAGACGCTGCAGGTTCATATCATTTACATTCAACGTTTTTTATCGGATATTTTTTTTTACTTTTAATGTTGAACCGCAATTTTAGTTGCGAATTAGTTGCGGTTCAACATTGATAGTAAAAAAAAAATATCCGATAAAAAACGTTGAATGTAAATGATATGAACCTGCAGCGTCTTACATTATAAGACTAGAGGACCCATACTGACGAGAAACCTTACAAATGCATCGTGTGTGGTAAGACGTTTAGAAAAAACAGTAACCTGAACACACACTTGAAAACACATACGGGTAATAGATATCATAAGTGCGATATGTGCGATAAAACCTTTAACTCCCCGGGAGCATTGTCTTCTCATATAATGGTACATGCGGGTGAGAAACCTTATACTTGTGAAATGTGTGGTAAAGGTTTTACTCATAAAAGCCTCCTGACTACTCACATGGACATACAATCTGATATCAAGGCTTTTGATTGTAAAACATGTGGCAAAAGTTTCAGGGTAAAAAATCATTTAGTGAGTCACACGAGAATACACACAGGTGAAAAACCTTTTAAATGTACTGAATGTGGTAAAAGTTTTGCTGAAAATTGTATTTTAACAATACACAAGAGAACACATACTGGTGAAACTCCATACGAATGTGAAATATGTGATACAAAATTCTCCAACAGTAGTAATTTACATAGGCACGTTAACATGGTTAAACATACCCATAATGATGAGAAACCCTATCCTTGCAATACGTGTGAAAGAGCCTTCGGAGACCAAGCCCAGTTACGAAGAAGCGTTCGATCACACCTGTATGCACAGGTGAAAGGCCATAAAGGTGTGATACGTGTGGTAAGAGATATGCGGATTCAGGTGGATTGAAGAGACACTAAGGAACACACACGGGCATTGAACCCCATAGCTGTGATGTTTGTGATAAAGTTACGTTACAAAGATCACATGAAGAACAAATGCATAAAAATCGGAATTATTGATTTAATATTATTAGGATATCGCATAATTTTTTTCCCCAACGAAGTGGATAGTGACTAGTGGTTTATCTGTTTGGTCTGAGTGGACATCTGGGTCCATGTCTGAAAGTGTTCCGAATAAAGGCAACAGTAGTATACCCTGTTCGAAATTCATAAATCGATACAGAAAAAAACAAATCCGAGTTACAAACTAAAAATGAGGGAAACTTATCAAATATAAGAGAACTACGACACAACAGAAACACAACATTAAAATGTAAAACGAACTATAATATAACAATGGCCATTTTCCTGGCCTGGTACAGGGCATTTTAAGAAAAAAAAATGGTGGGTTGAACCTGGATTTGTGGCATGCCAAACCTCCTGCTTTAATGGCAATGTTAATTATAAAATCATTTTAGAGACGGCACGCTACAAAATGTCACACTCGTTCTGTTCTGAAGCCATATTGAATAGTTATATTGTATACGTATCTCAAAATCAAGCATTAACAAACCAATTAATATAAAAAAGAGTCAGTATCAAATTTGTAGATGAAAATAAAAACAAACCTAGTTTATGATAATGTATTTGCCTTTTATGTGACATCTTTAAATTTATACAAATGAGACTTCTGGCAATATATAAAGTTGCATATATATTCATTAATTAGAAGGTTTGCTTCAACGTGTGTTAAAAGAGGTTTGAAAGAACAAACGTGTGTAACGTATTTTTTGATTTAAAGATATTATGTTCATGATTGGCGACACTTTAATAAAAATACATGTATTTTAAATGAGTTCAACTGTATTCAGTATATTTTTGGTCAAATTTAATTTGTGCATGGCGAGACCTACGTTGAGCTCATATCATTTTCGAGTGTAATCATAATCAACAGAAAGAACTTAACTGATATATGTCGGGGATGACGAGATATAAACTATAGTGGAATCATGGTCAACAGAAACTATTAACTTCACTGATCATGTGAATCATATTATTAGTACTTCAAATTATGGTATTTTTCACCCATTCGGGTAACCAGACATGGTTTCTTTTCAAAACAATCAAGCTTATAACAAGGATAGGGGACTAAGCTAGATCTTATATAGTTAAGAATTATACCGTTTGAAAGTATAGAATTGGCTTGGGAATAGCTTTCAGTAACTGCTAAAAGTTTTATTAAGTTAAAAAAAAAGTATGTCTTTTGAAACCTGCCAATTAAGATTTAGACAGTCACTATTTTAATGTCAGTGTAAATTAATTGATACGGAAAATTACAAATTAAAATAACTTAAACTATATTTTGATTTGAATGCGGACTCTCGATATGAAAAAGGTGCTGATCTTGTTTCGTTAAATTCAATGAATGTTTGATAAAAAAAAAAAGTCTTCTTAAAACTTCCAGAGACTGAGTCCAAATGCTGTCGACGTCGAGGACAGACCGTAAGATCATTTTGTTTCGTCTTCAACACCTTCGGAGAAACAGAAAGGAAAATAAAATGAATTTGTGAACTCCAGCGTAGTCCAGTATTCAATTTTCTTTTCGAATTTAAATTGCTGTATGTATTCACTGTATACAAAACTCCCATTCCATTGTCAATGATTTATATTTACTATAAGCTTTCCATTTTTTTTTTATGTAGCAGCAGTAAGTCTTGATTGAATGTTAATAAGACATTATGGCACCGAGTAATAAATTGTTAAGCATGCATGGTAAATTATAATATAATATAAATATAAGTCCTCTCTTCGAAAATCAACATCATGCTTAGGTTAACCGAAATGAAATATAGATTTGTCACAAGTGACAACTTTTTGTTCTCTTTTCCTGATTTTGCCATCATCGAAATTTTAAGTAGTCAAGAGCAATACGATGTGTGCCACTAGAAGAGCAGAATTGCTTAACCTCCCTGAGGAGAATATAATTTTATTTCCACTTTTTGTTTGGAATCCTGTTGCGAAAATGATAATTTTCAATGCAGTGATGTGTCCAACTTGTGTATGGCCACGGTGTGTCTGATTTCCTTCGACTTCGCTATAAAAGTAAGAGTTGTGGCATAATAGGTATAATTGTTTTTATTTCTTTATAGTGTCTTCTCTTTTTTTTTTTTTTTAAATAAACAAGACAACTGGAATAAAATTACCCCTTTGAAAGCGTCAAAACGTTGAAAACTGTACACGAAAGAGTGAAATACATAATACAAATGAATATATATAGGGCACCGTACGGACAGCGAAATGACATATGTGAAACAATACTAACGGAAAGACTAACGGCCTGATTTATGTAAAAAAAACAAGAATGTGTCCCTAGTACACGGATGCCCCATTCGCACTATCATTTTCTATGTTAAGTGGACAATGAAAATAGAGTAAAAACTCTAATTTGGCATTAAAATTAGAAAGTTCATATCATAGGGAACATGTGTACTAAGTTTCAAGTTGATTGGACTTCAGCTTCATCAAAAACTACCTCGACTAAAAACTTTAACTTAAATTGGGACAGACGGACGGACGGACAGACGGACGGTACGACGAACGAACGGACGAACAGGCCAGAAAACATAATGCCCATAAATGGGACATAACAATGAATGAAAAACAGATATGATCTGTATAATATTGGAAATGAATTCAAGTATTGCTGAGTAAAACTGAGCTGAGGGAATGTGTGACTGTGTGAATCTTTGTTTCAGCTAGTCTAAAATTTCGGTAACTGTTCAAAGGGAAAAAAAACTGAAAACCACATTCACAGTTGAAAACACTTTTCGACTGTAGTACCTACTGTGTGAGCTAGCATATCCAAAATTAATCTCAGCAAATAAGGCAAGTACAAACATAATAAAAAAATATATTTATATGAAAAATATACGTTTTCCAAACTGCATATGCATGTAATATTCTGCCACTGGGTGTTGAGTATCTATCAATCAACCAATATTTCTTTTCTTTTCAATTAATTTTGAAATATAGACAATAATTACTCCTGGCTGTATTTTTGATGGTGCTTTTTTTCTGATACATATTGCCTCAGGGTGAAAGTTGTACATTTCGTTAATGGTTTATCATAAATAAATTTCCATCGAAATATTGCACATTGCATAAAGAGCAGTTGTAAATAGATTTTCCATTCAACGAGCAAGTATATCCTCTTAAAATAAATATGGGATACGGAAATCCATAAGGACAATGTATATATATTTTGGTGAGTAATTTTAATCTAGTTTTACTGAATAGTTTTAAAATATAAAAAAGAAGATGTGGTATGATTGCCAATGAAACAACTCTCCACTAGAGACCAAATGATACAGAAATTAACAACTATAAGTCACCGTACGGCCTTCAACAATGAACAAAGCCCGTACCGCATATAGTCAGCTACAAAGAACATTTTAAAAGTCGTTAAAGCGATTAAAATTTAAAATATAAACTGCTGTGTTAGCACAGGCACACTTCACATGCTTTCCCACATATATTATATATTTTTTTTTAGATATTAATGTTCAGAGACCTCCATACGATTATTGAAAATACACCGACGATTGGAATCAAATTGGTAATAAGTATTAAAGTTTGATTTATTTTTAGAAGTAAACATTTTCCGAATATTATCTTTTTTTGAAGTGGTTCATAAGTGTTTCTCGTTTTTAATAATCATATATAGATTATACCGTTGGTTTTCCTGTTTGAATTGATTGGTTTTACACCAATCATTTTTTAGGGCCTTTTATATATTATAGGTTGCTGTTCGGTGTGAGCCAAGGCTCCGTGTTGAAGACCGTACGTAGACCTATAATGGTTTATTTTCAATACATTGTGACTTGGATGGAGAGTTGTCTCATTGACATTCATTGAGAGAGATATTGTAATGGACGGTGACCATGGTGACACTTTATTAAAATAAATGATCTGTAATATTTTGCCATTGTGTGTTAAGGGTCTGTCAATCAATCAATATTCATTTTCTTTTCAATTTAAATGTAAGAAGTAGACAGTAAGTACATGTACTCATAAATTCAGTTATGACAGGATTTTTATATACATTTATTGCTTCAGGGTGTGTTGTAAACTTCGTTACTGGTTTACCCTCATAATAAATAAATCTACATTGGAACATTTCATAGTATATAAAAAGCCGTGCACTATGGTGGAAAGATTTTCCTTTCAAAAATCAAGAAAGTGTATGTATTGAAAATAAATACGAACTACAAAATTCCATAAAGACAGTATATGTAGACTTTCGGTGAGTAACTTTGTGTAAATTATGAACAAATGAAAAAACATTTCAATATGTCTAAGCACATATTAGAATGATTTGAATTTTAAACATAGTGATTGCTGTGAAATCACAAAAACACTTCACAAGCTTTACACAATATTTATTTGACAGTAAAGTCTATACCTCAAGTAAAATCCATACCTCAGACTTCAGGATTGACGAAAAAAGCTATTGGAATCGATTTGATATTGTGCAAGTATAATTTATCTTCAGTACCATGAGCAAATCGACAATTCTCGAGCGAATCCGCTACTCTCCTTCTGAAGGTACGGAATCGGCCGAGTAGTGACGAATGTACCATGATCATGACGACCTAGCTGAATATCATCGTCTGAAAGGGTTTTAACAATGTTCTTCTGTGTAAACAATGACGTAATATCTGGCTTATTAGAACTAGAACACATATTCTATGATCTTTATTCCGTTGGGAACAAAAAGTTTTTCGGTGAAAATAGTATCACAGAGCAATTCTTCCATTTGGAACTTTTTATTTCATGACTTCTCATTTTCATCAATGCCCTTCTCAATATGCGTGGTTAATTTTTGGGGAAAAAGGGAAATATTTCTACTCAGAGTACTTATTATATAAAACAAAATAAAATATAATGTAAAACATAATGAAATTCATCGCCGATATCTCCAGAAACGCTCTGCTAAAGAAACTCTGAGTTACTAAATAAGTACTAAATAAACATTTTCAATTTTCTATGGCAATATTTTGTCATAAGCAATTTATGATATATTTTTGTAGTTTAGATTTAGAACAAATTGTGATGTTCTGTATAGTTAAATTCAATTGCACACAGCAAGAACATTATTGTTCATTACTGACTAATTACATTATTCATATTATTGGAATTTGGACTTGTTTGATCTATCGGAGATAAATATTATATAATTACTGTGTCCTACTGTAATTAGGGTAAAATTAATCATTGCTTATGTCTTAAACGGATTATTTTCACTTTTCTTGGCAGCTGTCACTTATCAATATTACTCATATAAATGGGTATAAGATATTGAAATGGACCACGGACGATATAGCAACTTTACCTGACCATATAGGAAAATAGGTATTTAGTCGGATCTTAACACGTACTTGTGATTTGGTTAAAACCGGTTTTGTTCAAAATATTATACGAAGAAATGTCAAAATGTTCAGGACTTAATTAAATACGTATTTCGGTAGGATGGTGCAAGCATACGATTTTTATTGCGTCTTACACTTTGAGAAGCGAATAATCTTCAACTACTTTATTCAAATATTGTGTAAAAACGTTAATTTTGAGCTATGAAAGTCAAGTGGCTCGAGTATTTTTCTGAGGAAGTTTTAAAAAATTGCAAAGAAATATTTTTACATTGGGTTAGCTTTCATTAGTCTTAACTATCTATAGATTAACAACTTTTGGTTATATTTATAATTTAGAATCATCATTGAAGGTGGGGGACGATTTCGCAGATAACTAATTATATTGATGTGCCATTTGTGTGCAAGAGTGACATTTCGTTGTATTATGTGCCAATTCGAAAAAGTTATGCGAGTATTCTCTCCCCTTAATAGGTTCATTATTTTATAATTAAGTTTAGGTTTCTTATATAATTTTGAATAATTTCAAAATGTATCAATTCAATATATTTCAGTTTTTGTTATTGGTGTATCAAAAACATTGATGTACGAATATAATTTCATTAATTTGAAACGTTTAAAATGATTACATACCAATATAAAGAACCGTTCATCATTTTTGAAAAAGACTATGAACGTAAATCGATTTATTCATCTTCCCTTGGTTACAGATTGAATGGGAAATGAACCAGCGTAATATAATGGTAATCACAGAGAGGGACCAGCAAGCAATTTTTAATTGTAGCTTATTCAACGTTAAAACAATTTTCCAATATAAACGAATGTTACTTTATACAAATATAAGGACTTTGTTAGCTAAATCTACAAATTTTATTAGATATTATGATTTTTTATTGCAATAGATTAATATGCTAGACGATAAATATCATGAATAACCAGCCAAATTTTATACTTTAATTCCTTTGCCTGCAGAAAGTTGATTTTGATTTATGCTATGTGAGTACTCTCTATTTGTTACTCGTTTAATTCTGTGCTTTCTTGCGGCCTATTCTACCCTTTTGAGTTAAACGAAAAAGAAAGACAGAACTTTATTCCAATCTAAACTATTTTTTATTTACATTTACAATATATTTTATATAGCTGGGGCACTTTACCTCACACCTTAAAATGTTGAAACAACAGTTAAGATTTCTGTGAAACAAGATTATTATCTGAAAAAAAAACTCAGGAATATAGAAATATAGATTCTTTACACGTCCAGCCTATCATCAATAAGAAGTTTCTTCTGAATCATTATCTGTACCTTTCATTGAAGGCCGTACCGTCATTTTCACAAATTCGTTAAAATTCGATCAACAGGGGTGCATGTGGCAACAAAGTTGCCAAAATATTAAAATGTAATAGTAAACTTTGTGTTATTCAAACATTTATAAAAGTGGAATTGTGAAATAATATTTCAAAAGAAGCAGTCAACTTTTGTAAAATGTTGTCAAAACAAGCTGAAAAACATCAATGATATATTATTGGCTTGCAAGTCAATTATGATTCAACTGATTTAAATCCGTATTCATACGAACCTCAATGTAACCCTTATCTTGTATGGGCTATGCTTTTCTAGTGAAGCATTTTTTGTTATTGAAAAGGAAAGATTGCTAACAATAAAAAGTGAAACAAGGAAACCACCAAAAAGACACCTTTTGTAGACTGATTCTAGTCACAAAAAAAATCGTTCAAATACCAATAAAACGATGATTTACATATTTTCAATTTATGAAATGAAACGATTACACGTACTAACTTATGCATTAAAATTATTGTTTATATCAGGAGCCTGTAATTCAGTGGTTGTCGTTTGTTTATGTGTTAAATATAATTTTGTTTTTGTTCGTTTTTTGTACATGAATTAGGCCGTTAGTTTTCTCGTTTGAATTGTTGTACATTGTCATTTCGGGGCCGTTTATGACTGACTGTGCGGTATGGGCTTTTATGTGACCTATAGTTGTTAATTTTTGTGTCATTTGGTCTCTTGTGGAGAGTTGTCTCATTGTCAATCGTACCACATCTTCTATTTTTATATATATTATATCCTTTTACTAATTAACATTGAACTTTATTTCAGATTTTAGGAGATTGTACTGATAGGGAGGTACATTTAAACAATTGAAAATACAAGAAGAGTGTGTCAGATTTTACCGATGCAATGGATGCAGACAAATCAACAGACAACATTTCCAAATATGAAATTGACATGAAAGCAACAAGTCTGAAAGCCGTGGAAGAAAAAGCAACCAGTGATTCTTCCGAAAATAGAGAGCTAGAAAATGAAACCAAAATAGTAGATTCGAGAGACAAACCATTCTCTTGTTTCACGTGTAACAAGAGTTTTCGTACTAAACAAAGTCTAAATGCACATATGAAAAGACATGACGGGTTTAAGCCTCACATCTGTGAAGTGTGCCATAAGCGTTTTGTTGACAAAGGCGACTTGAAAAAGCATCTCCGAATACACAGCGGGGAGAAACCTTACAGCTGCAATATTTGTGGCAGAACATTTAGATTTACAAGTAGTCGTGTGTCTCATATGAAAAGACACAAAGGTACCAAAGAACATCGCTGTGACATATGTGGTTCAAGTTTTACAGACAAGGGTGATTTGACAAAGCATATGAGAAGAAAACATGGCGACAAGAGACCATACAGCTGTACCACATGTGGTAAAGACTTCAAATACCCCAACACTCTGGTAATACATATGAGAATACATACGAAGGAGCGACCTCATAGTTGTGAGATATGTGGTAAAAGCTTTAGAGAACAACTTACTTTAAAGTATCACATGAAAATACATACCGGTGACAGACCGTATAAATGCGTTGTGTGTGAAAAAAGCTTTGCGTATAACACAAGCATGAAAATCCATATGCGAACACACAATTCTGAGGAACCCACTAGACCTTATAAATGTGAAGTATGTGAAAGCAGATTTATAACGAAAGGGGATCTAGCAAAACACATTAAGATACACAGTGACAAAACCCCATACTGCTGTTCAATATGCGGTAAATGTTTTAAGATGAAAAGCTATTTAAGAACTCACATGAGAACACATAATGAGGAAAAAACACACGGATGTCCTACATGCGGTAAACATTTTAGAGATAGAGGACAACTTTCAAAACACATGATTTATCATAATGATGAGAAAAAATATCGTTGTGAAATATGTGGTAGATGTTTTAAGCTTGCCAGCTATTTGAAGGAACACATGGAAACACATACCGGTTTTGATAAACCACATGAATGTTATGTATGTGGTAAAAGGTTCAGAAAGAATCATTGTCTTACGATTCATATGAGGACCCATACTGATGAAAAACCTTTCAAATGCAACGTGTGTGAAAAGGCGTTTAAACAAAGCAGTAACCTGAACACACACTTGAAAACACATACGGGTAATAGATATCATAAGTGCAATGTGTGCGATAAAACCTTTAACTCTCCGGGAGAACTGTCTTCTCATATGATGGTACATACGGGCGAGAAACCTTATTCTTGTGACAAATGTGGTAAAGGTTTTACTCATAAAAGCCTCCTGACTACTCACATGGACATACATTCTGATATCAAGGCTTTTGATTGTGAAACTTGCGGTAAAAGTTTCCGGTTAAAAAACCATTTAGTAAGCCACATGAGAACGCACACAGGTGAAAAACCTTTTAAATGTACTGAATGTGGCAAAAGTTTTGCTGAAAATGGGGCTTTAACAATACATAAGAGAACACATTCCGGCGAAACACCATACGAATGTGAAGTATGTGACAGAAAATTCTCACATATAAGTAATTTACAAAGGCACGTTAAAAATACCCATAATGGAGAAAAACGCTTTCCTTGTGATTCGTGCGATAGAGCATTCGGAGACAACGCTCAGTTAAAGAGACACATAAGAACACACACGGGTGAAAGACCATTCAAGTGCGAAACTTGTGGTAAGACCTATCAAGATACTGGTGCATTGAAGCGACACAAAGGAACACATACGGGCATCAAACCGTATAGCTGTGATACATGTGATAAACAGTTTTTAACCGGATATGAGCTGACCATTCACCAGAGAGTACACACCGGTTACAAGCCATACACGTGTGACAGATGTGGAAAAGGATTTAATCAAAAAACGCGTTACAGAGATCACACGAACAAAAACTGCATTGAGATCTAATTTATCATCTAATAATTTCATAATAATTAAATATGCAGAGGAGACTTTTATAGAAAGTTGTAGACTACAAATGGCAACATATGTTTCTTTTCTTTCAATCGTTTGTATATACAAATTATCTTTAATTGCTGCTTTGATAAGGAATGAAACATAAATAAAGCACTGTATTTCGAACTAAGTAGTAATGTATTATTGTAAATGCACTGATGTCAAGACACACTTATATAACTTCGTTATGCGACAAAAATTGATAATTGATGTCTCAGATACAAAAAACCCAACCTTATAATTTTTTCTCCCTTCATCTGGGTTGATCAGTTGACTTAAGCTTGTGTCAATTGTGATTTAATAATTCATTGGTTGTCCTGAATAGCACATTTTTCTCTGGACATTGAAAGCGACAAACAACAATGTAAATCTAATATTATTTGACAATAGAAAAATCACAACTTCAACCAGAAAATTGTTTTTGGTTATTCAATTTAGATTATTGATATATTTAGAAATAAACACATAGTAATGGTCTCCTTTCTTTTCCGGAGTACCTGGGATCACTTCCTGTCTTTTGGTGGAGTTCGTATTGCTCAGTCTTGACTTTTCCATGTTGTGTTTTGTAGACTGTTGTATGTGTTTTTGTTGTTTTTCTTCTTTTCTACAATCGAGATTCTAGTTTGACTTAGACGAATAAGTTTGGTTATAACTTTGGTATCACCCGCCTTTTTTATGAATTGAAGGGGATGTGGAGTACAAATATACGTCAATTAAATGGAATCCAACGGGAAAAATTTCAAAATGACATATATATTATAGTTCTTTAGACAGATTATAAAATTGAGAATGGAAAGTTAACGGGAAATTTGTCAAAGAGACAACATCAGATAAGTCTTAATACAGACTTTTCAGACATGGCCTTTAACAATGAGTAAAATACGAGTCGTTTAGTAAGCTTTAAAAGGCACCACCATAACAAAATACCAGAATTAAATAATTTAAAAGAGAAACAAGCGACTACCACTGACTTGTTGCATCTTTGAAACGGGCTTAAAAATCATAGCCAGCACACACATCTTCCTTAATACAAGGCCGTAGCTAGGCATCTTATTTTAGTGAGGCAAAATAATTGAGCCGAGCGAAGCGAGGCGAAATTTTTTTTTGGAGATATGTAATGAATGGTGCAAAATCCTGCATTCTAGGCATTTTTAGAGAGTTTGATAATGTTTTGAATTTGGACACTTTTTATATAAATTTTTCATTTTTTTAGACTTTTACGAAGGATTTGTAGTTTACTAAACAAATCCTTGCTTTTACTAACACCAAATTTTTAACAACTTTATTTAAATTTATATGCAAGATAATCATACAAATATCACTGATTTGAGTCTGCTGCCAGAACATAGAACAAACATCGATTCAGTAGAGTTTTCCAAAGTTTTCTATGGCCGGTTCAGTCAAATCGCTTCAGAATCATAATTTGGTCTGCTGATATCCTTATCGCGATGAACATGGAGCATGGCAAGACCGCACAATCTCGCGCCACTCATGCAGGCTCTTTTCCAAGTTTTCAGTTGTTTCAGGGCATTCTGTGTTTCTAAAGGTAGCACATCATCATCAACACAATGATCAATGTCTTCTTCCAATTCCTTCTCCATCAGCAATCTGGTAGTAGCATCGGTAGTAACAGTTGTGTTTGCAAAAGGGAAATAAGCTTTCCTGTAGGCACCATCATACAGTCGCAGTTACAAAATATTAATCTCGCTTTAAATTTATGCTGACAAAGAGTAGACAAACTAGGGATAGAATGAGATAAGATACATGTATATGATTCTATCTATAGAGTAAGTATATATGGGTACAGGATAATTGGAATGGATTTTTTGACGTTTGTACATGTAGTTCCGTAATTTCAAATTATTTCTTGAAATAGTTGGTGGTATTTTAGTTCCAGAATCTATAAATTTAGTGGTTAGGGTTTGGGGGTATCCGATTCCGAAACCCCGAATATAAAGAAACGAAATTCCGTAGTCCCGAATAAGTAAAGACAAAATCCTGTGTTAAAGGTTCTACCATTCCTCAATAATATCAAATTGGAATATGGGATATTCTTTCAATTTTTAAGGTTAAAGAAACATGGATAAAAACAAATCCATGCATTCATGTTTCATAATTTGTTTATATTTCATTTATCTGTAAAGAGAAAGTTTAAAGTTCGTGAAATGAATACGCAGACAGGACTGCTCCCTTGCGATGCCCAGTACTTGATTTGTCAAAAGTTGGTGAAACGGAGAAATGAATACGCAGACAGGACTGCCACCTTCCGAAGACCAGTACTGTATATGTCAGTCTACTTATTGTTTTTTGATTGTTCTAATGAAGTTATATGCTATACTCAGACTCTGTTTAAAAAAAAAAGTTTACTAGAACTGTTCCTTCTTTACCTTCAGTGTCGCTTTTCCTTTTTCTGCAACAGCCTGTTTTTAACTCGAGATCCATGATGATTATCGTTACTATAGGTTAATGTAATCGAGAAACATCACCCGTTGAGATGCTTAGTTATATCCAGGAAGAATAGTTTAAAACTAATGATGACAAGTTATAGAAATTAAGGTTGAGACAGAACAACAAATGACTATTATATTTATATATATGTATAAAAAAAATAATCTGTATCGAAATTTTAGTGAGGCAATTGCCTCACTTGCCTCAATGGTAGCTACGGCCTTGCTAATAGGGAATAGTGGTTTAATACTACAACATTTGAATAAACTGAAAATATCAGTTGGAAAGAGCTTGACTCATCAGAACTATTGTTATGCTTTTCGTCAGCCATGTTTTTAGAAAAAGGCGTTGAAAAGTATGCAACATTTCAAACAGACCCTTTTACTAATTAGCATTCATGCGTGATGATAAAATTAATTGTACCAAGCATTACCTGCGGTTATAGCATAAACACTTACTGCATTCCTTGTTGTTCCATTTCCTTAGAAAAACCCTGTTATTGCCTCACTTTTTGTTAAATTTTATGTGATATCAAGAAAGGTTTCTCATTTGGAAATATTTTTGAAGTTTTATGTAATATGATAGCTCCGTAAAGAATTTATTTCCTTAAGAATAAGATAAGCTAGCCTTTAGTTCAGTGGTTGTCGTTGGTTCATGTATATATATATGTCGTATTTGATTTTCGTAAACTGTTATATTATAAATTAGGCCGTAAGTTTTCTGAAATGAATTATTTCATATTTTCATGTAGGGGCCTTTTTTAGCCGACCATACGGTATGAGTTTTTCTCATCGTTGAATGACTTATGGTTGCCTATAATTGCTTACATCCATTTCATTCGAGAGTAAGAGTTTTGTGACAAAATGTACCTGATACACAATAGACATAAAAAAAAACCAACAACACATTATCATTACTGCTCATAATCGACTAAAATACTTTAATTTGTTTGGCATTTAAAACATTTAAAACATTTCAACACCTTTCAAAGTGACAATTTCATTTCCTATATTTGATCAGAAAAAGCTTTACCAATCTCGCGCTCATCTATGAGGGGGGGATCTATTTATTTTATTCTTATAATGATAGACTATACACAGTGTACAGACAATACAAACCAATTATATACGACGTTGCAATCGATAACGCCTAGTTCAATAGACAACATCAGGGTGGTAAAACACTACGGTGGAGGAATAAAAAAAAAGCACAGTCATTCACTGAAAACTAAATATTGAGCATTAGCAAACTGTTGATGACCTCAAGTGATTCGGAAATGCAAGTGGTTCTTTTTCCAGATGTTGCATCCGTCGTGTTACTAATGCAGGAAAATCCGATCCGAAAAAATCCTTCGTTAATTTCACAATCAAGGTGTAATACCACCATTGATATTCCCCTACTAGTCTTTGTTAAATTTGCACTTTTCCAAAAAATGTGTAGAATTTATCTTTGTTTCAAATAAAGCTATACTTTGCATGAGTAAAGTTTTATCCTGTCCAGTACTAAAGAAAAAAATTCACATAACATTTCATTGCATATAAGAAAATAACCATCACTGGAAGTTAACCAATCAAATTGCTCCCCTTATTTTATCTGTGTACAAGGTTTAGTCACCATGTAACCTCAAGATTACAAAATATTCTATAGAAATCCCAAATAAAAAAAAATGGTGTTTTAAAATACCCAAGACATATGTTTATGACACAGAAATCTTTTACTGCAATAAAATGTAGGATTAATTACCTACAACTGTCAAATTCAAGGGAATATTTTTTTCGACCTATTACCTGTGGTAATAGCATAAACACTTACTACATTCCTTGTTGTTCGATTTTTTCATAAAAACCCTGTTATCGGTTTAAACCTTGTGTGATTCATATCGACAAAATTTTCTTGTTTGGGAAACCTTTCGATGTTTTAAAGTAATATAATAGCTCCTTCAAGATATCATTTCCCTCGTGGTTGTCGTTTGTTCATGTTTGACATATTAAATTTTCGTAAACTCTTTTGATATACATTAGGCCGTAATGTTTCTGAATTGAATTATTTCATATTTTCTTGTAGGGGTCTTTTATAGCCGACCATTCGGAATGAGTTTTTCACATCGTTGAATGACTTACAGTTGCCTATAATTGCTTACATCCACTTCATTTGAACTTTGGTGAATAGTTGTCTCATTGGCAATCATACACCAATTCTCTTTATTTCATTTTTATATAAACCAAAGCAGTATAAGCTTTTATGTGTTTACTATAAACCATTTTTCATAAAACATAGAACTTTAATTTGTCTTTAAGGTTTTTTGTATAGGAAATACGAATCGAGGTGAAGGTCAAGATCTTGATATTGTCTTGATATCAAACAAATAAATATTTTATTTTCAAAAATGAATCGTAAGAGGTTTGTGACAAAATGTACCTGATACACAATAGACATAAAAAACCCAGCACATTATCATTACTGCTCTTAAACAACTTTAAGACATTTCAACACATTTCAATGTGACAATTTCCATTCCTATATTTGAACAGAAAAAGCTTTACCAGTCTCACGCTCATCTATTAGGAGCGGGGGTATCTATATTTTTAGAATTCTTATAATGATAGACTATACACAGTGTACAGACAATACAAACCAATTATATACGACGTTGCAATCGATAACGCCTAGTTCAATAGACAACATCAGGGTGGTAAAACACTACGGTGGAGGAATAAAAAAAAAAAGCACAGTCATTCACTGAAAACTAAATATTGAGCATTATCAAACTGTTGATGACCTCAAGTGATTCGGAAATGCAAGTGGTTCTTTTTCCAGATGTTGCATCCGTCGTGTTACTAATGCAGGAAAATCCGATCCGAAAAAATCCTTCGTTAATTTCACAATTAAGGTGTAATACCACCATTGATATTCCCCTACTAGTCTTTGTTAAATTTGCACTTTTCCAAAAAATGTGTAGAATTTATCTTTGTTTCAAATAAAGAAATGCTTTGCATGAGTAAAGTTTTATCCTGTCCAGTACTAAAGAAAAAAATTCACATAACATTTCATTGCATATAAGAAAATAACCATCACTGGAAGTTAACCAATCAAATTGCTCCCCTTATTTTATCTGTGTACAAGGTTTAGTCACCATGTAACCTCAAGATTACAAAATATTCTCTAGAAATCCCAAATAAAAAAAAAATGGTGTTTTAAAATACCCAAGACATATGTTTATGACACAGAAATCTTTTACTGCAATAAAATGTAGGATTAATTACCTACAACTGTCAAATTCAAGGGAATATTTTTTTCGACCTATTACCTGTGGTAATAGCATAAACACTTACTACATTCCTTGTTGTTCGATTTTTTCATAAAAACCCTGTTATCGGTTTAAACCTTGTGTGATTCATATCGACAAAATTTTCTTGTTTGGGAAACCTTTCGATGTTTTAAAGTAATATAATAGCTCCTTCAAGATGTCATTTCCCTCGTGGTTGTCGTTTGTTCATGTTTGACATATTAAATTTTCGTAAACTCTTTTGATATACATTAGGCCGTAATGTTTCTGAATTGAAATATTTCATATTTTCTTGTAGGGGTCTTTTATAGCCGACCATTCGGAATGAGTTTTTCACATCGTTGAATGACTTACAGTTGCCTATAATTGCTTACATCTACTTCATTTGAACTTTGGTGAATAGTTGTCTCATTGGCAACCATACACCAATTCTCTTTATTTCATTTTTATATAAACCAAAGCAGTATAAGCTTTTATGTGTTTACTATAAACCATTTTTCATAAAACATAGAACTTTAATTTGTCTTTAAGGTTTTTTGTATAGGAAATACGAATCGAGGTGAAGGTCAAGATCTTGATATTGTCTTGATATCAAACAAATAAATATTTTATTTTCAAAAATGAATCGAAAGAGGTTTTTGACAAAATGTACCTGATACACAATAGACATAAAAAAAACCCAGCACATTATCATTACTGCTCTTAATTCTTATAATGATAGACTATACACAGTGTACAGCTGACAATACAAACCAATTATATACGACGTTGCAATCGATAACGCCTAGTTCAATAGACAACATCAGGGTGGTAAAACACTACGGTGGAGGAATATAAAAAAAAGCACAGTCATTCACTGAAAACTAAATATTGAGCATTAGCAAACTGTTGATGACCTCAAGTGATTCGGAAATGCAAGTGGTTCTTTTTTCAGATGTTGCATCCGTCGTGTTACTTAAACAATTGAACAGCCGATCCGAAAAAAATCCTTTGTTAATTCCACAATCAAGGAAAAGTGGACGGGATTGTGGCTACGACTATCAGAACATATCCATGGTAATCTAAGACGTATATTCCATAAGACAACCAACTCACGATGGCTCCTATAAAAACTCCTCAAATATACCAATCTTTTAATTTGTTACGCTAGAACCGTAACGCCAAGAGCACGACTCGTTTGAATTAGACTCATCAGTAACGATTGAATAAAAAAAGACCAAATCTATCGACTTTGAAGAACATTAAAAACTAACTAAGGTGTGAACAAAAAAGTGTTTCGAATAATTACACATTTTATAACACTTTCTAAACCAACCCTCACTGTTAATTTCTAAATATAAGTCAAAATATAACGTAGACTTCAATAGGTTCTTTGGGATAAAAGCATCATATATTCTCGTCCTCATGTGAAAGTAATATTTGAAACTGGATGTTTAACACATATCCATCCACCCACACACCTATTTACCATCGTTACTTTTATTATCGATTGAGCAAAGAGCTTTCATGATTTCCAGATAAATGTTGCAGATGAAGCATTTTAGCAAGGATATGAATACTTTTGTTTAGCCTAGACAAATCCTTAACTTCAATTTGATTTATTTGGATTCTAAATAATATGTTAATAAAATCTAGTTCTATTATTTTATTATTTTTATTAACGACGATGCATGTCAGCTGTTATATTCTGTCGTTGTCGCTTTTGAAGATGCCATCAAACTTAAAAAAACAAACAAAAACATATGAAATATATTGCTTTATAAACGCCAATTTAGTTAGATATACAAAATAGATTGTAGAAAAAAACACTCCTTTGTTAATAGTGCAACTTTTGTTATTTGCATTCGATTCATCATCCTCACACTTATTGCAAATGAAACAATGAGCTAATTACCAACTTGAAAGCTGTGAGGACAATTGAGAACAGCAATGATAGACAGTTCAAGCTCTTGAAAAATGCTACTGTAAACAAAACAATAAACTTACCCTTTAACTACTACCTAGTACCCTTCCGGAGGACCTCATATCACCCCAAGTTTTTCGTTGGGATTCGTGTTGCTCAGCTTTAGTTTTCTATGTTACGTTTTGTATACCATTATTTGTCTTTTGGTTGTTTGTTTTGCAATTGCATTCAGTTTGAAAACTTTAAACTAATGGTGTTTTTTTCTATTCTACTGGGGTATTGCATTGAGGGTGTCTCAATGTTCGACGACATACTTACTATTCTATTACAGAATTCCTATCCAATTCAATATAACTATCTGCCCTTCAGTCTTTAAGGATTTTGTTCTGAAATCTTTGACTACACTTAACGACAATTAAATTTTTGATATTTTAATCTTTAAAAGCCAGGAACTCCAATATACATTCAGGTAAAGGTGTATTTTTTTTTATTTTCAACTGTTCAAGTAAAATTTATTGAATTTAAATGTATGATATGAACAACTGTTTAAATGCTTCATACTTTTAAATATCCTTAGCCTGAAATAAGAATTTATTTTGTTTTCGTCAATTTTTCTAGAAAAGTGAAAAATTTCACCTTTTAAAAAAAATAATAGAGCAAAAACGGGTTTTTGTTACATGCTCAGAAGAAATTAACAGAAAAAGATAACAGATCTTCCCCAAATCATCTCCTTTAACTTTACCTACCATGATAGATGGAATTCCTATAGCCTCCGCCACACATTCTAGAATTTTCGCCTGCACAAGGCATGTTGCATTGTAGTTCCGATGCTTGGGGATAGCCAGGTGAGTGAAGGTGGTTTCCACAAAGGCACCAATCCCTATACTGGAAAATAGAATGTTGAAACATCAAAAGCTTACGAAAATCCGTGTTCCGAGTGTTAGTACGAATAATGAGTTGGCATGCACAATTAATTCGTCAAATGAGATTTTGCCTGATATCAAAAAGTAAAATATCAAAAATACCGAACTCCGAGGAAATTTCAAAAATCCGTAATCAAATGGCAAAATCAAAAGCTCAAAAACATAATGCCATCGAATGCATAACAACTGTCATATTCCGGAATAAGTAGCTAGATAAACCTCTCACTTGTATGACATTCGCATCAAATTCAATTAAATAGATTGATATGTTTCACCTTTTTGTAATTTTTATAATGCAAATGTTGAAATTTAAAAAGCAATACTATATAACATGCAATTTATTCAAAAAATCGAAGTCGATAAACCATGACAAGGTACATGACTGAACAATCTACATGGAAATGAGATGTGCCAATGTTAATACAACTGCATACTAAATGCCATTGACTTATCATAAGTCGTTCCCATTAAACAAACCTAAATAAAAACATTAACTTGTAAACTATGCAAATGCTTTAAAGTCAATGAATCACGATTAGGGGGGGGGGGGGGGGGGGGGGGGGGGGCTTTATAATCTCCATATAAATGAGACTTGCAAATGCCAATAACTTTGCATACCAAATATTATCGACTTAACATTAGCAGTTGATCTTTAACTGATCTAATCACAAACTAATACATATGACTGAGGGTGCGGGACCTAATATTCTTATGGAAATGAGATGTGATAATGCTTATACAACTGCATATCAAATATTATTGACCTATCACTAGTGGTGTCCCATAAACTGACCTAATCCCAAACTAACAGACTAAGCAAAATTTTCAAAGTCAATAGACCATGACTAAGAGAGCGGAGCCAAATAATCTCCATGGAAATTAGATATGCCAATGCTTATATAACTGCATACCAAATATCATTTACCTAACCCTAGTGGGTCCCCATAAACTGATCCAATCACACACTAATACATGTCACTAAGCAAAAGTTTCAAAGTCAACAGACCATGTCTGAGAGGGCAGCGCCAAATAATCTCCATGGAAATCAGATGTTCCAATGTTTACTCTACTGCATACAAAATATCATTGACCTACCACTTGTGGTTCACCATAAACTAGACGTAATCATAAACTAATACATTGTTGACGCAGCTGCCGCCGCCGTTGCCGCCTATGTCAAGGTGAGACAAAATGGGGGTACAGCAGTCAATATTGTGCAATCTTAATCACTGTTAGAACAAACAAATATGTAACAAAGAAACACAAAAAAAAATATAGACAACGCACATCAGCAAAAATGAAAGACAAGAATACACAAAATTACCATTGCACAAATACATAATATTATTTGTTCACCTCTTTAATTTAAAAAAAAAAACCACCAAAAACAACCATCATTGTCAATGTAAGACAACTGTTTAAATGTTGTTTCTGAATATTTTTTGTTTGAATAGCACTAAAGAGAGAATGTATTACTCTATTTATGATTTACCCAGCTTACAAAACAATGAATATATATCCGTTTGTTCAATATGCATCTGTTTGCATCACAAGATTAAAAGTTGTTGGAATAAGAATGAGAACTGTGTACATACGATTACTAGTATACACGTCGTGTGTACACAAGATGGTTCATTCCCCCTATTGCCGCTTGTTTTTTTAAATTAGGTAAGAAAAAATAAAATTGCATGTGGTTATTATTGGAAAACTAGTGCAATCATAGTATTATACTGTATAAACCTTGTTTAATTTACTTTTATTTGAGGACAGGTAAATGGGTTATTTTTTAAGGTATAAATACTGGTTTTTGATTGATATATGAAAAAATAAATAACAAGAATGTGTCCCCAGTACACGGATGCCCCATCCGGACTATCATTTTCTATGTTCATTGGACCGTGAAAATGGAGGAAAATCTCTAATTTGGCATAAAAATTAGAAAGATCATATCAAAATGACATGTGTACTAAGTTTCAAGTTGATTGGTCTTCAACTTCATCAAAAACTACCTTGACCAAAAACTTTAACCTGAAGCGGGACAGACGAATTGACGAACAGACGGACGGACGGACAGACGGACGAACGAACGGACTCACAGACCAGAAAACATAATGCCCATAAATGGGGCATAAAAACACAGAATACATTATAATCCTAAGACAAAATCACATATTGTCGCAAACAAATAACTAATACACTGCATTTAAAGTATACTAAAGCATTCGACGTGTGAAAAAGTTGGATGCTGCATCACCAAACTGTATGGTTGTTATTTCCTGGTTACGGTTTCTGACATTAATCTGTTGTTGATTTCAACGTACTTTTCTTTTCGGCTGCTCTCTTTGCAGCGGCTGCGGACTGGATCAATGTTAGGGCGTTTAAAGCTTCCGCATGTGTAGAAATTTTGATGTGTTAAAAGATGTTTAGATATGGGTGCTTGATATCTTTCTCCACCTTGTTGTGCTTTCGTTCTATATGAATAGCATTCATCAGTTCTTGTATCGTGTAGTGGTTCCGTAAGTTTATGTTCTGTTCTACCAAGTATGTTGTAATTGATATTAGTATATATGTCTGTAAGGGCACTAAATCATTCATCTATGACCTCATATGACCTCAGCAGTAGGTATGAATAGAAGGACAGAAGCACGGCATACTAGTAGGTGAAGGTTGTTGTATTCCTTGTATTGAACCTGCAGACCTGCTTATTGTTTTGATTTTTACAGCTTGGATAAAGTCATTTGCCATCTGATTGCTGTTTATTCAGTATTAATTGTTCGGGTAAAGTGAACAGTTTTTCCCATTATTTCATATCCATTGGTTAGAGGATACTTTTTTCACTTTCTAATTGTTTTTTTAAAGAACTTTTCTTATCAACATGATCAATCTATTTACCAAATTTGACAAATTTTAAAGTTTATTCATTTTTTTTCAATCTTTAATTTATTTATTTATCTGACTAAACTTTTTTATATTTTGTGTATTTCGTGTATTTCTTTGGAAAAACATATCATATTACAAAAAATTACTGTATAAGTTTTCAAAAATTACAGGTAGAAATATCTAAGGTGACCTTAAATGTTATAAAAACAAATTATCGCTATTTTACGAAATTTTCCTTTGATTTTACTGAATGATAATTTCTTTTCTTAGCACAGTACCGCTAGAGACCAAGGGCGCACGTGGTCATTGTCAATGAAATGAACAGATTACTTCCGGTTGTTCCATGCAGACAAAGTAAAAAAGTTTTGAGTGAAATCCACTTCAATCGATGGGATACTATTGTTATTGAACTTTATCATTGTGTTTTATTTATTACTGGAGGAACGATTTCTTATATGACAGGATTTGTTTTGGACTAGCCAATGTGAATATAGTTTAATTCAACAGTATGCCAGCGAGAAATCCGACGAAACATGGCAATGGTGGAAAATTGTTTTCGGAAATGTGTACGTTTATCAAGGATAAGTGTAACGATATGAAGGACGATAATATGACAGCTAATGAGACTATGGAGGCTATCAATGAACGCTTCATTAAGGAAACTTTTTAAGTGATCAACTTTAGGATACGGAGAAAACTGCATTGAATGTAATGACACTGCTGATGCCCGTTTTAGATGATTTCTCGGCCCGTAGGGATGAAACCATGTTGATTCACGACACGAAAATCAACCGATTGCAGGTAGGAGTTCGTAACATCGAATACGCGAATGACGCGCTAGATCAGCAGTCGAGGAGGGACCACATCAGAATGACCGGCATACCGGGAAATGAAGGCAATGAAGTCGTAATAGATGCTCTAATTGCTTTATCTCATGCTATGAAGGTTGTTTTGACTGGAAAGATCGGTGACGCCTACCGAAATGGTAAGAAAACCCCAGGGAAAAACAGGAAGGTGATCGTAAAGTTTGAAAACCGCACTGATCGTTTTAAATTCCTTGCTAGTAGGAAAAAACTTAAACAAACTGAGTTTAAAGACGTATATGTTAGCGAAGATTTGACGCCGTTGCGTTTTAAACTCTTTCAATTGGTAAGAAAAAATGATGACCTCAAAAACGCACACACGCGGGATGGTGGTGCTAGAGTGGTGATCGCATCCCCGGACGACCTTTTCAAACAAGGAATCGTGGACGTTGATTATAAAAAGTTGGGACTTACTGAGCTGTAGGAGCGCTTGGGAGGGAAATGTCTAGACACCGAGTCAGTGCTTGATGTCAGTGATGATAATTCTGTGATTCAAAAGGAAGTGCTTGAAAATGAAAATATCTTGCAATTTGAAAATATAAAAATTTTAACCCTTAATGTGTGTGGTCTTGTCTCTAAATTAAAAAATCCAGATTTTATTGAATTCATGTCTTTATATGATGTAATATGTCTTACTGAAACTAAAATTGATCAATATGATGATGTTGAGGTTAATGAGTTTAAGCTACTACCCTCTGTTATAAGGCAAAGTTGTGCATCTAAATCAGGTGGTATTTGTGTTTAAGAATATATATGCAATTATGTCCCTATTAGGGACCCATTTACTTACTCTAGTCATTGTGTATTATGGTTCACCATTGATGATAAGCTATTGTTTCAAAAAACTTTATTTTGGGTTGTTCATATCCCACCTGATGGTAGTTTATATAGTAGTGTTGGTTGACATGTTTAATGAAATTGAAAATGTTATAAATGAATCAGATTTACAAGTTTGTTTACTTGGTGATTTCAATGCACATTGTAGTAACTGTAATATGTTGACATTGATAATAATATTCTTGACTTTAATCTGCCAAATATTGAGCAAAGTCTTGTTAATAATTTACATATATTAGAGGAATGTGGAATCCCTGTTGTAAGACAATCTCAAGATAAGCATAAGGTTGATAAATATGGCAAAAAATTATTTGAACTATGTAGAAGTTTAGAACTTTTCTTTGTTAATGGTAGAGTGGATAACGACAGGGATATTGGGCTTACGATTTGTAATAATTCTGTTGTTGATTATGCCATTGTATCACCAAATCTATTTCGATCGATAGTTGATTTCAATGTATTGATATTTGATCCAATTCTTAGTGATATTCATAAACCTATTTGTTTACATTTGTGTACAAATTTAACTTGTGTTGTTGATGTAAATTTGAATAACTCTAATGTTAAAGACAATAATATGGACAATACAAATGACTCGACCATTGTAATCACCTAGCATGGTGAATCAGAGTCTATTGTAAAACCAATATGGGCCAGAGACAGAGCACCAGTTTTCACGGAGAACCTAGACGATACCAGTATAGATGAACTTTCGAATAGATTAGAGGATATTGATCCTCAAAATACTGATAATGTAATTGTCAATAATGTTGTAAATATCGTAAATGATTGTGTGAATATAATAAGGAATGCGGCTGAACAACCCAATATGTTGGTTAATATCAATGATAACAATGTTAAAAAAAATGTAACTCTCAATCTGTAAATCGTAAGTAGTATTTCAATAGTGAATGTTATGTAAAACGTAAAAAATATCGCAGGTATTACTATAGAGTATGTTCAGCAGTTAATTTTGATGATTTAGTATGTAAAAGTAGAGAGTACAAGAAAACTTTGAAAACTCAATTTAACGTGTTTCAGAAGGCATCAATAAGTAAATTGCGTGGTTTGCGTACCACTGATCCTAAGTTTTATTGGTCATTGTTAAACAAGGGCTGTGAGAAAGGTAAAAATGGATCTCAGAAGGTTGCTCTTGATTTATTTTTTAACCATTTTAAGAATTTGAATAATGTAGAAAATGATATTGATGTTGTATTACCAGAGAATATTAGTGAGTACAATACTGTAATTAATCAGTCTATTTGTGAACAGGAAGTTGTAAATGCAATTAAGTCTTTGAAAAATAACAAAGCATGTAGCGATGAAATGATACTTAATGAATTTTTGAAACATGAGGCTTGTAAACTTATGCCCGTATTTTTGAAAATATTTAATATTGTATTTGATAGTGGTATTATACCAGACTCATGGCCAAAGGGTTTTATCCGTCCTATTTTTAAAAAGAAAGGTGATCCTGCAAATGCTGACAACTAAAGAGGTATTACAATATTGAGTTGTTATGAAAAATTGTATTTTAAATAATAGATTGTTCAATTATTTAGAAAGTTTAGGATTATTATGTATAGAACAGGCAGGGTTCAGAAATGGGTATGGCACTGTTGATCATATCTATAATTGAAATGTCTTATTGATTTGTATTTATTTAGAAGAAAAAAATGTATTGTGCCTTTGTTGATTTTCGTAAGGCTTTTGACTCATTATGGCAAAAATTGTTACGCAATGGTATAGATGGTAAATTACTGATTGTATTACAAAACTTGTATAAAAATGCAAAATCTTGTGTTTTTTTTGCATCTAATATTGGTGTGAGGCAGGGTGAAAACCTGTCGCCCCTTTAATTTTCTATTTTACTTAATGATTTGACTGAGTTTTGGCACTTTATGTTTATGTATGTTATTTGATTTTGCCATGTGATTATGGACTTTCTGAATTGATTTTCCTCTAAGTTCAGTATTTTTGTGATTTTACTTTTTTTTCACATGCTTATAGTGGTCTGAATGATGTTTGTAATATGTCTCATTTACTGTTTGACAATGATGATATTGAAGTGTATTTTAAATTGTATCTGTTGTTATATGCGGATGACACAGTCATTTTTGCAAAATCTGCAGCTGAGTTACAATCAGCATTGCATGCAATGTATTTATATTGTGAAACATGGAATCTCAAAGTTAATACTGCAAAAACCAATGTTCTTATATTTTCTAAAAGTCGACAGGCTGAATATGTTCAATTTATATATAATAATGACCGTTTATCTGTTATTGATGAATTTCAATATTTAGGTATTGTATTTTCTAGAAAAGGTACTTTTCATGTTAATAAATCTAGACTGGTTCAACAAGCCAGAAAAGCAATGTTTTATGTATTACGTAAGGCAAGAAAATTGTATTTACCCATAGATGTATTGTTACAACTTTTTGATGCTATGGTTAGCCCTATATTAATGTATGGTTTGGGGGTATGAGAAAAATGATGTTATTGAATCATTGCACTTAGAATTTTGTAAATATATAATGAAAGTTAAAAAATGTACACCTAATTGCATTGTATATGGTGAACTAGGTAGAGTACCAATATATAAAAAAGAAGATGTGGTATGATTGCCAATGAGACAACTATCCACAAAAGACCAAAATGACACAGACATTAACAACTATAGGTCACCGTACGGCCTTCAACAATGAGCAAAGCCCATATCGCATAGTCAGCTATAATAGGCCCCGATAAGACAATGTAAAACTTTTCAAACGAGAAAACTAACAGCCTTATTTATGTAAAAAAAAAATGAACGAAAAACAAATATGTAACACATAAACAAACGACAACCACTGAATTACAGGCTCCTAACTTGGGACAGGCACATACATAAATAATGTGGCGGGGTTAAACATGTTAGCGGGATCCCAACCCTCCCCTTAACCTGGGACAGTGGTATAACAGTACAACATAAGAACGAACTATAACAATGTCTGTTAATATTAAGGCAAGAATGGTTGGTTTTTGGAAACGTATTGTTACTGGCAAAAAAGAGAAAATGTCTCGTACATTATATGAAATGCTATATAAACTTGATTCTGATAATGTATACCACTCTAAGTGGTTTGGATTGTGTAAAAGATATAATATCTGAATGTGGTTTTATTAATGCCTGGAATAATCAATATATAGATACAAACTGTCAGTTGTCTAAAATGTGAAACAGTATTACCACAATTTGTTTGTAAATGAATGGAAGGCTAAGATATTTAATACGTCAAAATGTTTAAATTATAAAATGTACAAGTCTGAGTTTGGTTTTGAAGATTATTTAACTACATTGCCTTTTAATCCAAGAATAATTTGTGTAAATATAGGTGCAGTAGTCGTAGGTTTCCTATTGAATGTGGTATATTTTATATCATTAATAGATCAGAAAGAATATGTGATTTATGTAACATAAATGTCCTAGGAGATGAGTTTCAAGTGAACTTGAAATTAAGGATACCACTGATACTAGAAGGACTGCTTCATACCTTGATCTTTTCCTCAATATTGACGTAGATGGACGACTTCACACGAAAATCTATGATAAACGGGACGATTTCAACTTCCCAATTATCAATTTCCCATTTCTCAGCAGTAACATACCCTCTGCCCCTTCGTATGGTGTTTACATATCACAATTGATACGTTATTCACGTGCTTGTTCACACTATACGGACTTCATATACAGGAGTGTGCTCCTTACGCAGAAACTGCTCCAACAAAGTTATGAGGAGGACAGATTAAAATTGACACTCCGTAAATTTTATGGACACCATCACGATTTGGTGGATCCATACGATGTTTCGTTGACCAAACTAGCTAAGGACATTTTTACCACATGGTAGATTGTGTTTTGTCATAATGTCGTCTAATCTTTTAATTACCAAACGTGACTTATTCCCGATTGCGACTGTTTTGCCGAGTGTGAACTCGCATTACTATAAGACGTGGTACGGTACTTATACATCCCATATTCATGTATTTAGTTTAAATGTTTAATGTTATATTTGTAATTCTCATCGGATTTTGTCAAATGTGTTGATGTCTTTTCTATTATATTTCTGTGTTATGGTAAAGAAAATTAATCACCGCCTTCATTTATCAGATTTGATTTCGTTCAAAGTAATCAGTACGATATTTTACGTTTGAAGTTAGATTCATAACAAACCTGACATAGTTTTATAATATAGTTAATTGCTACCTCAGTTTTATATTAATAAGAATTAAAATGTGCTTTGTTATTAAATGCAATATCAGTATTTAGTTCAAATATATAATCTTAAATTAATCCTAATTCTAATGACGTCATTTTTTCGTCATTTTTCATTTTTTGATGCTCTGTTTTACTAATTCTAATGACGTCATTTTTTCGTCATTTTTCAGTTTCAAATAGGACGTCACTTGGCGTAGAGGTTTATACGTATTCGGATGTGTCTACTTTTGTGTTTCAAATGTCTGGTTATGTAAATGTATTTCAGTTGTTTCCTGTAATTAGTTAATACTTCAGCTTTATCATGTACATCTTTTGAATATTCATTTTATTAAATTTACTGTTTGCAAAAGTATAAATTACTCTAAATTATAGGGATTTTCTGGTAACTTAACGGAAAACCCTTGCCGTTTTTGGCACAACCTTTTTGATCTTTTGGTCCTCGATGCTGTTCAACTTTGTACTCGTTTCGGCTTTCAAACTTTTGTATCTGTGCGTCACACATAGGTCTTGTGTGGACAAAATACACTTCTGGCGTATTAAAATTTTGAACTTGTTGCCTTTTGTTGGCTGTTGTTCGTGTGATTCTTTGTCTATTGTGTTCTCCAATTTATTTATATTGTAGTCCTGTGTTGTCATTTTGATGTTATATTTCACATGGCCATAAAAGTGCGAGGTTTGGCATGCCACAAAACCAGGTTCAACCCACCATTTTTTCCTTTAAAAATGCCCTGTACCAAGTCAGGAATATGGTCATTGTTATATTATAGTTCGTTTCTGTGTGTATTACATTATAACGTTGTGTCGTTTGTTTTCTCTTATTTTTGAGTGTAAATTCACATTGCGATAAGACGTGTCACGGTACTTGTCTATCCCAAATTCATGTATTTGGTTTTGATGTTATATATATATATGTTATATTTGTTTTTCTCGTGGGATTTTGTCTATATGTGTTACATTTTAGTGTTATGTCGTTGTTCTCCTCTTATATTTAATGCGTTTCCCTCGGTTTTAGTTTGTTATCCCGATTTTGTTTTTTGTCCATGGATTTATGAGTTTTGAACAGCGGTATACTACTGTTGCCTTTATTTATTCATTACATATATGATTGTACTTTATTTAATGCTGAACGGCTGAAATTTTTGCCTGCAGATATTTGTAAGGTTAAAAAAACTATAAGTTTCTCTAATTTAATGAACAGCAAAGATAAATTTGTTCTTGTTGGCTTAAGTTTTACAAATGATATTTACCTTCCCATTTATTCATGCATTTGTAAATATGTTTGCTCATGTATTATAGCTTATTTCTTATATTGTTGTACTATCATACCTCATGTGAGGCCTTAAGTGAAATACAATGTTTCAATGTGTCAATGTCGTCCTAGATAAAATAGCATTAAATAAAAAATCTTTGGTCATCTCAACTCGATTGCTTTTCTCACTTTTGCCGTACCTGCTAAATCAAGAAAACCAATCTCGTTGAGATGACCAACGATAATCTATAATTATTTATAAAAAGTTAAAAACTTCTATTATTATTGCATGTATATTATCAACACCTGTTGAGTTTTCAATCCAGTCCCCTGAAACTCGCACAAACATTTTTGCAAATATTGAAGTTGTTTACCTGTTTTTTAATGAAATATGAAGAGGATTTTGTTAAAGAACATAGAACAATTGAAGAAAAAAAGGTAAACAATTTTGAGTAATCAACTCCCTTGTATTTATCAACCAATATCCCTGAAACTTCATCGACAGATTGCACACATCTAGACGTTGTGCACCTATTTTTATTTCAGAGTGGTTTTAGAACCCCGGCCTCTCCCATGTTTACAAATTTTCGAACTTAAAAATTTTGTAAGGAATATTTTTAAAAGGCTGTACCAACTGTATAAATTTTGAGGTCAGTTTCAACTTAAATGCTTTACAAAAGATTTAACCATCCCATCCCATCATGGATTTTTGTGTAACTATATTTGTTTACAAATATTCTCCTTACAGCAAAGTCCGATTCTGGAAATATTTCTTAGGAACCAAGCCAATTGAGTTTTTGGCCTTTGGTCCATTTAAAAGTTGCATTATCAATTCTATTTTCGGTCATGGCATTTGATATCTCTTGTCTTGAAAGTCTTCGTATTTTAATTTCAATCATTCACAGGCGGTTATGCTTTAGGGTAAAAGAGGGACGAAAGATACCAAAGGGACAGTCAAACTCATAAATCTAAAACAAACTGACAACGCCATGGCTAAAAATGAAAAAGACAAACAAACAACAGCACACACGACACAACATAGATAACTAAAGAATAAACAACACGAACCCCACCAAAAAACTATGGGTGATCTCAGGTGCTCCGGAAGGGAAAGCAGATCCTGCTCCACATGTGGCACCCGTCGTGTTGATTATGAGATAACAAATCCGGTAAATGGTCTAATTCGGTAGGTCACATTCATGAAAGGGAAGGGGATTGTAGTTACGATGTAAGGAACATATCCGATATCATTTGTGAAACAGTTATTCCATAACGGTCAACCAACTCGTGATGGCGTCCGTAAAATTTACGAAGGGATGATTTCAACTTCACCATTTGGAACTCTTGGTTTAATAGCTTCCTTGTGAGCAGCAACCCTCTATCAAGAAAATCATGATAGGAAATGCAAGCACGGGAATATCGTATCAACTGGGAGATATATACCCCGTATGTAGGTGCTGCTGGAATGTTGCTACTTAGAAATGGGAAGTTCACAATTGGAAAGCTGAACTCTTTTGTCGTAAAGTTTTTTCAATCGACCCTCATTGTCAATTTCTAGATGTAAGTAAAGATATGAGTCCGACTTAACTCTATCTGTTGTATCCTTTATCTCTAGTTCAATGGGATAGATGCGTTAAACATAGTCACCAAATTTGGAATTATTTACTGAAAGAACATAATCTATATAGCGGAAAGTAGAGTTAAAGGATATTGCTAATTTCTTATTTTTCTTCCTAAAAAGTTCCTGTATGAAGTCAGCCTCATAATAATAGAGAAACAAGTCGGCAAGAAGAGGGGCACAATTCGTTCTCATTGGAATGCCGATAGTCTGTTGAAAAGCACGTCCTCCGAACGTAACTCAATTGTCAATCAAGAAATCAAGCATTTTGATAATGTCAGTTTCAGACAATTTTTTGTTTGAATCAAAGTGATCCTTTATAGTGGAAAATATTAGCAAACAAAATCGAGGGAATTGTGCAAATGATGATACAAGCATGAAAATTACCACAAAGCATCATTATTATATACTTTTTAAGAAATAACTGCTGGCCATTAAAAAAAATATTTTTTTCAAGATGGCCACGGCCATTTTATAAAATGGTTGTTTTCTTTAGTTTGAAAATACTGATTTTTCTGGAAAACTTTTCTTTGAACTTCTTTTAGTAAAAACCAATTACCTGATTAGGTGAATCTTCCTTACATCACATATTTATTACAAATTAATATTTGACATATCCAGTATTTGCGCATGCAAAATTATTTCAAAAACATTGGAACTATTTAACATATATTTAGTGTTTTTGGATTTCTAATGATATTATGAATTGGTTTAATAACATTTTTCAAGGTTATGATACACATGTGTTTAACACTTTTGCGCATGTGCAAACTATTTATAGATATCAAGAGCGATTTGTATACACTACCAAGCATTTATCAGGTATTCGATGTTTAAGGCGCAAATGTAGTTAATCCCGGAGAACCACCAATTGTAACTGCAGATCAGCCACTTTTGGAAATGCCTAATCAAATTCAGTGGGAATGGCGTGATTTGTAAGGAAAAGATATTAAGTGTATCGTCATGTTTGGTGGATTGCATATTGAAATGACTTGTTATAAATCTCTGGGTGATATATTGCGTGATAGGGGATGGACATTTCGTCTTACTGAAGCCAATATTGCAACACCAAGAACAGCAGATTCTTGTAATGTATTTTCAAATGTACCTAGAACTAGACAGGCGTATCAGACAACCGCTTATATTTTGCTTGAATTGTTAATTTCGGATTATGAAAGCTCAACTCAGAATATATAATTATGTCATGACTATGTGGCGTTCAATGATTTAAAAGACTGGTATAAGGAAATAGAGTAATCTCGACCACAGTTTAATTCCTGGCGTTTAATTATGAATTAAGAACTACTTCTGATTTTGGTATTATGCTCATTTCATGAGTGAGATTTCGTACTATTCAAAAAGTCCATATAAAGCACAAAAGCGTATTGTTTTAGGTCTTGATCGTGTAAATTATGCTAGATCGTTACCGACCGTCTCCGAGATATGACTTCCCTTCCCGAACATCATCAACAGGTGGCAAATGTCTTTCTTATAACACAATTGATCATGCACAAATACAGAATAATGCAATTGTGAAGGGCGATGTTGGTGCCATAGGATTAACCGAAGATCCCTTTTAGACAAATGGATGGTATCTGGACCAGTGGAGTCAGTATACTAGAAGATGAATTTGAAAGATCTAGTGGTTTGGGTCATTCTACAACAGACGAACGAAATACTGAAGTCTCTACGAAAACACAAATCTTTAAACAGCTTTAAAGGCATTGTAAAGTGATAACGAGTCGTCAGATTTATTGGTCCAAACAAAACGAAGATCTTTTGAAGCAAATGCAAAACGAAGGAGAACATGCTTTTTATAACCAAATAAACAAGTGAAACTGCGAGCTACTGCTCACTGATGATACCCCCGCCGCAAGTGGATAATATTAATTGTGTAAAAATATGCACGTGTTCGGTAAACAGGAAGTTGTCGAGTGATGAATCTGAAAACGCATCACACGGTATAGCTGACTTATATTAACCCTTAAACCAAATTTCAGAAATCCTTGTATTGTAGTTCCTGAGAAAAATGTGACGAAAAATTTTCAACTTGGCTATCATGTGTAAAATCAAACAAGTGTTCGGTAAACAGGAAGTTGTTGAGTGATGAATCTGAAAACGCATCACACGGTATAGCTGACTTATATCAAGCCTGAAACCAAATTTCAGAAATCCTGGTAGTGTAGTTCCTGGGAAAAATGTGACGAAAAATATTCATGGGACGGACGGACTGACTGACAGACTGACGGACTGATGGACTGATGGACTGACGGACCGACGGAAGGACAGACAGAGGTAAAACAGTATACCCCCCTTTTTTCAAAGCGGGGGTATAAAAAGAACCACTTCCTATTTTGGCCACAAAATTAAACTGGAAATGTCTTTGTCAAAAACAAAGCTAGAGAACCTTAAAAGTGATTTCGATGTCTTTTCTAGACTTTTCATTTCTTGTCATAGTAGGCAGTTTTACTTGGAATATTTTTTATCGATGAAAACTAAATTGCTCCTCCGTCTGTATCTCAGGATGTCACTTGAAATAGTGGTATTAAATCGCTGCAAATGGGTTTACTTGAAACATTCTGCGATTTGCTGACCCAAATTCGGACGCATTTATCGTTGGTGGGGCAGCAATGGTTAATTCCAGGGCACAAAGTTGGGCAAAAATATTTGATGATTATGCTAATGATGTCATACTGCCTTATATAAAATCTTGCATCAATAAGTATTCAAAAGTACACATTGTATTTGATGTTTACTAAATGAATAATGTAAAGGCTGTGACAAGACAAGGCAAGGTTCTTGTGCCAGATGGAAAATTGTTGATTCTGGTAGAACACCAATGGTTTGTAGTAGTTTTCTCTGTGGAGATGACAACGAAACGAAATTTTTCAAGTTTCTTGCTGGCAAAATTGCTTCTTAAGAGACTAATAAAAATGTTTATGTTACTCATGATGAAAATCTTCTTTGCAATTTCAATAAAGATACTTCCTATCTACCCTCTTGTAATCATGAAGAAGCAGATACACGAATGTTTGTCCATGTTCGGCATGATTATGAAAAGTGTTGTAAAATGTAATTTTATGTAGTACTGACAGAGATGTAAAAGTTTCAGGAATTGCAGCAATCGCAAAATTAGATAGGACAAATTGTGGATAGGTTATGGAAGGAATAACGTCTTTTGATGGCTTCCTGTACGTGACATATCAAATGCGTTTGGTCTTTGGTTGCTGCTCTTACTTTCGTCCTTACTTTTGTCATGAGAAATGGAAGATGTCAGGTTGGCTAACAATGGAAGGTTTTCCAGATGTAAAGGACTTTTTTTTGGCTGAAGTATGAAGCGAGGCACTATGTGAATTGTTTGCCAGGAAACAGCGCCATTGTGATGCAATTCCGCCGACAAGAGGTTCTTTTCCAGAGCACACCAAAAGATAAGTATATCAAGGAGGAGATGTTTGGGCTCAGCCTGATTCGTGTATTCTACAGGTACATGTACCAAGTCATGAACACTGGGGTTTGATGAAAGAAAGAATGACAGTTGGAAACTAAAATGGAATTCTTTGACTGCTGTTGCAACCTCGTGTCAGAAAAATTTGAAATGCGTAGGCGAAAATACAGCTGTGTTGGTAACTGTAGATGCTACCGTTCTGGCCTTCCTTGTACGGGTTGTTGCATAGGCAACTATCAGATAATTAAAAGACAAGCAACCTGTCTTTCTAACCAAACTAGGCATTTAAAATTAACAAAGAGTATTATCACTTGATAATTTGATGGAAATAATAAAAATATTTTCTACGTATTTGCCGCCATTTTTTAACCGGAAGTCACCATTTTTTTTCATTTATGTGTTATTTGTCGTACTTAGGAACTGTTTTTAACGTTTAATCATAACTAACATTGGATTATACCTATCACACATATTTCAAGGATTTACATCCCTTGTGAAGTTGCTTGAAAGTATAAAAATTGAATATTTTGACTTTTTGACCTGCATTTTGAAACCGGAAGACACCTTTAGTTTCATTAATGTACTGTCTAGTCCTAATTATGGAACTGACATTTACTTTTTATCAAATCTAAAATTGGATTTTACATATAACACACCTTTCAAAGGATTAACGAATTATTGCCAATTTGTAATGACGCCATTTTCGAAATGTGTGGTGGCCATTTTGAAAAAAATATATCTCCAACTATTTACAAAGTAGGATTTATACCTTCCTAAGACAAGATACTTGTATCTTCGTTTGCCATTCTTTTTTTATGAAACAAAGCAAAATGAATCATGAATCATGTTTGAACCGGCACTTATTACAGGTCTACCAAAAACGCAATGCACATATACTCTGTTAATTTAAATCATCGTCGAGCAAGTTAAAGTGATGGTTTACCTGTAACCCAAAATATCTGAATCCCCTGCAGTGATGTCTGCATTTCTCTAATGTAATCCCATGTAAGAAAGATATCCTATGCTTTAACAATCTATTGCCGTCGTCCACGTAACATCCAACATAACCTAGTGACAAAAGTCATTATCTTTATACATATTAAAATAAGGAATTGCGATATGTTTGTAAATGAAACAATCAACCACCATAGATATGTAGCATAAACAAATACAATTAATACAAAAAATCCCTTACACAGCTACTTTTGCATAGGTACTATTTCTGTACCAAAAATCTGTAGTACTGGAAAATGACTTTTAATATTCAGTACTATTTTGTTACTTTAAAATTATTGTAATATTAAGGTACCTGTATTTTAAAGTACTGGATTTGTACTTGAAATTTTAAGTACTACAGATTTTTGGTAATACCGTTACATTTTCAGCATTTTGAAAGTTTGTCTATTTCAAATCTCTCTTAAAAGTTATGATGTTCCAACATGGAATACTGTGATCATTGTTGGTATTGTCTGTACCAATATTTTAGTACCTTTATATTAACGGCTAGAAAAGTTAAACGACTAGAACAGTCATACGGTTAGAACTGATTTGGTCAGATCTACGGCTAAAATTGATTTAGTCAGTTCTACCCATAGAACAGTTTTAAGAACTCTTTGTCTTAGGTACAAATAGGTCAAAAGAATATAATATATATTAAAAAATCCTCATTTTGAACTGTTCTACAATCCTGACAGGTTTTGTCAGTTCTACCCTAGAACAGTTTTAGACAGTCTTACGACTAAAACAGTTCTACGGCTAGAAAAGTTATACGACTAGAACAGTTACTAGTATACGATTAAAACTGATTTGGTCAGTTCTACGGCTAAAATTGATTTAGTCAGTTCTATCCATAGAACAGTTATAAGGACTCTTTGTCTTAAATATAAATAAGTCAAAAGAATATCATATATATTAAAACAATTCTCATTAAGAACTGTTCTACAATCCTGACAGGTTTTGTTAGTTCTACGGCTAGAACAGTTTTAGACAGTTCTGCACACAGTTCTACAGTTAGAACTGATTTATTCAAAAGTTGTGGATTATGTTTGTTTAAATGAAGACATACAGCAACTGTCATATAACCTTATCAGTTCAATAGTTTGAGAAAAAATCTAGTATAATCTACAGTGGAGATCACATCTAACCTCTCATCAAATCCGTCAGAATCTGTCAGGAGAACTGTTCTAGGACAGTATATAGAACTGTCATCATGACACCTTTTAGACAGTTCTAGCTAGAACAGTTCTAACCTAGAACAATTCTAACCTAGAACAGTTCTAACCTAGAACTGATCCTTACAGTTCTACCCTAGAACAGTTAAAGACAGTTCTACTTCGAACTGACAAAATATTTGGTCTGTTTTAATCGTATAACTGTTCTACGGCTAGAACAGTTATACGACTAGAACAGTTATACGATTAGATTTTCAAAATATTTTGATAGACTTGAATTTGTAGTAAATTTATTTATTTATCAAGTATATTCATTTTCATAAAGTCATAGTAACAGCATTTAGCTTTTTTCAGAAATACAGCAAGATTTTTCAAAGTAATTCTAAAAAGACTAATTAATGAGTATCTGTAACAATTACTTTGACACCATAACGGTAAAACTTTATATCAGCCAAAATTGGAAAAACTAGTACAAAATGGAATTCATTTTCTATTTCATTTGTATTACAAATTTTACACAACCTATTTTCCCTTGATTGATTTTCATGTCTACCTTGTTTTATAGCTAGCTAATGGTTTGAACATATAATTGAAAAAAAATCATACATGACAATACTTGACAGTAATGCATGAAATAACCAGTCTTGTAAAAGAAAAAGTCATATTCAGATAATTCAACAAAAAATTCTCCTTTATGTGAAAAATTCTGAGTTATAAACATATATTTTAGGTGTGTCAAAGCACTATTATTTTTTTTATTTGAGGTAACACGGATACTAAAGCTTGTACACATGATAAAATGGAGTGAATGTTTTATTGGTTAACTTCCAGTGATGCTTATTTTCTTATATGCCATGAAATATTAGATGATATTTTGTCTATAGTACTAAACAGAAATAAACCTTAACTCATGCCAAGTTTTTCTTTATTTGAAACAAAGATAAAATCTACACATATTTTTGAAAAGTGCAAATTTAACAAAGAATAATAAGGGAAAAATCAATGGTAGCATAACACCTAGAACCGATATAGCGGAAGTTTAAATATTAAACCCGATTTGTCAATAGATATACATGAACCGTAATTTCCGAAATTGAAATTAAGAAAATAATATAAATAACTGTAAAAGTTATATAAATCTTACAAACAAATATTTTGTCTTACATAGTAGCCTTTATGCAATAAATAAATGACACAGTAGTATACCGTTGTTTAGAAATCACCAACCAATTGAGAGGAAACAAATCGTGGGTACAACTATAACCGAGGGAAACACTACTTCAATTTATTTAGTACAAAACTAATGGAAAAGTAGTGTATGCATGTTCAAAAACTTCAAAAATAACTTATTTTGATAGCATCATTAGTATTTAATTATAAGCAATTGCTGTCCTCAAAGCCATTTTGTTACAAAACGTATTTCATAATGATGTTAATCTTCGGTGAGCTTTTTAAAGAACTGTTTACATATCTTTTTGGATAGCGTAAAGCCTTAAATTTTCTCATTTCCATTTGGTAGAAAATGTATGTGAACGATGGCATTTTTTGTTGGTCAAATATGCAATTTTCAACTTGTTTATCATTCATTGTGACATCCCAAGTGCCCGTTTTGCACTTACATAACCAAATTATATTGTTTTGTTTATTTATCAATAAGATGAACATTATTTTGAAGATCCTATTATAGTTGTTTTTAATTTCATTTTTAGCTTTTTAATTTTAAATATGTCTTGACTCTGTGAATGAAACAAATACATGAAATATTTACCGTACGGATTTTTCAAAAGTCATGTTTCATCAATAAAGTATTTGTATAATGTACTAACCTTTATAGTGTCCAATATTTCTGTATGGATTTGAGTAACATGTAACATCAATGATCAAACAAAATATTACAAGCACCAAATTCTTCATTGTTTTCTGTAAACTGATAACATTGACACATGATAATCTATTGTCATTTGTGTAAACGCATTATTTTCAGTTCTTACATTCAAGAAGTTCGTCAATAAAACAATTTGGTTTACATTCAAATTCCCGTGAAAAAAGTTTTTCTTTTACACCTCCGAACAGTTTTGTATTTCAGACTTCAAATAGTTATATCTCTGTCAATTTTTAGCACCCCTTGGTCCGGCAACTTTAAACCCTAAAAACAAATACTACCCCCCCCCCCCCCCCCAATGTCCCAAAAGCAAATACAGCCCAAATACATATATAATTTAAAACTAGATTATAGAAACCAATAACAACAACAAAAAAATGTGCCATACATATGCCATATTCCGAACTCACGCACTTGGCAAGTCTTCCCAGATCCAAATGACTATGCATATAGGACAAAATCTAAATAAAACTTGTGTGTAATCTCGGACTTCATTTAATGTCTAAATACAGTCAATCGCATTTTTATTTAAGTTTGTAGTTTTAAAATTTTGAATTTAACATTTTATCACCAACGCCTCGCAATAAGCTTAAAAAATCTGTCACAAATAGCTGAAGTTCGTCTTTTTTATTTGCAGAGATTTAACATATAGATTGTAACAGTTCTTTTAACCAAATGAATGTTCCCAATCAGAATGAACACGACTTGATGACTGTATACTGATATAATGAACAGCGGTAGAACATTCCGTGTCTTTCGATATTTCTTGTCTGTCATATATATAGCACCCCCCCCCCCCTTCCAAAAAAAAAGAAGGAAAAATGAAAAATAGGGGAGGGAAGACGAGATAGGTATGCTTAAGGATCCTATTTATATTTACTCTCTAGACATTAAGCAACAACAAAAAAAATAACAGTTGATATTTTATCATTGAAATATTAAAAAAATAACGCTGTCTTTGGTTATGATAATGGAAATTAGCCATTGCTATCTCATTAGTTACTAAAATAGAAACAATGGTATAAGTTGATTCATACAAGTGGTATTCAGATACTGTTTCGCTGAACCGCATATCATACTTTCTTGTCACCAAAAGGGAATCTCGACAATATTTTGTATGAACGCCAAGAGATAACGTAGATGACATTTTTCCGTTACATAATCAGGAATTTAAGCTTAAAAGAAAATTTGACTTTTTTTTCCTTTATTTTATACAGATTTTACATGCACATCAAAATTGATGGAAAGTTTATTTTCATATCAGAGATATTCGTATAAGATAAATCTATTGTCTATTGACCATTGAAATTTATTATTCGGGATATGAGATAACAAAGAATACAGTAAAGATAGAAACTAAATATAATGTTACAATTTAGATAATTATAATAGACCCAATAAAATTGTCAAGATTACGTAACTACAGTTTTTAACGGATACATATTTACCTTGTTGTTTTCTATATTTCTTTTCTTCGAATCAGTAATACAACAGACAGCTGTTACTTTAATTTCGAAGAAGTTGCATGTTTGGTAGTGTGGCACAATTAAAATGAAATTGAAGTTATCTCTACAGGAAGTCGATAAAGAATCATTTATCGTTCTATTGTTGTTGTTATTTTTGTCTTTTAAAATCTATAAATTTATAATCGGTACAAAATAATTTAAAAAAATCAAAATAATCATTTATTTTCCCCTCTCTTCTACGAGATTGACATTTATTCTTCCGTACAATATGTATAAATTAAAATAACAAAAATACTGAACACAAAAAACAATCCAAAAAAGAAAGCTAGCTAAATTTCTCGATTGTATGACGATCGTATAAAATACCATTAATTGCTCTCTTATAACAATAAGCAGCTGCTCTGCTTGATCTTGGTATATTAAAGTCGTTCAGTGAAAATGTGTCATGAATTGTATCTAAACAAGTCTATGTACAGTTATATAGTGTCATGAGCTTAGGACATTTCTAATCAAAATATTTACCAATGTCGTATGATGGTATTTATACACCTCGCCAAAAGTTAAGCACCTTTTTACACCTTAATGTTTTTCCTTCTTTATTTTGTTAAAAAAAATTAATTTGATACTGCTTTGTTTCCATATATTTTGTTAATCTATTGTTAATCGACAGGTAAAAATTCAGGAATAGACTTTATTCCTAAGTATCTTAAAAAAACAGGTTTTCGAAAGCTACATACAAGTTTTTCCCTTGCAAGTTTCGTGCAATTAAATGTAAGCTGTTTCACGTGCTGTTTTGTCAGTATTTACGATAAATATTCTGTTTTGGAAGATGCCAAGGCATAAGTTAACAAGTGCACAAAAATGGCAAGTCATTGGTATGCGCAGAATAGCTGTCCACTCTGGTGTATCATACAGTGTAATTTCGAGATTATTAAAGCGCCATAAAGAGAGTGGGACCGTTGATGAGCGCGAATGTTCTGGTAGGCCACGTAAAATATCTGCAAAAGATGACAGGACTCTTTCACAGTCAGCTCGTCGACATCCATTCACTACAGCTCGCCGCTTACGCGAGAACCGTGGGAAATTCATGGATGCGTGAGTCTACGAACTGTTAACCGCAAACTAAATTGTGCCAATTTACGTCCCCGTAGGCCAGTCAAAAGACCATTGCTGACTATCAGGCATCGTCAAGCTCGACGTCAGTGGTCACGTGATAACCGCAATTGGACTTTGAGACAGTGGCGTCGAGTCCATTGGGCTGACGAGAGCAGATTCCTCCTACATCATATTGATGAACGCATGCGCGTACGGCGCCCTCGGAATACAGTATACAGGGAACATCACATCCTTGGAACTACAGCATTTGGTGGTTGGGGTTTGACAGTTTTGGGATGCTTTTCATTTGACTGCAAAATGGACCGATATGTTCCTGATTGGACTATGACGAGTAAAAAATATCGTGATAACAGCATCCGGGATATCGTTGTGCTACATTTTGACACTCATAATCTAGCAACTAGACCAATATTCATGGACAATAATGCTAGACCACACAGAACACGCATTGCTGCAGATTATTTACGTCAGGAGACAATTGACACTATTCCTTGGCCAGCCATGTTACCGGATATAAATCCCATTGAGCATGTCTTGGATGATATTGGTCGACAATAGGGTTCCAGCTTGTCATAATTGACAAGAATTACGACAGCCTTAATTGAATAATGGCACAGAATCACTGCCCGAACATTACGACGCTTATTTCAAAGCATGAGACGACGTGTGGATGAACTTTTTCGGAAGAGTGGATGATACACTCGCTACTGACTATAAATATACTCTAATGTATTAACAAATTGTCAACCACGTGTTTTTAATAGAATTTTGTGTATATTGTAGAGCAAATTTGTCACAAAAAATCAGTATAAGTTGAAACTTTATCTTATGTTCGGGGTTTTTTTGGGCCATTTTACAACCATTTGCCCAAAATGAAATATTCAAACAAATAATCATGAAAACCGTCCAAAATTTGCACTTTTCAATTAACATAATGTTTGTTATCTTATTAAAATTCAAATTTTGTAATTGTATCGATATTTCGATTAGTTATAAGATCTGTAAAAAACGATTCTAAAAATAATCAGGTGTTGCTTAACTTATGGCGAGGTGTATAATTGTGAAAACGCATTCAAAAGGACTCAAATCCGTATCTTACATCAACTGAAATAAAACTACATAACATGCCTTAAACGAATTTTAGACAGAGTATTTTTAACTAAGTCAGAAGCAAATAAATTTCAGTTTTACTGTTTGCCAATGATATAAAGGAACTTTAAGCAACATTATACTATAGGGAAGCTTAGATAGTTAATCTTCAGAAAAATGAATATACCAAGCCGGGAGCATTACATTTATTTTCCTTCGGTTTGTTGATTAATTTTATCTTACGTTTTTATTTTTCAGGTTTTATGGGATTCTTACTTTTTCAAATTACCTGGTATCTCAGCAATTTTGATTTGTTGATATTTCTTAATTGTTACCTATTTGTAGTGAACTATTTATCAATTCATATATACATGTATAACACAACGTCACTCACGATATTTCTTCTTTTGGATTTTTTTGCAGTACATGTATATCAAAAAATTGAATGGTTTAAAAAAAAAAACTACTTATTACACCCGGAGAAACCAACTTATTTAGACATGAAATGCACTTAGAGTAAGGTTGAAATAGGTAATGGAACATGGTATTAATGCCCCATGTACCAAAAACATTTTCAATACATAATGTAAAATGTGTTCCATTACCCATAGCAACTTCATTAATATAACGGTTCTTTGATAGGTCAGATATATATAAGGAAAGTATAACCAAGTTGGCTTTAACGGACCTCTCAATTGTGATATGAAGAGTTTAATATAATCCAGTTAACCAAACTATGTACATATTAGCTAAAGTCACTAGTGGTGACTACTATATACCAGAGGAGGATAAACATCTATTTTTATAGGAATCGTAATCGAGCCGAGTTTCATACTTTTTTACTTGCCCCGAAATATTAACAACATAAAGATATGATAGCACAAACATACGTAAGCGTTAAAAGGAAGAATTGTAAAGCATAAGATACTGAACTAAACAATAAGTGTCAATAAGACAACTCTCCATCCAAGTCACAATTTGTAAAAGTAAAACATTATAGATCAAAGTACGGTCTTTAACACTGAGCATCGGCTCTCCAAGCAGCAAGCTATAAAGGGCCCCAAAATGACTAGTGTTTTAATATTTTCTTTGCTATTAGGAGACTTTGGTGTTGATGACAGATCTTCGATTGTTTCTGTAAAATCTGTTAATAATGTTTAGATTCTAGACCATTTAGAGCTGACATATATATGTAGTACTCTAAAGTGCGATGGGGACGCTAAAGTACGGTGGTCACGCTAAAGTGCGATGGTCTACGCTAAAGTACGTGGTTCCATACGCTAAAGTGCGATGGTCCGGGAAAATATAAACGTAAAAACGTATATAGTTCGATAATGACGTTAACAGTTGTTTATACAAATTAAAAATAAACATACCGAAAAATATATTAGGAATATTTGATTAACAATTTTTTACACCATATGTCCATGACTTACGAGTAATTGATTGAATTTAACAGTTTTTTGTCGGCTGAATCACAATGTTTTACTATATAAATACAAAACAGTATACGCATACTTATCCTGCTTCTATTTGAAGCGAACGGATACATTCGAATTATTGTTTATGTGGCAGTTTACTTTAGTGATCCCCGTTAAAATGCTGTCGATTTTAATGAAAAGTAACGTCGGAAAAATAGAGATACATGTTTTCATGCGTTAACTATAAATTGTCTGCTAAAACATAAGTTCGTATTGTATATTGTAGGAAAATACGGAAAAGGAGAAAGCTCGGCGAACATTGCATTTCTCTCGCATCTAGATTTAAGCTTATGCAAATGAATGTTGCATTTTCCGACAATGAAAGAATTAAGGATTTTTAATTTTCAATGACAAATGTAAGGGAGGTTGTAACATTAGTGTGAACGGCAATCTACACCAATTATCCAAATATTCAATACGCCCCGAATTGTTAAAAATTTATTTTACATGAAATATAGTATTAGCAAAACATAAATAACCTTTATAGCAATTATTACTTGGTCGGACTTGTTAATTTAGAAACAATTACTTGCCTACCGGTAAATTGTAAAGCCTTTCACATATGTTATATCTTAGCATAATAGCTTTTGCAAAAAGACTTTTTAAACCTCTATGTTTTAATACTTCAAATCTTACCCTTTGGACCATCACACTTTAGCGTGATACACCATCGCACTTTAGCGAACAAACAACCAACGCACTTTAGCGTGAGACACCATCGTACTTTAGCTTAGACCATCGCACTTTAGCGTGATCATCGCACTTTAGAGTACCATCGCACTTTAGAGTCCTACATATATATATTCTTACATGTACATTAATATTTTTATAAATTTCCTGTTTACAAAACATTGAATTTTACGAAAAACTAATATTTTTATAAATTTCCTGTTTACAAAACATTGAATTTTACGAAAAACTAAGGATTTTCTTATCCCAGGCATAGATTACCTTAGCCGTATTTGGCACAACTTTTTGGAATTTTGGATCGTCAATGCTCTTCAACTTTGTACTTGTTTGGCTTTATAAATATTTTGATATGAGCGTCACTGATGAGTCTTATGTAGACGAAACGCGCGTCTGGCGTACTAAATTATAATCCCGGTACCTTTGATAACTATTATTACACGACAAAAACTTCCAAAGCAGCATTAAAGAATTGATATTCATATTTCAATGCAGACTAACTCCTTGATTTTAGATATGATATATTTTGATTCTATATTTAAATAACATGATTATAAAATAAAGTTCTATGATTTAGATATCTCAATTACGACGATGCAGTTTATCTGTAATATGCTGTCTGTGTTTCTTTCCAACGAAATCAAACTGTAAAAAGAAATAAAAAAATTATAACCATCTTAATTATAGTATCTATCAAAGACTATTTTACTTATCTAACTTGAGGAAAGCTTATCCGTGTATTCATTCATCAATATGAAAAACTATCTTTAATTGCATTCGATTCATTACCCTCACACCTTTCTATTTTCCTGTTGTTTTTGTTCTTAAACACAAACCTCTTATTCAAACCACTGTTGTCTGAAAAAAGAGCTTTCCCGTTTCAATTTTTCTTAGAGTTCAAAATTTTTGTTATTTTACTTTTGTTTGAAGTTCCGAAAGTTTTGCGTCCACATTTTATGTAGAACGTCATTTGGGTAAACATATTCTGGTCATAGAATTTAGAACAGTCTATATATTCTAGTACTTTTGGTTGTCGAAAATTTTGGATACCTAAAAAACGTCCATAGCAACATGTTAAGGTGTTAAATTAGATGCAATAGTAGTAAATACCGATGTTCAAACTCGAAATTCCATTTCTAATTTATAATCAAAATAACAAAACATGAGGGAATCACATGAGTCGCGACTCTAGTTTCGCATGCATCACAAATCATGCCAATCCAAACTATGTAATTACAACATGATACGGCGTAAAAAAAAAAAAAAACCATCTTGTTTTGTAAGATCTCTCAATTAGTTCACAGTATTATTCTGAACTTAAGACAATCTATAGATAAGAATATTGTATAGACATGTTTGTTGAAACCTAGTTGTCTTTGGATTTTATTGTATTTTTCGTGTTGTTGTTTCTGTTTAGGAATTTGTTTTTGGAAAAATAGAATACAAGTGAAAAAATATTTCTAGGGTAGGTTCAGTAATTTTGTCCTGTAACTATCATTCACGTTCAGCATGCGTTCGTATACAACATATTCTGACGTAGCTGCGTTTTTATACAACCCTCATTGAAGTCACAGTTGACAAATTTTATCTTTAGTCAGCCATTTCCGATAAGTTAAAGCATATTATATCAACTTTGTTCGCAACTTAACGTGTCTATCTAATTTCACGTACCTTCATATATGGCATTTCTCCACACACCGCCACACATCCTATTTGGTTCCCCTGCACAAGGATAGTTGCATTGTAATTCCGATGCTTGGGGAAATGCATGGCTGTAATACCTGTTCCCACACAGGCACCAATGACTGGCCTGAATCATATAGATTTACTCTTTTAAAAACTTAACTAAATAAAAATCTAGACTTGAATTGAGTATTTGGCAAATGTTTTAGGAATTTGGGTCCTCAATACTCTTCAACTTCATACTTTATTTAGCCTTTTTATCTATTTGGATTCGAACGTCACTGACGAGTCTTTTGTAGACGAAATCCGCGTCTGGCGTAAATACATGATGAGTTTATTTGGCATATTTAGGGGTCAGATAATTAACATGTAACGATGATTTATATATTAGGTGATTACTCATTGGTTATACAAGTGACATGTACAACAAATATAATTTTAAATTTATGGAATAATTTTCAATAGAAAAACGAAAGAATTAAAAGTTCTAAATTCGTATGCCGAAATAGCAGAAAATTCCATTAATTGCAATACTCATAGAAGAAGACCGTATATCAATACTGAACGAATAACAATGAGATGGGGAACAACGATCAAGAGTTGTTGACGTATTTCTAAACTATGTTGAAGTCCTTCCTTTAATCACAAAGTGATTAAAAATTAATCTAGAGTTGTCTCTCTTTATCTGTTGTTTATTGTAATTCACAAATACCAAAATTAAAATGATACAGACTTTCTGACTGTATATTATATTCATTTGTGTAGAGGTTCCATCCTCTGTTTTTCATTTATAACTTTTACAACTAATACAAAAGCAATCCTTTGAATTAAACATACATTTTATTACACCAACTTGTATTTACATTTTCATGACTAGAATATACATTTTTACTTTGTGGCATTACTTTGGCTACAGAGTATTCTATAATACTAGTATTTTGTTGAGGCGCAAGGGTGACTACCGATTACCTATACACAATGGTTATCAGCTGACCTATGTTGAAATAGTGTCATAAAACCCCTAGTAGTTAAACACGGTTACACCACCACCTTCCATGGGTAGTGACCGGGGAAAATACTCGTATTACCAATGCTCCAGTTATTAGTGCCCCACCTGTTGGCAGGTGTAGGCTTCCCCTCTATAAGATGAGGTGGAGGAGATCCAATGCGAGCGCCTTTTATGGCCATGCCAAATATGGCATTGAGCTATAGGCTGAAACACCCACGTACCTACACGAATATTTGATTGAATTAAACCAGATTATTGAAAATATATAATTTTTATAATCTCAAATATCAAGAAAAATCAAAAACACAGAATTTATATTCAACAACAATAAGAAGTAAAAGAATGATATTGTAACGATAACCGAGCGGTCAAGCTTTGGTGTTAACTATGAATATAAGAACCCTTAGTGTGTTGCTATAAGAATGGAATATATGAACTAAAGTTATAACTGGCGACTCTTCTTTGGTAACGTGGTTCTCTAATATCGTGGTATTCGGGTAGATCTACAATTGGTTCTGTATAGGTTTTGTGGTACGTTGTGGTATTCTGATAGATCTTAGTTTGGTTCCGTTTAGGTTTTTGTAAGAATAACAGACTCGTCGAATAAAAATCAACTTGTATTTACGTACAATAAATATCAGCAATTCGTACATAATAAATAACTTAAGTAACAGTATTCTAGTTTAACAAATAAATACCTTACTTTATTAGAATATCGTAAAGAAAATGGATAGCGGAACTATAATACATAAATACCTAGAAAGTTTACGAACAAGACAGTTTGGTAATCGGCAAATGGTAACGGAAATTCAATGTCAAAAGATAACGTTTCTCTCGAGAAGTTATTCTCTAAATACAACTTGTTATGGAACTAACAAGCCAACATTCTACGGAAAAAGTCTGGTTATTACTTAATCGCTTGGAATTAGCGTGTGTCACTTGCCCAGGGTAAAGTCGTACTGAAGTCTTATCCTTTCTCACCACTGTATTTATACTTTGGTAAAATATTACCTAAATGGTTTACCATTTACCAGTGGTGAAAAATACCTAAACTACCAAAACCGGAATTGGTAATTACCAAAATAATGTTCGGAACGATTGGTAAACGTTTATGTACTTCATTTGACATGAACAATCGAGGGGAGTTCCGAATATAAATTCAAAACATGGACGTTAAGAATAATAAAAAGTTAACAATGTTTACACAAAGTTGTACAAGAAATATAAAATAAAACAGTCAATAAACGGTAAGGTTTTTACAACATCATCACACAATTTTAGGGAAAACAAGTTCCATTTCAAAGAACCCCCATTTTGTTACAATATAATCAGGGGGCAAATTGCAGTATAGATGAACTTTGATATAGAGTAAGAAATATGGTATTTGAACTATTTGATCTGAACTCGTGTTAAATATACCAATTTATTTATGCTCAGAATTTCCAACTCTCTTAAAACACTTTATTCAACAAACATTTTAGATTGAAAATGTGAACAAAAACTACTGTTCAATGTGCTCATTTTAGACAAGATAGACAAGCCCTTATTGCTATTTTACCTGTAATCCCAGATATTTGTACCCTCTACAGTGAAGTCTGCATTTCTCTAATGTATTCAGATGTAGAACTTGTATCCTGTGCTTTAACATACGGTTTGGGTCATCAACAAAACATCCAACATAGCCTAGTAGGAAAAAATATGGTGTTGTTTAAAAATGTATACAAAACAAGCGCATTCAGCCATTGATTTAATTTTGTTTTCTCGTTTTTTTCTTGTTTTTTCTTGTTTTTTCTCTTGCGTTCAAAGAATCATTATAAAACAGATGAGATTGGATTTTTTGTTGTCTGTCAAACACGAACTCCAGAAGAATTGAATGTTATTTATCTTAAGTTCCTATGCAGCAACATTTTTCATATTTATTTCTTACGGCAATCAGTGCCTGCTTAGTTCAATTCCGTGTCAAGATAAAGTACGATAATGAATTGTCATATATTGCGAAGTTGCAATGATTATTATTATCTAATAATTCTTTCGTACATATTACGTGACTCTGCTCTGTACTTATTCATCCCTTGATTATGCCAGTGTGCCATGGTTATGTCTGTGCATACATCTGTTTGTTTTATAGTGATTAAGATAATATTGACTGCTATATCCCTATTTTTGACATTTTTACTTATTATGTCTTTTTGTTTTGTTCATATATCATTGTCTATATAATGGAATTTAATGCTACTGTCATACAAGTGAGAGGTTTAGCTAGCTATAAAACCAGGATTAATCCACCATTTACTACATACAAAAAGCCTGAACCAAATCAGGAATATGACAGTTGTTATCCATTCGTTTGATTTGTTTGATCTTATGATTTGCTTTTGAAAACGAACTTTCCGTTTTGAATTTTTCTCGAAGTTCAGTAGTATTGCGATTGTACTTTTTGGATGATAATTAGATAAGCTTACCAAAAAATATATTCCTGCACCAGGAAAATTCATTGACACAAATATACAATTTACGTGTGATATAGGTTACGATCGGGTAGAGTGTGTACAATTCATACGTGTATAAACTGTCCAAGTCAATCACAAACATATCATGAAAGTCATTCAGACTTTGATTTGTTTGTGTGAAATAATAAGTTATTACACCAATGAATTCCCTTAGAAAGGCGTATAATCCTATAATAAACATTTTGTTTCCATCAAATTTGAAAGGAAAATTAGTAAATAAAACATTCAGTAAATATTTATGAATATGCTTATTTATATAATGTGTATGAATACAGTAAATAAATATTTCCATATCCCGCCGTTTCACAAAAAAATCGAGCATGTAAGAAACTAGGAGGAAACTTCTTAGTAAGACAGTGTAGTGAGGGACGTATACGAAGAAAATACAACGGAAAGATGTTTTATCCATTCGTTTGATGTACTTGAGCTTTTGATTTTCCAATTTGATTAGGGACTTTCCGTTTTGAATGTTCCTGAAGTTATTTTTCTGATTTTACGTTTTATTACTAGTAACATATACTGTTTATTTTAAATATTACTCTATGTTGACTGTTGTGTATTTTTATTTGACATTTTTACCTTTTATGTCTGTTTGTTTTGTGGCACACATTGTTGTCAGTGGAATTGAATTTATGCGACTGGCATTCGAGTGAGAGGTTTAGCAAGGTATGTAACCAGGTTTAATCCATTATCGTCTACATATGAAAATACATGTACCAATTTTGATTTTGTTTTATATTATTCTTAGAACAATTTATGAAATCAATTTTTTCAAATATTTCTCATGATGCAGCTGTGAAGTATATGTTGAACGTTTTTACCTCTATAGAGTCCAATATTCCTGTATGGGTTTGAGTAAACAGCACTGACCAAACAAAGGACAAAAATCATCAAATTCTTCATAGTTACCTGTAAGCTGATATCAATAAATTGAAATACATTTTTGCAGTAACAATAAGGCTCAAAAGGTAAAATTGTTATAATAGTTATCAAAGGTACCAGGATTATAATTTAGTACGCCAGACGCGCGTTTCGTCTACATAAGACTCATCAGTGACGATCAGATCAAAATAGTTATAAAGCCAAACAAGTACGAAGTTGAAGAGCATTGAGGACCCAAAATTCCCAAACGTTGTGCCAAATACGGCTAAGGTAATCTACTCCTGGGGTAAGAAAATCCTTAGTTTTTCGAAGAATTCAAAGTTTTGTAACAGGAAATTTATTAGAAAATGACCATATAATTGATATTAATATTATGGTATTAAAGTAGCATTTAAAAAATGGTTACAATCTTTTGGAATCAACACTAAAAGGGAAAAACAAGAAGCTTTGTTACCTTTTAATATTTACATTTTTTTCAAATCAAACAAAGGTTCAAAAGACATGTATAATTTATTAAATCAAGGTGCGATACCAGTTGTAATAGCAGCTGAGCGAAAATGGAAGGGTATATTGAATAACGTTGTAGGGGATTGGAAAAAAATCCATAACTGTGTTACTAAAATTTCAAAAAATACCAAGCTCTGTTGGTTTCAATACCGAATTATTCACCGTATTTTAGGTACTTATACTTTACTTTTAAAGATGAACCGTGTATATTGTAATTTATGTACATTTTGCCAGGAAGAACCAGAAAGCATAGAACACTTATTGTTGGGATGTCATATTGTAGCAGACATTTGGCACCATCTGAATGCCTGGATTTTTGAAACAACACATATTGAAATTCCACTAAATGTTGATATAGACATGTTTGGTCTTTATGATAACTATAAACAAAATTTTATAAAAAATAAAGTCATTTTACTAGTAAAGTATTTTATATATAGATCAAAGATGCAAGAGGAAAAACCTCATATAGAGGGACTTAAAAACTATATAAAAGAAAATTTAATTTTAGAAAAAACATATTTCCTCAAAAAATATGAGTGTGAAAGAATATAATATGTACTGGAACCCCTGGGATAAAGTCATTAATTAAGTTAATAGTGAATCATTTTGTATAGATGTGTTTGAAATGTAATTTCCATTATCACTATATATTTTTTAATGAAGATGTTATACTTCATCCATATTCCGTTATAACATATCGTATTATTAGTATTATTTTTGTTTACTCTTATTTGCCTGAATATGCTTATTTTTCTTGCTTGCTTTATTATGTGCCACTATAGATAAATTATGTAAATGCCTGTTAATCCATGATGTATAAAAAAAAAAATTTGTCAAAAAAAAATAAATTGATTGTTATTCATGTCAACACCGAAGTGCTGACTACTGGGCTGGTGATACCCTCGGGGACGAAACGTCCATCAGTAGTGGCATCGAACCAGGTGTGTAAATAGTTATCAAAGGTACCAGAATTATAATTTAGTACGCCAGACGCGCGTTTCGTCTACATAAGACTCATCAGTGACACTCAGATCAACATAGTTATAAAGCCAAACAAGTACAAAGTTTGAGCATTGAGGACCCATAAATTCCAAAAAGTTGTGCCAAATACGACTAAGGTAATCTACTCCTGGGGTAAGAAAATCCTTAGATTTTATGAACGTTAAATTGCCTACGATACCCCATAAATAAAGGATTTTGTGGATACACATGTTTATATGAGATATTTTTCTTAAATAAAACACAAAAACAGTTAATTTATTTATAACAACATATCAATGATAGTTAATGTCAATCTCCACCTGATGACTAGTGGGCTCATGAACCTTCGAGGAAGAAACCTTCACTAGGTGTAGAATTAAACCAGTGTCTGTTGAAAGATCTCACCAAAGATACCAACTAGCCTTATAATTTTGCACGCCAGACTCATAAACAAATTTGGTAGAGTTCCGCGGAACCCAGTGTCTCGCCTACTTTTTGAAGATAATAAATATTTTAGGAACTTTAACTGCAGATTGTATGTAATGTTAACTTGAAAAAAACTACGTACATCATAACTAAGTAACATAAGGAAAAACAGGAAATTTATTTTTACAAAATTTCCTTCTTGATACTAGCTTTTAATCATAAACAAACTTCTGTTCAAGTTTGGTAGAAATCAAGCATAGTTTAATAGTTATCAAAATTTTAAAAACTTTAACCACAGAGTGAATGTTATGTTGACTGGCAGAAAAAAACTAAGTTCATTTATAAGTAAAATCGGAGAAAAGGATTATTTTTTTACAAAATTGTTCTGGATACCATTTTATGATCATAAACAAGCTTCTGTCCAATAGTTATCAAAGGTACCAGAATTATAATTTAGAACGCCAGACGCGCGTTTCGTCTACATAAGACTCATCAGTGACGCTCAGATCAAAATATTTGTAAACCCAAACAAGTACAAAGTTGAAGAGCATAGTTTGGTAGAAATCAAGGATAGTTTAAGAAAATTTAAAAATTCCAAAAACTTTCACCACAGAGTGAATATTTATGGACGCCAACGACGCTGACGACGGAATGTAGGATCGCTATGTCCCGCTTTTTCGACAAAAGTCGAAGGCTCGGCAAAAAGGCAAAATAGATTATGAAACAAAGAAAATTTATTAGTTTACATTTTTTTGTCATCTGACAATATTTGCACAATGACAGAGAATGGATTTTGAAAAGGACTTGGAATGATATCCAAAATGCATAGAATGTTCTGATAACTATAACTGACAAGATAAGGGAAAATAATTTGGCTTTAGGACATTGTCACTCTAAATTTCTGAAGCAGCAACTAATCAAATAAGGCACAAATTGAATGTTTTTGAATAAAAATATCAAATGTTTATTTATTAAACGACATAAGAGATGCAACAAGCAGAACACTTTATATACAAGTATATGTCAAATAAAAATCTTTCACATATAGTTATCACGGTAATATCTATATCTGGTGTGATTTTTGTCAGATAAGTTATTTTCAAGATGATTATAAATACCAAAACAAATAATAATTTACTTACGTGAAACTTATTATGGAAAAACGATATCTTCCAGATTTTCTTTGGCAATGAGTAACACATTCTTTTTTTATACTTACTATATAATCTATTACGCATTTCCATGTAGTTTGTTACGGATGATTTTACAACCGTTTGTAAAACAATGTTTCCTTACTTCCCCTTATATATCCTGTTGCGAACTCAATGCAGCAGCAACCTTGTCCTTGTGAATTTATATTAAATTTTATGATATACTAGTATATGATTCTTTTCAAAATATACGTATTTATATTATATATTTTACAAAGTAAAAGGCTGTCAAAAATCATCATTATATCTGAATAGTGGTAAGTTATTCTGTACTGACTTGATTTATTACGTACTATCGTTCTTATTTTGTTTGAATAAACCACTGTCCGAGGTAAGGGGAGCACCTATACGAAAACTGTGCGACTTGTTAAACTTTGTATCATACTTAGCAGACGACAGCGTCAATGTTAATATGTTACAAACTTCAGATCTTTGAATAGGTCTTGTGTCTCTATAGCAAAAAAAGATGGCCTGCTACTTTCCCCCGTAATTGTAAAAATTCTCTCATTTTCTTAACAGGACAAAAGTGAGGTTCAACTTGACTTAGAATTTGTAACTGGACAGGCTGTTTAGACAAATTATGTTTAAAGTTGGACATCTTTAAAATTAAATACGGATTTCCAGAATCAAAATTTTTTAAAGTCAGATTTTCCAAATAAATCAAATTATGATTTTTTTGTTTATTCCTAATCGTTACCTCTCCTATCCGAAGGAAAGCATGAAATGCCATTAAAAAACATCAACGAAAACAACTTTTGCTGATAGAAAGATCTACAGACAAATGGTAATTCCCTGATAATGGCATGAAGAACAGAAAGGGTAATGGGGCGCCTCAAACCAGGAGCTGCTGATAAACGCTTTACACTACACATCATTTTTTTTTATTAAAAAATTTGAACATAAATCCGGACGACGATTGAGTTTGAAATTGTAAGATAATGCACCTAATTAAGTACTTAAAGTGTTCGGCGACTTTCCGTCCTCATAAGAAGATGCAATGAAAAACATCAGCATTTCAAGTGAGCAATTAACTATAGTACGACCTGGAAAAACTTTACTAAAAAAGAATGAAATACTCTTAAAGCATTACCATACACTATTTTGGTCGAGGGTGCAATAGCAGGGTCTTAAGCAGTCTTGAAGTGTAACAGTTAAAAAAAACTTCTAGTAATCCTGGGTTCACGTCTGTGGGATAAGTGTCCATCAAAGGGGCCAGTCTGTGAAACTCCTGAATCTGAAAACGTGAAAGCAGATCCGGTAGAATGTTATGTGCTCCAGGAATGTGTTCGGCACGCATTTATATGTTCAATTTCATGCATGACAGAACAAGTCATCTTACTAATTTCATAACCATGGGATCTTTTAAGGTTTGTTTATGGAACGCCAACACTGTCTTATTATGCCCATTTTTCATTATATGTTGTGCATTTACCTTTATATGATGTGCATTTACCTGTATATGATGTGCATTTACCTTTATATGATGTGCACTTGTCATCATATGATGTGCAAATATCCTTATATGATGTGCAAACATCATTATATGATGTGCAAACATCATTATATGATGTGCAAACATACTTATATGATGCGCATATATACTTATATGATGTGCAAATATACTTATATGATGTGCAAAAGTACTTATATGATGTGCAAACATTATTATGTGATGTGAAAATATGCTTATATTATGTTGTAAGATCCTTATATGATGTGCAAATATACTTATATGCTGTGCAAATATACTTATATGCTGTGCAAATATACTTATATGATGTGTACATATCATTATATGATGTGCAGTTTCCCTTATATTACGTGCAAACATCTTTATATGATGTGGTTGTGTCATTATATTATGTGCTTGTAATCTTATATTATGTGGTTAGGTTTACTTCATTATATGATGTCGAAACGTCATTATATGATGTGCTTTCATCGTCGTTATGGTCAATGAACATGATTACGATTAGAATGATTACTGTCTACGTCATAACTGATTCCGATCTGCGTCTGCGGAGTAACCGTTACTACTAATTAGGATCAAATCTGTTGCTACCGTTTGGAAAATGGTTGAGACTTGAGATAAACCTTAGCATGTTAGTACATCGTTTTAAGATGCAAAAAAATCACATCTGATATTGTTGGAAAATTGTAAAAAATATATATGAATTGCAAAGTTTTGTTTAAATCGCAAATCTTTAATAATAAACATACGGAGTCTTCAATACGGTTAAGGTTATTGAATTGAATAAATAATTCTTTTATGTCATGCTATATGATCGTTTTAACGAGGGAAGGCATTATATTTGTCAATTTCGGTATACCTAACATTAGCAATTTTTCTATAAGAAGATAATACACGAAGTTAAGTATTTTCATTTATGTAAATATTGCCTTTCTGATCATGGTTAGCTGTTCGAGTTTCTCTTTATATATTCTCAAGATAGACACAAACAATTGGGAATAAATCGGACTCTGATAGAGTAATGGCTCATATAAGGAACCGGTCATTTGTAACAAAAAAAAGAGGGGATAGGAAAAGTGGCATTCAGTTTTATATAGTTATAAATTTGCCGCGGTATAATGCAGGCATCAATCTTTACGCCTCGTTTCGCTCATCTGAATTGTTAAAACCTGAAAATTAAGTTTCAACAATTTCTTCTAGCAGAGAATTTTTCATCTGATGCTATTATTGAATGAAGGTGTGGTAAATATTAATGAAACCACAAACGGCAAATCCAAACTAATATAAAAAAGAAGATGTGATATGATTGCCAATGAGACAACTATCCACAAAAGACCAAAATGACACAAACATTAACAACTATAGGTCATCGTACGGCCTTCAACAATGAGCAAAGCCCATACCGCATAGTCAGCTATAAAAGGCCCCGATAAGAAAATGTAAAACAATTTAAACGAGAAAACTAACGGCCTTATTTATGTAAAAAAAAATGAACGAAAAACAAATATGTAACACAAAAACAAACGACAACCACTGAATTACAGGCTCCTGACTTGGGACAGGCACATACATAAATAATGTGGCGGGGTAAAACATGTTAGCGGGATCCGCCCCCCCCCCTAACCTGGAAAGTGGTATAACAGTGCAACATAAGAATAAACTAGTTCCCTAAAGTCGCAAACGATTTTCATACTTCAGTACTTTGATTATATATGTTCTTGTCTATACCTTACAAGAAAAGATTTCTCTATTATTAGTTATCAAGATAATAGCCAATAAAACAACAAAACTCTGAAAAGCCAAAACTACCCAAAAAGTACCTTTACTATAGAGTATATTCAGACACATTGCACTATTTGTTTTTTTTAAATCTATTATGTTTCCAGGATAAACGCAAAATATTAAAAGCCGCTGCCGTAAATCTTCACTTTGAAAATTCAAAACACCACTCTCTATATGTAAGAGAACAACAGGTCTCAGTAAAAAATAAATAAATGCAGACTGAGTGTTTTAAGTTCATTTAGACACCAGATTAAAAACGCTCAATTCTCTGGTTTTGTTGGATTGATACACACCTTCAAAAATTTGAAGGCTGAAATGTCATTGGCTGATGTAATATATGCAAGGACAGAAAATAAAATGACGTGTTGTCAGATCCTTGTATCCAAAGCTGAAACAGATGATCTGTACATTATATATTAATAAATAAATGTGTTAGACACCGACTCTAGTTTGAGGGAAGGAGCACGTGTATTTCCTTTTTCGAAATAAAAAAAAACAACAAAAAACATGGTTTATTTTTTTTTTAAGTTTCATCATTGTTTTATTTTTTCCTCATTTTAAATAGAAACAAACTATTTCGCTTCCCTTCTGAAATAGATAAAATCTCTTTCAAGAAATTTAGAATCAAACGTTTAAAAAACAACTTGCCCCCCACCCTCACATAAAAATATCAATGGTCGGTAAGTTAGCCCTGTTTAATTTAGTCTAGAGGTGAATACTAGTATATGAGCGGCTTCCCACGAAACCTTTTATATTGCGGGTTACTGCATGTCTAGTGGTGGTACTTTCGTCGTAGTATGTTCGCCTTGAGTGAGAGAGGTCGTGGGTTCGAACCCCGGCCGGGTCAAAACCAAAGACTTTAAAATTCTTATTTACATGCTGCTTCCCAGCTAATTATATAAGCACGCGGGATTAAGAATTAAGAGCAAAAGCTGGTCGGCTCGGAATCAGAAAAATGTGTCCGGGTAAGGTGAAATACATGTCTTCCTTCGGAATGCTTCCTTTTGAACTAGCATGTTAAAAAGTCCGGCTCAGGGTGTCGGTCTAGTACAAAACAGGGTAAATATTCATACCACATTAAAATTGAGAATGGAAATGGGGAATGTGTCAAAGAGACAACAACCCGACCAAATAAAAAAACAACAGCAGAAGGTCACCAACAGGTCTTCAATGTAGCGAGAAATTTCCGCACCCGGAGGCGTCCTTCAGCTGGCCCCTAAACAAATATATACTAGTTCAGTGATAATGAACGCCATACTAATTTCCAAATTGTACACAAGAAACTAAAATTAAAATAATACAAGACTAACAAAGGCCAGAGGCTCCTGACTTGGGACAGGCGCAAAAATGCGGCGGGGTTAAACATGTTCTTGTACGAATATGCATATATCAATTTGCTGCTGGACCTCAAGAATCCACCCATAATCATCTATAGTTGAAACTGTGAAATATATGCACAAAAAACATGATAAAAAGCTGCACGTTAATGTAATACACCGAGTTCAGGTTCATTCCATATCTCCTTTCATCCATTTCGGGTGAAAGTGATGGGCGCTGGGTGGTCGAGTGGTTACATTGTCATTTCGTGGCCTTTTATAGCTGAATATGCGGTATGGGCTTTGATCATTGTTGTAGGCCGTACGGTGACCTTTACTTGTTAATTTCTGTGTCATTTTGACCTCTTGTGGAGAGTTGTCTAGACTTTAGCAGTCATACCACTTCTTCTTTTTTATAAGTAGTCGAACTGCTGTATCACTAGCATGTCAACCCTTAGGTGTGCGATTTCAAATCCCGCACGTGGCAGGTAAGCTCGATTCCAATCTTAATTGACCAGAATTGTATGTTTTCCAAACGAAGGTCAGGGTGTCTCTCCGGGCACTTCTGCTTTCTCCACCAATATAAACTCACCGCCACGAAATAGCATGAAAGTGTTGAAAGTTGCGCGAAATAACGGTCAATCAATCATCCATACCGGTATACTTATGGCCTCTAAATCTATATAATAGCAATGTCAATGTATGACATCAGTATACAGAGATAAAAATAATAACTATTTACAGTATATACAAAACAAGAGAGAGAGATGTTTCAAAATTACTAAGCCAGCTGGAGGACAAACGCACGTGTTTATATATTTTTTATAAACGAACAAGCTGAAGTTGACATTTTACAGAAATCTTATACATCCTTCCTGTTTTCAAGTTTTCGTACATGGCTTAAAGCCTTATCGGATAAATGTTTTTTGTCATATTGAAATTTCCCGTTTTAGTAACAACAATACCCAAATAGTTATATTGTTTTATCATCTCAATGTTAGTATCATTGTAAGAAAATCGGAGATTTTTTGGCATCCGTCCAAAAAAAACCTCACTAAGACTTTAATTTTGACAACTTTCCTTTCAAGTTCCAAGCCTTACAATAATCATGGAAAGCATTGAGTTGAGTCTGCAGGTCCTGTGCTGTTTCAGCCAACAACACCGTGTCATCTGCAAACAATATAACAAAACACTTAAGATATATTTCTAATTCTCTTTCCAGATCTTCTGGTATAGTTCTGTTAAGTCATGTAATATTTCTAGTCATTAGAAATTATTTTAGTCAATCAAAAGTAAATAAAATAGGAAAGGTGATAAGTTTTCTCCTTGTCGAACACCATTGTCACAAGCAAGCAAAGTATTCCGAATTATAATTACTATCGTGTATCATCGGTACAGCGGATATAGCTTTGTAGGTACTTCGAAGCATGAAAAACTATATACCGTACATTCATTTAACTATGCACCGTACAGAACGATTCATGTGGTCAGCTATACACAACGCTTCTTGTCGGAATAAAATATCGAAAAATAACATATGTACAAAATATTTCAATGCCAATTATTGAAACAGCTATACTTATTACGCACAAACAGTGGCCTTCTATCAGAAAAAGAGTTGCAATGAATATAGAATCATATCGGATGAGACGAGCGCCAACTTCTTTGACAAGTATTTGCACATGTTTTTAGTAAGGATTCTTGTTTTGGGCAAATAGTGAGACTAATCACCAACCTACGACCAAAACATTTCTTAAAACAACAAATATGTTTAGATTGAAGTACACATTGATATAATGTAAACAAAACAAAGATTTTCGTACCGTGTCAGAAGAAAAATCGATCACGACCCCTTGGTTAGTACCTATATCCGCTGTACCGATGATACAAGGAGACGCCAGCGAGTGGGCAAGTGTTGAAACAAAGAATGATGATACAGTAATAAGGTGGACACAGTAATGACAAAGTTAATGCTTTTTATTCTATTTTTTGTTAAAGAGACGAAAAAGAGGAACAAAATGCGAAAGACGGGCGTCACCCCATTCATCTCGTTTGGAAAATAAAAATATTAAATACCCTAAATTGGAAAAAGTGTGGCAAAGTGTGATTTTCAGTGTTTTTCCCCCCTTTTAACTCAATAACTGTATCGTCTACGTAAAATCCGTTGCCATTACCGAAAAGGATCAAAATAAGTACCACAAAGGTAAAATCCGATCTAATTGGACGAAAAATTAAATCTAAAACACTTCATCAGGAATCAATCAACCCCTTATATCTCAGAAATCGTTAACGCTACTCCAAATCTGTTGACATACTAGTACTAATGTTTCAGAATTTTATTAGCAATTAAAAAAATCTTTATTAAAATAAGTTGAAAATAAACAATCTGTATATGCCAATATGTGCTCATTGTTGAATACCGTATGGTGACCTATAGTCATTAGTTTCTGTGTAATTTGGTCTGTTGTGGAGAGTTTTCTCATTAGCAAAGATACCACTTTTTCATTTTTTATAATTTCCCACATAGCCATTTCGCATTTTGTGGGCACTACGTCGACTAAGCTTGCAGTCTTCGAAATTGGGTATTTTCTCACATAATTGGCGTTTTCTGTGGAAAAAAGATTGGTTCAAAGACAAATTAAAAGACCTATCACACATATTTCCGACTTGGTATGGTTGTAGAGGAGTTGCGACTCAATGAAATCGGTCTACTCCTTTAGTAGCACAGATTATATGATATACTAGATGTAATATCATTGTACATATTCAATACTACATTATACATCTTACCATTTACAGATTAATATTATTCAATAACATTTTATAAAACAAACCATCTCGCCATAGTATGCATCAGTAGATAATTGTATAGCTATTGTTATGAAATATTTTTGAAACAGACTGTGATTTCAATGGTGTCTTTTGCAATAAATAGAAATAAGCAGATGTGGTATGAGAGCCACTGAGACAACTCTCCATCCAAGTCATAATTTGTAAGAGGAAACAATTATAGGTCATAGTACGACCTTCAACACGGAGCCTATGCTTAAACCGAATAGCAAGTTATAAAAGGCTCTTATTTGTTATCATTTACTCCACAGCCGGAGATTTCTTCAACTAGATCCTGTATCAACTGATTTTAATCTTCAACCGAAATGTTTGAAACGTTGATTTTGTTAAATTGCTTTGTCTCATTTTCCCTACCAATTGCACTTTCGCTAGCGATAGACACATATTTGAGCCGGGTTAATAATTTACAGAAGCAGATCGGAATCAGTTATGACGTAGACAGTAATCATTCTAATCGTAATCATGTTCATTGACCATAACGACGACGAAAGCACATCATATAATGACGTTTCGACATCATATAATGAAGTAAACCTAACCACATAATATAAGATTACAAGCACATAATATAATGACACAACCACATCATATAAAGATGTTTGCACGTAATATAAGGGAAACTGCACATCATATAAGGATATGTACACACCATATAAGGATCTTTGCACATCATATAAGTATATTTGCACATCATATAAGTATATTTGCACATCATATAAGGATCTTTGCACATAATATAAGTACATTTGCACATCATGTAATAATGTTTGCACATCATATAAGAATGTTTGCACATCATATAAGAATGTTTGCACATCATATAAGTATATTTGCACATCATATAAGTATATTTGCACATCATATGAGTATGTATGCACATCATATAAGTATGTTTGCACATACTATAATGATGTTTGCACATCATATAAGGATATTTGCACATCATATAAGGATATTTGCACATCATATAAAGGTGTTTGCACATCATATAATGACAAGTGCACATAATATAATGACAAGTGCACATCATATAAAGGTAAAAACACAGCATATAAAGGTAAATGCACATCATATAAAGGTAAATGCACATCATATAATGAAAATGGTCATAACAAGACAGTGTTGGCGTTCCATATTTGTTTATTGACAATCCATACAACTGCCTGATTATTAGAATGGAATAACAAGCACGAATTTTGAAATAAATGACCCCATACTTCAACTGTAAGCACAATGGGATAGAGCTCCTTAAACGTAATTGTACACTCATTCAGAGAATTTAACCAGCACCCATAAAACCAATGCGACTTAAAAATAGCACCATATCCAATAGCTCCAGCTGCGTCTGTGTAAAGGTGCAACTTAACAGATGACATCCACACATGGTCGAGCATCAAAGCTTTTCCATTGAAGCAATCGATAAACATATACCAAGCTAATAGGTTTAAATGACGTTCTTTTGTAAGCCTAATATAGTGATGAGGCCTAGAGATGCCCTTTGTCAAATCTATCAATCGCCTTAAAAAGGCTCGCCCTGGACCAACAACGCAGCACGCAAAGTTTAACAGACCAATCAATGACTGAAGTTCAACGTAAAGTAACCCTTTTTCGAACTGTCATAGCCTGCAAAGCAGCTTCAATTTTCCTAATTTTATCATCTGGTAACCTTGCTTCCATGAGGACTGAACCCAATTCAATACCCAAGAATACAAGACAAGTACAGGAATGTTCATTTATTTCATTCTTAATTGGCACTCCTAATGTTTTACAGAGATTCAAAAACAATCTTAAACTTTCCTCTCAAACATTACTGTTCGCAGGACCCACAAAAAGAAAATCATCTAAAATATGAATCATATGCCTGATATTTAGCCTGTTTTGGGCTATCCATTGCAAAGCTGTGGAAAATTTTTCAAAAATAGAACAAGAACTACCAAGACCCATTGCTAAACAACGGTCAAAATAAAACTGGTTCTTCCAATTGATACCTAATAGTTCATAGTCCAAATAATTGACAGGGATATTTCTGTAGGCACTATCAATATCGCACTTTGCGAGATTACAACTACGACCGGGTAACACTATCAGCCGGACAGCATCATCAACTGTAGCATATGAAACACTTTTAGATTCACCAGGAATATGATCATTTACAGAATGAATCGAGGGGTTAGACAAGTGGTGTATCAATCTAAATTGACCTTCCTCTTTTTTAGGAGCTACTCCAATAGGAGCAATTCTGCCAAGACTAACTTCCTTTGACAGTTTTTTTATCTTCAACATCTGGGAGTTGATAAGCAGATTGTAAATTATTTGACATCCGATGTTCCCGAGGCCCCTCGTAACCTAGACGAAAACCTTCCTCAAACCCAGATACCAAATAATGTGCATCCTGATGAGGATATCCCATAAGTAAAATTTTTAAAGTTTTAGAGCAAATAGGAGTGACAACCGACCTCCAAGTATGACTTAAGTGAGTTACATTATTACTTGTTTCTGGAATCGGACTTGGGTGTTGATTGGGGTTGCTGTTTTGACGGGGCAGAACGTTTAGCACATCTGATAATGGGGTGATTGCCTTTACATCCTCCACAACGATGGGCAAATGTTCAAGTTTTGATGCGACAAAATCTATCTTTGTTATAGTCCCAACAAACCCCTTTTGGCAACGTTTCGTCTGTTGAAGACCCTTCTTGTCTATTGTAAAAAATCCACTGACGGTTTCGAAAGGGACGAAAAGGTCGATTTCCCTGTTGACTCCCCTGTTGGGGTCTTGTTGCCATAATATAGAATTCCATATTGAAACTATGCCATGGAACCCCTCTTATTTGTCTGTCCATGCGGACTTGTTGATCATATGTCAGCCAAGAATTGTTACTTGATTGTCAAATCCCTAACAATTTCAGCATGTTCAGCCAAGTAAGCAGTGGACTCTGGGAACTTTTCATTATAAATTGCCATAAATCTTTAAAAAGCTGTTGTCCACTGTTCAATTGATGAAATATAAAACCTGGGCTTGTTGGAAACTAGTAACAGTGTTGAATTTCCAGATACTTGAAATTGTAAGCCATTTTTCTTAGCATTTGGTAACAATACCGATAGATCAATATATTTATCTTGCCAATTTTTGTGTTTTATGCCTGGTCTACCATTGCTGCAATAGGAGTCGATATAGAATTAGTCGCAGGCAGATCTTCTTGCCATTCATTTTCCTCCATCTCCACCCCTTCTTGCTCACCATTTTCGTCAGCCTGGTCCTCTTGCTCAGGGATTTCCTCTACTGGCTTAAGGAATACGGCTTATTACGGTTCATGGACTGAATCACTGACTCAGTTATCCTTGCAATTAAAGCCTCTTCCACATCAGGGGACAAGGGGGATGAAGACTCTCTTTGTGCTTTATTTTTGCCTTTTTTGGACTGACCTGGCTTTACTTTAGGCATGGCTACTTTCTGAAATATATAGCTGAACAATCAAATTTCTAGCAACATATAAAAAAAAATATGAACTGATCATATAGATGTAGTGCTATAAAAGTAAAATTACAGACGGCATCAGCATATTCTAATTAATAGGCCATTTTCACTAACAAATGACAAAAAACTAGCATTGATAAAGGTCATGTCTACGGAATACCCACAGCTACAATGTCAAAAAAAATGTCAGCAGCCCAACATAGGCATTTAAACAGCAGCCCTTACATTGGGCACATACAGCATTAAAACAGCACCCCAATACATAGGGCAAGAAACAGCACCCTAATACAAGGGCATTATACAACTACCCTATACATGGGATATTATAACAGCATTCCCAAACATAGGGCATAAAACAGAAGCCCAACAACTAGGGCATACCAACAGAAGCCCAAATACTTTGGCATACCAACAGAAGCCCAAATACTTTGGCACAGTTCATTATTTCAGCCCAACCATTAGGGCGAAACATTTTCACAGGTTTATTTATGTATTTCTTTATTTTATTTTATTATTTATTTATTTTTCTTTTGTATTATTATCATTTTTTTTTCCATTTTTTTTTAATATATATTCACTTGTCAAATTATAAATAAATAAAGTTAACTCTTACGAGCTGAAACAACTGCAGCTCGAATACTATTGTAATATTTAGGGTAACCTGTATTGATGTTCAAATGTACCCCATCATTGAAAAATGCAATCTGTTTACTTCTTTCTGACCAAAACCAGAATGTTTCCAGAAGGACACATGGTCCATTCTGTTGCTAAAATAGTGCGATAAGAATGAGTTCAGTTCATCACACCTTTTATTAAACCACTCTATGTCCATCTTATATCTTATTCTTTTTTGAGGGGACAAACGGTGCATATTTGACAGATAATAACTTTTTTAACTTCTAAACAGAAGCGCAATTTCATGGCTACTTCTATTATACCTCTGGCCACATCCTGCACTAAATTTGTAGAATTACATAAGTCATTTGACCCTATCTGTAACACAACTATCTCAGGCTTACCGAGCTTCACATAGTCTAAACCACACTTTTAAATTTTTTCCAGATTACCCCATGGGTAACCCCTCAATAAAACGTGCTCTCTCGATTTATCTAAACCTAGATTCAAGCTAACGGAACGATGTTTACTAACTTTAATAAAAGATTTAAATCTAGATATAAACATGATAAATGAATGACCCAATATAAGCGTTTTAACAACCATTCTCAGCAGTCATAAAGATTTAAAAACACACTGATTCAAAAACACGCCGTGGATCTAGGTCAGCACAACTGAACCATGTAACTTAATTAAATTTAGTAAACAACGAACAAAGATGTAAATCTATAAATAGCGTTAGCTTAAATGATAAATCTTTTAACTATAATTGATATTTGTGTGTACAAACCACTTCTCAAAACAAGAGAAAATCTACGAATTAAAATTTTTCGTGTGATAAAAACTAAGTTTCTTTGTCTCTCTAAATGAAGGTGAAAAGACTTTTCATTGGTTGATCGGCTATTGATCTAAACAAGAAACCTGCTAAGACAATAGCAACAATCCCGGCAGTATTGAGGGACCATAAAATCATTTATGTTTTACATAAATACCTTTATTAATTGCAGGACAACATATTATTATTAAAAGCAAAAAAGTGGCAAAATGGGGAGCTACTGTTGACAAAGTAATATCATGACGGTCTAAAGAACCAAGAGTATATTTATATAATGTCATTAAATGTCAAACACTTTTTAAATAGTATTAAACACACTTTGCCAAAGTCTGTACACGACTATGGAATATTTCTGAACATGCTTTAATTAATGGTTAGTATAATATTGTGAAAGATTTCCGAACAATATCAAATCAACTTGAGCATATTGAATCTAATAACACAATTAACTCATATGTTATAGTAAACGTTGCTCATCGTTTTACTCTAATGCTTACTTCAGTTTAGAATTACCAAAATATGAAAGATCACTTCTCCAGAAAATTAGAATGAAAAAATTGCACATTTGTTTGCTTTTAAAACGGGGAGATACAGTGAGACAAACACTTTAGCAAATCAAATATTCTGCAAATTTTGCGAATACAAAGTAGTCGAAGATGAAGTGCAACTATTTAATATTTTTTCCTTATTCAAAAACCTTAGAGAAACGTTGAGAAGTTAAACCTGAATAAATATGATGTTATCAAACCAGTTATATATAAATTTTTACTCTATCTAAATAACTTGTAGAAAGCCAAACACAGTAATTGATTATATAATGAGATAAGCCTTTAAAGTCCATAGCAATGCTCAGTTGGTCCTTTATAAATTATGGAAGTACAATGCAAACATAGACTTGTAGTTGTCATTAATTTTCTCTTGTTATGCATATGACATTTATGTTACACTTGGGTCACACCATGTCATATTTATTATAGTGTGCTCTTTCCAATAAAACTTTTGATTTGATTTGAAATAACCCACTGAACATATGTAAAACTGGCTTGAATTTCTAAAATATGGTGCTGTTTTGCAAAAACTAAACGTTTTTTCCAAGCACTGCAAATATATTGAAAAATACAAAAACTTCCTGGGGAAGTGATGTGAACACCATTATGACGTGATGTGACACCCTATCATATAAGTACTTGCTAGACTATAGACTTATAACAAATGAAGGCAACAGATTATGCCGCTGTTCAATATTCATCAATCGATTAAGCGATATAAATTCGGGTTACACAAAAAACCCGAGGAACACATTAACTATAAGAGGAAAACAAAGATAAAATAGGAACATTGAACTGCAACAAAAACATACGCCAACAGATACCGAATTCTAATATGACGTGCTTCTTTCGCTTTGTGAATAATCCCATGCTCTAAATCAAATAATACATATTTGACCTAGATACGAGTTCATGCTGGCTTTTAGAAGTCCTCCGTCTGAAACATCCATTCCCTTGCCAGTCGTTTAACTTGTTTACTTGGTACCTTTTTTTGAGCTATTATTCGTGTGTTTCTCTGTCCTATATTTTCTACCATTTATTTGTATAGTAGTCCTGTTAAGTAATGTTGTAATTATAATGTTATATTTAACATTGCCATAAAATTGGGAGGTTAGGCATGCCACAAAACCAGGTTCAACCCACCTTTTTTTGTCTTAAAATATCCTGTACCAAGTCAGTAAAATGGCCATTGTTATATTATAGTTCGTTTCTGTGTGTGTTACATTTTAATGTTGTGTTTTTGTTGTGTCGTTGTTCTCCTCTAGTATTTGATGCGTTTCCCTCAGTTTTAGTGTGTGTAACCCGGATTTGTGTTTTCTCAATCTATTTATGAGTTTCGAACAGCGGTATACTACTGTTGCCTTTATTTACAAACAAAAAGGGAGGTTCATTGAAGAGCCTACACGAACGGTCTACACTTATACACATTGGACAATTATCTTAATTTTCCGAATCAGAATCGAAATAATTGATGCAAGCTATATTTTATTATACATGTAGTTTTAAAATGGGTAGGCATTATATTCGTGTTATTTAAGCCTTATTTGGCTTATTGAATTAGTAACAAATTATACTATATATACTGTACAATACGGTACATATGCTTTTAATTTATAGAAAAGTACCTTTTTTCTCGGAAACACTCAGTCTCATGTTCTCATTCAGAAATCTGCAGCATCTTATCTTGTCCAAGGTGTCATGATGCGGCCATTGATAACAATATGTAATGCAACGTTTCATTGTAAAACCACCATAATCCACGTTTTAAAGTAAGACTGGAAAAATGTATTGAATATCTATCTTCAAAACTCTTTTGAAAAATTGCCCCGAAGGACACAGGATATAAGCAGTCACAGTTCCACTACTTGTAGCCACAGACCCGGTCCTTACTTGTAACTCATGGCATATGTTTGCTTGCAAGTAACGGACACCATACCACCAATCGTTCCGCGCGCACCACAGCTGAACATTTTAATTTTCAGTCTATTGTTGATTTTAATGCGACCATGAAAGGTGCACTAAGATAGAGGCGAAAGCTTTCAAAGCGATATTCACACTCTTTGATTGAGAATAAACTGACATGGGAAAAAAAGAACCAAAGGCAAATAACAGTATACAAAACACAACACGGGAAAAATAAATACTGAGTGATCAAAATGAACTCCACCTAAATCCGGGGGAGATATCCCACATGTGCACTGAAAATATTGAGGACGCCTGATGCGTCCGGACGTGTTCCAATTTTAAACACATTTTTATATGTTCGGTCATTAAAAACATTAAAGTTTCACATTGAACGCCAATGTTAAAGATTATAACACATTGTCTTTTAACCCTTTCGGCGCCAAAACGACATTTGTGTCGCGTTTTACCTAAACTCACAAATCATAAAAAGCGTATAAAAAACGCATCATTTTCCTACCGAAACCATCATAGGTTTGAAGAAAAATATCTGATTTTGTTCTGGTATACAAGAACAACCCTATAGTCCCAAATATATATTGAATATTGAAAACATTTTTTTTAAAGGTAACGTGCAAAATTTTACACAAGTTATACTCAAATCGTAAACTTTGTATGCCTTCCATTCTCAATTTTATTTATTTATCAAATTAACTCAGTGAAATTAGTTCACATGGTTAACAGTAAAAAAAAAAGTTGCAGGAACTTGAAATTACTGGTAACGGTTTGCAGTAAAATCATTAAGTTTTTTTACCGGTTTTCACAATGTTCCGTGTTTCAGATTGCAAATCGTTCGATAATTGGTATCACATATTTAATAAAGACTTAAAAGGCTAGCTTGGCAGAGAAAGTCGGTCGAAATCGGGAATATCTGCTTTTGAATACACTATTTTACCCACCATATTTCTTGAGAAACCAACCAATTTACTATTGGTGTAAACAAATGTTAACTTATTATTAAAATAACTAAATATCAACGTTAATATGAGGGTCGGTTGAAAACAAAACTTTACGACAAAAGAGATGATTTCAGCTTCCCAATTGTGACCTTTTCATTTGTAAACCAAGAGATCCAAATGGTGAAGTTGTAATTATCAATTCGTAAATATTACGGACGCCATCACGAGCTAGTTGACTGTTATTGAATATTCGTTATATAGATGATATCGGATATGTTCCTTATGTCGTAACTACAATCCTCTACCCTTTTCACGAATATGACCCACAGAATTATACTATTTACCGGGTACGTAACAACCTGACAACACGACGAGTGCCACATGTGGAGTAGGATCTGCTTCCCCTTCCGAAGCACCAGAAATCACCCCTAGTTCTGGAGGGGTCTGTGTTAGACATTGTTTTGTACCCCTATTTGTGACATTTTGTTCACCCATCATTGTCAATATAATTGAAATTGATGCGGCAGTCGTACAAGTTAGAGGTTTCGCGATATAAAACCAGGTTCAATCCACAAATTTCTACATTATAAAATTCCTGTACCAAGTCAGGAATATGACAGTTGTTGTTCATTCGGTCGATGTGTTTTATCATTTGATTTTCCCATTTGATAAGGGACTTTCTGCTTTAAATTTTCCTCGGAGTTCAGTATTCTTGTGATTTTACTTTTTATTTATAATTTCGACAATTTCTTTTAAAATCATTTCTACGAAAAGCCAAATCATACCTTGAATTTTCATTTCATTCTAATACTTAATCATGTTATACAATTTTCATACTCCGCCTTAATTGTTCATGTGTCCTACTTTGTTGTCAATTCAATGTTTAAAAGCATGTTTTATTTTTAGTTATAATCGTGTGTTGAATCAGTTACCTGTCCTTTATCTTTTGTTTAATTTTTGTCTTTTGTCAATGTATTAGGTTTTTTTGTGCTTTTTTCAATTTTGACGAGTCAAACTCTTTTCAAATGATTTTTTTATTGCTGTTTGTTCTTATTTATACTAGTAGACGACATCGACAGTTCTAGGTTAGAAAAGGTAATCAGCGCCTACAAAATACATATACTGAGCTTTTCCAAAGCCACAAAGAAGCCTTTGGCCAATGCAAGTGGTTGTCGTTATCACATACCCTCTGTTTGCCATGTTTCTCATTTTAATTGTTTCACAATGAATTATATGAAGGCCTGTCTTGCATACAACAAAAAGAGAGGCTAAAGATACTAAAGGGATAGTCAAACTCACAAGTCCAAAACAACTGACAATGCTATGACAAAACACGAAACCTGAACAAAAGACAATTAACATTTCACACAAAATATAGAAGACTAAAGACTGAGCATCACGAACCCAACCAAAATCTGAGGGAGATCATATAAAGACAACTGTTGTTGAAGAAACTACGACAACCTATAGTTTATTGCCTTGTCCTGGTGTCTTTGGTGGCTATAGATGTCTCATTTGTAACCATACCAAATATCATGACTTTCATATCATAACGGACTCTTTCAAAATAATACTGGTGCCAAAAGAAAAATGATGAATTGTTTATTTTCACAACTAAAATTTGTAACTGTAGCTAAAGATATCAATATATAAACACGGACGACAATGCATGGTTCTATGCAAAAGTTAAGCTAATACTAGTATTAAAATTTCAAATCCAACACACAAAATTGACATACGAAGTTGTTTTTATACCAGACTTGGGGTCAATTACATTGGAATGTAATTAATTAAATTACACATTACATTGCAAAAATGATCAATTACACTAATTACACATTACACAGTTTTTGAAATGTAATTAATTAAATTATAATTACTTTACTTAAGTAATTAATTAAATTACACATTACATTTCATCATAATATTTTTTAACAATATTATACTTGCATGTGTAAAATATTCATGTAAGCATAGTTTAAGCGTTGCATTTGATAATCATTATTAATTTTAAATTAATGTTTTGTCATTTAGTCTGCATCTCTCTGCTCTGAACACTTTGACAGCAATTCTAAATAGTCTTTCGACAGGAGCTAATGTGGCAGATATTGCTTGATCAGAACATGGAAGTATTTTACTTTTATGATCAGAAAATGTGTTAATAGGAGAGGGAATTTGTTCTTATTAACTTGCCAATACATTAAGGGGTATTTTGACATCTAAGAAATGAAGTCATTTAAATTAAACATAATATAAATAAAGAAATTATAAATATATATATTTTTTTTACTTAGATATTATGCTTGTCACCATATTGAAAATAAGTTTTAGTACAAACAATGTATATAATGTCTAAATATTAGCAATATTTTGCAAATTAGATAAAAATACATGTAATAGTGGCATTGTCCCTGGACATTTTAATCTGATGAATTGCTGTTTGTTTTTTCAGCTGTTAATTTTTTTTCTATAATCCTTTTGTGTATTATACTAATTTAACAAAATTATTGTGTGCAGTGATTTTAAATTCTAAATGAACTGTCAAAGAAAGATTTTTCAAAGATTTTTTTTGCTTTTGTTTAACAAGGTGATTAATTACTTATCAACAGATCTTTTTTAAAAACCGAACAACACTAATTTATGATTCTCACATTTTTTTTTTAAAATTATACGACTATTCAGAAAAAATTATGTAGGTCAAATAAATAATATAAAAACTTCAGAATATATTACAGACTTCATATATTTAAAAAGTTTGTGATATCAATATTTGAAAAATAAATATAATTTTACAATTTATATTATTAAACATAAATCTTTATCATTAACACCATAAAAGTACATGTAATTGAAATGTAATTCAAAAGTAATTGAGCATTACATGCTTTTTTCATTGTAATTAATTAAATTACCATTACATGTAATTTAAACAAATTTCTCAATTACACATTACATTCAATTACATGGACAATTGTAATGCATTACACTTAATTACCATTACATTTTCAATTACCCTATCCCTGTTTTATACAGAAGTTATTTTAAACAACAAGTTGATAGTTTGAGTCCATCTGATCCATTAGAACTATTAAACTACTGCCGACATTTTCAATCGGTCTTTTTGTTTCTGTTTTTTGTTTTGTTAGTCGGAAAGATTAAACTAGACTCAAATCTAAGTACCTCGTATGACTATATATGAAAAGATCAAGTTATAATCAAATTGAGCTAAGGAAACGAGATTCAAGTAAAAAATATAAAATGGGGCCTTTTTTGCAATTCCGAGACCACAGAAATGTTTCCGTTAGGTTTTTAAAAAATCCAAATCTCGAGAGAGCGAACATTCGCTGTGCCACGTCATCATCGTGATCATCTAGTCCAGTAGTTTTTTTTTCAATTTTATGTGAAAAGGTTTCCTTATGGTGGAATCTGAATATTACATAACAAAGCATTTTTTTCAGTTTTAAGAACATACAAAAAGGGTTGATTAATTCATGTAATTTGAAAATGTCCATTCTTGTAAGAAGAGTTTTATTTCAAATTTTTCACCTGGAAATAAAAAGGTCGTCTCAAATCGTTTATTCTTCACACAAGTGCTATCTTCTATCTAACTTTATCGTTATACAAGGAATGTGATATGCGTGACTATTTCAACCAGGCACCATTTATATGTGTTCAATCAACGGCGGTTGTTTTTACTCATGTCAGATTTAATTTATTGTCCCAGTCGTTGTTTTCGTTATTATCCGACTGCTATATTTTATTTTAGGAAATGAACGCTGATAGCAAATTTTAGTAGTCTCTGATAATTTATTCATGAATACTTGATCCTTTTAGTGTTTTTATATATATCGTATAATGTCATACTATCTTTTAAGAATGTAAATATAAAAAAAGAAGATGTGGTATGATTGCATATGAGACAACTCTCCACAAGAGACCAACATGACACAGAAATTAACAATTATAAGTTACCGTAGGGCCTTCAACAATGAGCAAAGCCCAAACCGCAAAGTCAGCTATAAAAGGCCCCGAAATGACAATGTAAAACAATCAAACAAGGAAACGAGAAGACTAACGGCCTTATTTATGTACAAACAATTAACGAAAAACAAATATGAAACACGTAAACAAACGACAAGTTGACTTTTATATATCTTTGATAATTGTTTGTGTCCTGGAGTTAGTTTCATATTACACCGAGTCCGCATCTCTTTTTAAAATTGAAGAAGGGTTTTTGAAGTAACCAGTTCATGATTATCTTTGAGCATACATATTTATCATATCAAATTCAAAAACTTAAAGAATCAACCACAGTCAAAGGAAAGTAAGTCGTCCGTAATTATGATTGGGGTAAAATATTGGTACCAAAATTTAACTCTTTTATTTCAGACATCATACAAACCATGTACTAGTTTAAAAAAAAATATAGATACTATATCATAAAGTAGGAAGCATAAAAGAAAAGAGTTACAGCATTTAGGGCAAAATCGATTTTACCGAAATTTCGAAATGAACTCTTCCAAAAGAGTGTGTCTCTATGACCAGATAGTTTCTTCTCACCATTTGCCTAAATCACACTAATGAAAAAGGAATTTATATAAGATTTTCGATGTCAATGATCTCAACAAGAGTTAGAAAATGATTTCAAGGACAGGCCTCATTTAATGACAAAACTGATTAAGGATAAGTCACACAAATATAATGTTAAAGTGATCTTATTTCAGATTATACATTATCAGAAAAAAAGATAAGTTATTGTTGTGAATATTAATGAAATATTTGCCGCTGAACGCAGATGTCGTTCGATTTATTGCTCAATCAATTAAGACTTGTAAATAATTACAATGCTATATACAGAGTAATATCCCGATGTTTGTGGTGGTGTGCAAAGTGTTTAGTCGGACTCTTCATCGACGGTGCCTTAGAAAAAACCCAGACCCGCGCAAACTATCAAGAAACTGAGAACACTGCTCGTCTTGTGAATCCCTCGATGATATCAAATCTTGCATAATCCTTTATATAAAAAACAGCATGTAATTGAGCTATATTTTTTTCAATATATCTTTATTGTTTGTAATATTTATAATGTTATAAAAAACTTCGTTCCTGTCCATATTGTCGTTTTTTTAGTAGTCTAGATAAACAAATAGAAATGCAATAAAATAAAAAAAACAACATCGATTTCCATCCGAAAATTAAAAAAATCACTTAATATTCGCAAACTTGGTCGATACCACTGCTGGTGGACGTGTCGTCCCCGAGGATATCACCAGCCTAGTAGTCAGCTCTCCAGTGTTGACATGAATATCAATTATATGGTCATTTTTATAAATTTCTGGTCAAAAGCATATATTACCTTAGCCGTATTTGGCACAACTTTTGGGGATTTTTTTTTATAATTTATGCTCTTGAACTTGTTTGACTTTAAAACATTTTTGATCTAAGTGTCACTGATGAGCCTTATGTGTAAAACCTATAGAGACACCTGATAAACCAACTTATTAAGACATAAGATATACTTATGATATGAGGTTGAAATAGGTAATGGAACATGGTATAAATGTCTCATGTACAATATTTTGAGTACATAACTCAAATGTAAAATGTGTTCCATCACGTATTATAATTTCTCTCTATATATAAGGAAAGTATAAACTAGTTGGCTTTCCAAACGATAAAGGTCACGGTAATATACCGCTGATCTATTAAGAGACAACAAATCCATGTTGCAAACTAAAAGGAACAACAGATACAATACACTGCAACAAAAAAAAAAGTCAACATACATACAAACATACAAACAACTGCAATATTCCTGACTTGGTACATAAAATTTTAAGAAAAACTCGTGGGTTAAACCTTGGTTTGTGTTTGATAGGCTATTTCACGAAAAAAACTTCCAAAGCAGCATTAAAGAATTGATATTCATATTTCATTGTAGACTAACTCCTTGAATTTACGTATGATTTATTTTGATTCTATATTTAAATAACATGATAATAAAATAAAGTTCTATGCTTTAGATATTTCAATTACGACGATGCAGTTTATCTGTAATATGCTGTCTGTGTTTCTTTCCAACGAAATCAAACTGTAAAAAAAATTAAAAAAGATTATAACCATCTTAATTATATTATATAACAAACACTATTTTACTTATCTAACTTGAGGAAAGCTATATCCGTGTTTTCATTCATCGATATGAAAAACTTTCGTTAATTACATCATATTAATTATCCTCACACCTTTCTCTTTTCCTGCTGTTTTTGTTCTTCAAATCTTTTATTCAAATTACTGTAGTCTGATAAAAAGGACTTTACCGTTTCAATTTTTCTTGGAGTTCAATATTTTTGTTATTCTACTATTGTTTGACGTTCCAAATGTTTTGCTTCTAAATTTTGTGAAAAACGGCATTTTAGTAAAACATATCGTGGTCATTAAAATGTAGAACAGTCTATATATTCTAGTATCTTTGGTTGCCGAACATTGTGTTACCTAAAAAGTCCATAGCCACATTTTAAGGTGTCTAAATGAGATGCAATAGTAGTAAACTGATGTTCAAATTCCATTTCTAATTTACAATAAAATAACAAAACATGAGGGAATCACATGAGTCGCGTCTCTAGTTTCGCATGCATCCCAAGTCATGCGAATACATACTATGTTAACACATCATGATATGGCGTAACACAAAAAATTATCTTGCAGGAAAATGTTTTTAAAGATTTCTCAAATTAGTTCACAGTATTTTTCTGAACTTAGATAGGAATATTGTATAGACGTCTTTTGAAACCTATTTGTCTTGTTTTTATTTCATTTATTTTTGTGATTTTGTTGTTTCTCTTTGGAATAATGTTACGGATAAAAATAGAAAACAACTGTAAAAAATATGTTTTTGGTATGTCCAGTAATTTTGCCCTGTAACGTTTATTCACGTTCAGCGTTCATTTGGATGCAACATATTCGAACGTAACTGCGTTTCCATACATCCCTCATATACAAATGATCGCTGTCGTCCTTAAGTTTAATTTCGAATGCCGGACTAAAGAGGTCACGGTTGACATATTTTATCTTTAGTCAGCCATTTGGGATTGAAGATAAGTTAACGCATATTAAAGTTACTCTGTTTTTAACTTAACATATCTTTCTAACTTTATGTACCTTTATAGATGGAATTTCTCCACGCGCCGCCACACATCCTATTCGGTTCCCCTGGACAACGGTATTTGCATTCCAACTCCGATGCTTGGGGATATGCTCGGCTGTAATACCTGTTTCCACAAAGGCACCAACGACCGGCCTGATAAATATATACTTGTATGTTACCAAAAAATAAATAAAAATCGAGACTGGAAATTATGAGTTGGCATATTTAGAGGTCAGATAATTTACATGTACCGATGATTTATATATTTTGTGATTACGTATTGGTGAGAAAAAAGAAATTTACCAATCTGCTTTTGAATGATGCCTAATAAATCATTGGTTTATGTTGCTTATTCTTTTTTCTATAAATGTTTGACTATGTTATCTTCTGCCGCTTTCAATTAAAAAGTGAAACAGTTCCACCCAAACATCATATATGGAAACGTTTCGGATGAAAATCTTTCACTTTTTTTACTGTGAAGAATTCAAGATTGCTATAGTTTAATAATCAGAATAGATTGATCTGATTCATTTTACATCGTGCTCATACTGATGAAGGATATCTGTTATCCAAAATATTTAACATTTGTTAACTTTATTATTTTTTATGGTGATATTGTACCTTTTTAGACTTGCTATATATTATATTTTGTAGTATACTATATCATAATTATATGATCCATAGTCCCGTAAGAGTTATCATTGGCTATTATTCAGTCATTTTATATATATCTTCCTCATGCGAAGCTCTGATTTCTTGTCCAGATTTCGCTACACTTTCTGCCCATTTTAGTTCAATCTTGTATCAGGTTTATGATTTACAAAACTTTGGTTTCAAGCATCACTTAAGATTTATTGCTTGACGAAATGTGCCTCTGATTTAGTAAAACTGATACCTTTAGTGTTGTTATCCCGTATGAAATACAATAATAAAAATGATATGTAATTGGGTTACAACTTATGCGAATTATGTAGCAAAAACAATTGAATGCCTTAGATTATTCTTTAACTCGTTTGATTTATTAACAATGCTCAATCGGCAAACTTTGAAAAAATCCGGTTTTCTATATCAAATTGTAGATTGAATAATCTGCCGAGAACTGCCTCGTGTGTACAATATAAAACGTATCTTGCATCTTGTGCGTACAATATCAAATACATACATGATCAAAGTTTCCAGTACACAATTTAATTAGAAATATAATTAGTTGAATATTTTTTACGAAAAAAAAGCGAAAGAAGTAAAAATTCTAAAATTCGAATGGCGGAAAGCAGAAAATTCCAAAACCAAAAAATATCAAAACCGAAAATTTGACATAAAACAACAATTAAAAGTCAAGAATAAGATTGGTATAAACCGACTTACGATTTTTTGAATTTTATATTAGAACTAACTTAACTGTGCTTACTTTTTTATATACTTAATTACTCAGAATTGCCACCCCCAGGAAACACTTTTTTGACAAACAATTTTTGATGGAAAATGCGAACCGCAACCACTGTACAATTTGCTAATTGTAGATAGCTCGCATTGTTGTTTTACCTGTAATCCAAGATACCTGAACCCTCTACAGTGATGTTTGCATTTCTGTAATGAATTCCGATGTAAAACCCGTTTCCTATGACTTAACATAAGGTGGTTACGGTCATCCACGAAACATCCAACATAGCCTAAGTAGAAAAATCATGGTGTTATTTATACATGTATACAGAACCTGTAAATTCAGCAACTAATTCGTTTTTGTTTTCTCGGTTTTTTTTTTATGTACAAAGGGGCCTCGATGGCCAATTGGTCTAAGTTGTTCTACTAGCTGGTCAACACTGAAGTTTGCACTCAACTCCAATCTTAATAGATTAGGATTGTCAGTTTTCCTATCGATGGTTGGTAGTATTCGCCGGGCACTCTGGATTCCTCCACCTATAAAAACTGACCGTCATAAAATAAGCTAAAAAGTGGCGCTTAAAAGTGGCGTTAAAACACAAAAATTCAAAATTAAATAAACTTTACGTTCGAAGAATCATTACGAACAAATAGATTGACTTTTATTTGTTTTCCGTCAAACACTAACTGTAGAAGAAGTGAATGATATTAATCTTGATTGTGTATTCAGCAAAATATTTCATATTTATTTCTTATGAAGGACATTTTTTGTACATAAATTAGGCCTTTAGTTTTCTCGTTTGAATTGTTTTCCATTGTCATTTCGGGGCCTTATAAAGCTGACTATGCGGTATGAGCTTTGCTCAATGTTGAAGGTCGTACGGTGACCTAAAGTTGTTAATATCTGTTTCAGTTTGGCCTCGCTTGGAGAGTTGTCTCATTTGCAATCATATCACATCTTCATTTTTATAATGACTGCTTTATTCAAATTCGTTTCAATAGGTAAAGATATCGTACGATAATGAAGTGTCACATATCGCGAAATTTCATGATTACTAGTATTATTAGTATTTGATAAAAAGTTAAATAATAGAAATATTAAACTCGAAGGAAAATTCAAAACGGAAAGTCAATTATAAATGGCAAAATTGAAAGTTCAAACACATCTAACGAAGCTAAAACAACTGTAATTTAAACACATCGCTTGCATAAAATTTGAAAGGACAATTAAGTAAATATTGATAAATATGTTAACATGTTATAATATGTATAAATACAGTTAAATACATTTAACCATTTCCCGCCGTTTCACACAATTATCGAGCATGTAAGAAAATGAAAAGAAACCTCTTACTGTCGACGTGTAGTGATTGAACTACTAGTTTATACGACGAAAATATAAAACAGACACATGTTTTGATATACATGGATTTTTTTTATAGTGATTATAATTCAATGCTGACTGCTGTACCCCATTTTTTTTACCAATTATGTCTGTTTGTTTCGCTTACAAAATTATTGTCAGTATAACGGAATATTTTATGCGACTGTCATACAAGTGTGAGGTTTAGATAGCTATAAAACCTGGTTTAATCCACCCTTTTGTACATAACGAATGCCTTTACCAAGTCAGGAATATGACAGTTTTTTTTCGATACAGTTGATGTGTTCGAACTTTTGATTATATCATTTGTAAATTGACTTTCCATTTTGAATTTTCCTAGGAGTTTGGTATTTTGTGATTTTACTTATTAAAATTGTTTATAACTGGATAACTTAGTTTAAATATCTGATTTTTTTGTTAGCATGTTTGTCTTTGTATTTAATGGTGTGAGATAAAATTTAAGGTTCTAATTTTGTAAATTTACATGTAAAACATAATATTGTGTGACATTAGACGCGTTAGTGGTTCCAATTTAAAGACTATTCTTTGAAAAAAGACAATATCATACATTGATTAAGATACGCCAACAGGCAATAATTGATAAGAGATTTATAACGATGGGTTATGCTGTTTTACATACGATACTATAAATCAAAGAATTAGAAGAAAAAAATCAAGCATATTGATTGAAAATAATATTCTACAATGTTTGATCAACTTTGATTATTTATCTAATAAAAATACAGAAAAAAATACACATATTTATTGTTGTTGCTGCTGCTGTGAAGTAAATGTTGAACATATTTACCTCTATAGAGTCCACTATTCCTGTATGGGTTTGAGTAAACAACACTGACCAAACAAAGGGCAAGAACAATTAAATTCTTCATAGTTCCCTGTAAGCTGATATTAAACATTTTAATTACCTTTTTTTGTTTTTTAGTTATATCAGTGGTCACAAGGCACATTATTATAATTACTGTCGATATCCTAATTAAAGGATTTTGTGGGTAAAGCTGATTTGTTTGAATTGAGCAGCATTAATTATCATATTTGCTTTTAAATAATAAGTTCCTTTAAATTCCAGTCAATAATAATAAAAACCAATACTTTTTATTCTCCAACACTTAAAAAAGGAGACAAATCCAGACCAATATAGATGATTACGACGAAACAAACCAAATAAAAGAGCATCAAATAAGTTAGAAAGTTAGAAATCCAGGGGGGGAAACATAAAAAAATCTTCGTTTTTAACGTTTTTTCTTGTTTTAATTTTTGATAAGACACTTTCCTTTTTGAATTTTCCTCGGAACTCAGTATATTTGTCATTTTGCTTTTTAGCAGGTGTGAACAGGTACAAAATAATCTTACACTGTTTAAACTATAGACAGTATCACACTTAAAGTGTGAGATAAGACAGGTATCATTAATATTTTTAGTGCATTTTCGTCAGACTTGTTTACGATACCCTCAACTTTAAATTGAAAAAGAAAACTTACAAAAGAAAAAGAAACACTCATCGAATACACCAGGCTTATAGTTTGAACACAATTAATAAGTTCATCTTCTAAAGACTAATGAGTGACGCTAGAATCAGGGAAGTTCAGAGGCCAAATAAAGAACAAAGTTGACAAGCATTGAAGACAAAACATTCTGAAAGGTTTTTCCAAATACAGCTTTGCTAATATTATTATATTCATTAAACAGAGAATCCTATGTATTTAGAACAATATAAAGTGTTGTAAACAGTTAATTTTTTATATCAAAATAGCAAAGATTATTTATGTCAACATCGAAATGGTGACAAGTGGGTCCAAAGACCTTCGGGGAGGAAATCCTCACCAGCTGTAGCAATGACTCAGTAATTAAAAGAAACTCACCAAAGATACCAACCAGTCTTTTAATCGTATACGCCAAAGTCATAAAAAAAAGTTAAAAGGCCAAATACAGAACGAAATGAAGAGCATTAATACGTTTACATTTGAACATCTTGTCGTCGTCTGATATATCAACAAATATTGGTAAATGTGCAATATTAGCCCAATAGAAAGGACTGGATTTTGAAAATGACTGAGAATGTTTTCCAAAAAGCATAAAATGCTCAGAAAACTATTACTGACAAGATCAGGGAAAATATTTTGGCCTTAGGACCTCTTAAGTCTCTGGTAACTAATTCTATAAGGCATTATTGGAATACCTTTGAATTAACGATTTGTGTATTTTTTAAATATCAAACAATATGTTAGAATGTGTACTGAATGTAAATGAAAGATGTATTCAGTAGAATTCTATCAGATTTTTACATGTCATTTTTCATATCGGATGTGTTCAATAGCAGCCGAAATGCGGAAGGCACGAGGTCTGATATTGACCGAGGGCTAATAATACATCTGGTATTAAAAATTGCATGTCTTAATCTTTTCATCATATGCGTCAAAAATAGAGAAAATAGCAGTTACATTATAATGAACCTTTCAAGTGAATCTTAAGAAGAAGTTCAAAAAGTGAAAAGTTTACGGACCTTGGACGCCAAATGTAATACATCCGATGTTAAAAACAAATGACAATAATAAGACTCAACAGAGACGAAAAACAACAATTGGCGATGAAAAAAGTCAACATAATGGACACTGTTTGCAAGAGGAAACATTTGAAAAGTAACCGCTTAAATTATGCTGGAACTCTAGGGACCAAGAAGTTTTGAAAAAATGTCTATTGTATCCTTTTTTTGCGCAATTTACATTATAAATCTTCTTGTTTCCTAATAAATGTTTTGTAACCTACTTTGTTATGTTTTTCACTGAAAACGCACCATTGAGGTGTATTTTCCGAAATAAACCGTTTAACGCCGGAATTCCATTTTACGGAATGTCGTGTAGTATGTGATAATTTTTAATATCAGAGCTAAACTCCATTTCAAAAATTTGAATTCTAGAAAAATCAAAATACAAAAGAATAATAACATAATACTTACGTGCAACTTGTCTTTGTACGAAAAACTATATTTTCAGATTGACTTTTGCAATGGGTGACAAATTCTTTTTTATACCAACTATATCGCCTACCTTAGATTTCCACGTACTTTTTAACGGATATGTTTACTACCGTTTGTATAATAACGTTTCCTTATTTCGCCATGTATTTCCTATTGAAACTTAATTTGGTAGCAACCTTGTACTGTTAAATTGACATACAATTCTATTATAATTTTTATGTATGATTCGTCTAAAATTAGACGTGAAAATATATATATTTATATTTTGAAGCTTCAAAAATCATCAGATCTGTGGTTAGTGACTCTGTGCTGAGTTAAATTAGCATGTACTATCTTTTTAATATTGTGCAGATTAACTAAAGTCCCAGGTAATGTGAGGGATTATTGCCAACAAACATGTTTCATCCACATTTATTCTAAATTGCTTGTTTTAAGGCAGGTGCGTATATCTCAGTAGTTATGATTGGTTGTGTCTTTCATATTTGTCTATCGTTTATTGTTCGAATGAACAACATGCAATTTATTAATTGCGATACTATACAATAATAATATAATAATACTGTATTAACGTCTCAATATCAATAATATCGTATACACATTTCACATTGTAAAAGTAAACTTTAAAAAAAAATTATTAATGCCATTCTAAAAAGATTTATGGGAGACGGATTAAAAAATGAACTATTACTTACACTTTTTCAAAATGAGCTATCATAAAACAAAAATTAAAACATATGTGCATCTATTATCGGTATACACAAAGTCTTCTACGGTGTAAAATAAGCTTGCAGGTATACATATAGTTACTTTCCCCCCATGAAAATTTCCCCCAAATAATAGATTTCATTGTATTTATATAAGTCTGAAAACTAGATCAAACAGAGTTAGAATTAGGTTTTTATGCTGATAAATATTTATTGTCAATTAACTTTGAAATAACACAATTGTTCGTCAATCTCGCTATATTTCCACAAGTCTGTCTACACGGTTACCAGTATGTCTATGTCCAATAGTCTGTCTATATTTTCAACGTTATGTCTATGTATCCATTAGTCTCTTCAAGTTCAAAAGTCTGACTTCATATTCACCAGTCCATCTTTGTGTCTACTATTCTGTCTACATGTCAACCAGTTCTTTTCCGTGTACAATAGTCTATCTACACGTCTACCAGTCAGTGTACATTTCCAATCGTCTGTGTATGTGTCCATCAATCTGTGTATGTGTCCATCAATCTGTCTACATGCCTACCCTACCGGCAGGTCAATATTTCTACCATACTGTGCCTTCATGTCCATCAGTTCATCTATAGTTTTACCCGTCAGTTATTGCTTTTTGTGTTGTTTTGTCTGTTCGTCCGAATCTTCAACATGCATTCTTTTGCCATGACAGCTTACTACATATGATGTATACTCCATACTATATCTAATACCCTCATGCTTTGGAATGCCGAACAGTTTCGTAGGGTTCATTGTCACCCAAGGAACATTTTTAGTATTTTTCGACACCACAATTCACGTTGCCGGTTTAGTTTTTCTCACAACAGGCTAGTATGACGAGTGAACTTGTATTTCAATGAAGCAGGTAAGCTAGGTAGTAGCTTATAACTTCACTCTATTGTCAAAAAACACAAACATTGAAGGATGAAATGCATAAAACAGTTTGTTATAATTCCTGTGGAATGCTTCTGCTCCGTTATGGGTACGTCTTGCGGTAGATAGTTTCAGCCCATACGCATGGGGGAAACAAAGCACCGTGTCATCAACATATGTGACTAAAACATAATCAGCAAAAGCTTCTATGTTCTTCTCTTTTTGCATATCTTGTATTAAAATTACAGCAAAGGAATAAGTTTTCTTCTCTCTCTGTGCATGGACTGTCTAATGCAATTTAAGTAATATCTCTCCAGATGATCATCTTCATGGTGAAATATCTCCTAACATATCATGATACTTTTTAAGCAAAAAATAAGAATACATATATATTAATCACTTTAAAATATTTACGATAGATATGTGTACAGGTAAATTTGGCGCAAATGAGTTCCAAAAATTGGCGCAATTGATACATTTGGAAAAGAAATTTTGGCGCAAATGATACACCTGAAAAAAGGTAATTGGCACAAAAGTACTGCTGCCTAAAAATTAAATAAGAATTTGACATAATTAATAATTTCTTTACTCATACACTTTATATTTTACATTTCAGAACTTACGGTTGATGAATAACAAGGTTAAGGAGTAGGCGCTATAACCCAGGAGACGAATCCTCTTAAAAATGGAAGCCAGAATACAATGATTGTGGATGACTAACATGTTTAACCCCGCCACATTATTTATGTATGTGCCTGTCCCAAGTCAGGAGCCTGTAATTCAGTGGTTGTCGTTTGTTTATGTGTTACATATTTGTTTTTCGTTCATTTTTTTATATAAATAAGGCCGTTAGTTTTCTCGTCTGAATTGTTTTACATTGTCATATCGGGGCCTTTTATAGCTGACTATGCGGTATGGGATATGTTCATTGTTGAAGGCCGTACGGTTACCTATAGTTGTTAATGTCTGTGTTATATTGGTTTTTTGTGGACAGTTGTCTCATTGGCAATCATACCCCATCTTCTTTTTTTATATATAAAGTAATGTTTTAAAATACTCAAAGTAGCAGTTTGATAACTATTAGCATGTGGATAGGTATTAATGTATTGTTTATTTGTGCATTTCTCAGTCCTGAATGTTCTTGCATTCATTTGTACTGTAAATGTTGTCCTTTCAGTGTTATATTTAACATTGCCATACAAGTGCGAGTTTTTTTCTAGCCACAAAACCAATTTTAATCCACCATTTTTCCTTAAACGTCCTGTACCAATTCAGGAAAATGGCAGTTGATATCTTTTAGTTCGTTTCTATGTGTGTTACATTGTCGTTGTTAATTTTTTTTAATGTTTTTGTTGTTTCGTTGTTTTCTTCTTATAGTTGATGTGTTTCCCTTTGGTTTGCAACCCGGATTAGTTTTCTCTCAATCGATTTATGACTTTCGAACAACGGTATACTATACTGTCGTCTTTATTTACATGAGCACTGACTCCGAATACTATCAGCATATAAACAGAGTATTTTATTTTTTATATTGAGTATCTGACAAAACAGCCGTTGGACGTCAGAGTAATTTCGGACTATAAATAATCATTTTAGTGTGGTCGACGTAAGATAAATTTGTGTGCGGTTATGCTTACCGTATAAAGTATACAATAATTGAAACGTAGAACACACAAATGTCCTAGATTTCACTTTGCCTTGAAAAACATACGTGAAATATTCACATTGTTACACCGCCAACTGAACTCGTGTATGCTCCGCTCACTGATCGTATAACCTGATGGTCATTGATTTTCCTTGTAGCGCATATTTGATGTGTGTTTATGCGAACTTAAGATGAAGGGGGGGGGGGGGGGGGAGGGGTGGGCAAGGGTTTAACTGTTATGATGTTATGGGGTAATTTAATTATTTGTTATCTGTTATTCTAAAAATATATTTACTGTTAGCTGTTATTGTCTTATTCCTTGTTAGCTGTTATATGCCTATTATTTTTATTGTTATCTGTTATTGTGAGATTGTATTTGCTGTTAACTGTTATTGAAAATTTGAATGTTAGCATTTTGACAGCCAATCCTATGTAGAAATTGAAGAAAATTGAACATTGTGATTTGGATGGAGAATTGTCTCATTGGCACTCATACCACATCTTCTTTTTATCACTATTGGGGTCTTTCCACTGGTGATATGGAGTTCAGGTATTTGCAGAAGGATTCCAGTAACATACATCACATAACAGTCAGGTCCAGGACCATTCCAGTGTACATTATTATCATTCTTTGTAATAAATTCCATTGTCTGTGAACATGTTTTTAGATATATAATTTTGTACAAAAAATAGGTACAAATTATAGTTTGATTTTTGACTTTGTACACATTTTTCTTCCAAATTATAATTTGTGTTTTGACTTTGTACACATTTTTTGTACAAATGATAACTTTAACAATAACATGATATGGATTTTCTTCTAAAACAAAAGCATTGATACACCGTATATAAATTTAATTCAATGACCAAATAATAAACGTTATATTGTACTGTTACACCACTGTCCAAGGTTAGGCACCAACTAACAAGTTTAACCCCGCCACTTTCTGTATGTGCCTGTCCCAAGTCAGGAGCCTGTAATTCAGTGGTTGTTTTCGTTTATTATTTTGTAGATAAATCAGGCTGTTAAATTTCTCGTTTGAATTGTTTTTCGTTTGTCATTTCAAGGCCTTTTATTTCTAATTATGCAGTATTGGTTTGATCATAGTTGGAGGTGGTATAATGAGCTATAGTTGTTTGATAATTTCTGTGTCTGTTTGTGTCTTTTGGAGAGTTGTCTCATTGGCAATCATACCACATCTCCTTTTATACTTATTTACAAAATACAAAAATAGTACATATGTATCATTTGTTTGAGCATGTGAGCGAAATATTGCCTTTGGGAATTACACAACATCTTTTGCATTTTGCATTCACATTTAGAATTGCTACTCATCCTCTTTGTATTTACATGAAAGAGAACCCTGACTATCAATTTTTCAAAAGCTTTTTTTTACTAGTTCATATAGTGAAAAGTGAAGCTCAGAAACTGTTGCAGCAAAAAAAGATGTGTCTTTAACAGCTTCAAATATTTAATTTCTATACAAAATATCCTTTAAATTAGTGAATATAAATGTCTCTGTTAAGGCCTAGCCAGATCCATACAACCAGTTATATAATGAGATATACTGTCAATACTGTATTGGTGGACCGGGCTAATTTTCAGATTTCATTTACTGTTATCTGTTATTGTTCCTTTTCAATTCCTAATTATCTGTTTTAAGCCAAATCAATTTACTGTTTTTCTGTTATCGGAACCCCCTTGCCCTCTAAGATGGAGTCTTGTAAAAGACAATTTGATAAGTGATGAAGAAATCAAACAAAAACGTTTGAAAAAAGTAAAATCACAAAAATACTGAACTCTGAGGAAAATTCAAAACGGAAAGTCCCTAAAGGTACATTTCACTTTATTTCATTCAATCTATATTATTTTAACTTCTATAGATTTTAAGGGTATTCTGGACAAATAACATGTTTACATCTGTTTTGTATGATATTATTACAGAGAAAAGTAATTATAGATATATTTGTTGAATTTCTCTAAATAGATAATGATTGATATTGCGCTGGATTGCGTCATACATGTATAGATGTCAACCAGTGGGATGTTTTACCCGCGGATCAGTTAACAGCAACACACTAAGGTAGGGTGGCAGAATGTTACGGTGGAAGAATGCAGCCATGAAAGAAAACAAAAAATATCTTGTTCCCTCAATATACTATGTCGTTGCCTCAAGATACTATTTCGTTTCCACAAGATATAGTTATCTTGTTCCTTCAAGATACTATATTGTTCTCTCAAGCTATATCCCTCAATATACTATGTCGTTGCCTCAAGATACTATTTCGTTTCCACAAGATATAGTTATCTTGTTCCTTCAAGATACTATATTGTTCTCTCAAGATATAGCTATCTCGTTCCCTTAAGATGCTATGTCTTTCCTCAAGATTCTATGTCGTTTCCACAAGATAGTTATCTCGTTCCCTCAAGATACTGTATCGTTCCCACAAGATGCTATGCCGTTTCCACAAGACAGTTATCTCGTCCCCTCAAGATACTTCGAAGGGGGAAATGCATAATATTTCAATACAATTTTATATCTATGTTGAGGGAATATTGTAACATCTTGAGGGACGAGATAACTATCTTGTGGAAACGACATTACGTAGCATCTTTATGGAACGAGATAGCTATCTTGTAGAAACGACATATCATCTTGTGGGAACAACATAACTATCTTGTGGGATCGACAAAGCATCTTAAGGGAACGACATAATATCTTAGGGAAATGACAAATCATCTTAAGGGAACGACATAGTATCTTGAGGGAACGAGATAACTATTTTGTGGGAACGACAAGGGATCTGGAGGGAACAAGACAACTATCTTGTGGAAACGACATAGCATCTTGAGGGAACGACATAGTATCTTGAGGGAATGACATAGTATCTTGAGGGAACGACATATCACCTTTGTGTCAATTAAGAGTTATTTAGCCGACTATAGTTTATACCTTTATATTTTCTCATTGATAAGTTTCTTTTTTTTATGTAACAGAAATCTTTACGAGAAGGTAACGTTAGTGATAAAAAGAGTATCTATAATCTCCTCGTTGCTAAAAGCGTATCTCCAATCCCCTCATGGGTTACTCTCAACAGTTTTACGGCTATTTTGATATACACTTACGACTGTGAGTCAAGATAGCACTGTTGTCGCCTTTTGAGAAGTGACAACCTTTAAAATTTTGAAGTGAATATTAAAATTCGAGGTAAAATCAGTAGTAAAAGTCATCTTTACGCTTAATTAGAACGCTCGAAAAACTTACTTAAATCAAAAACTTTATTTTACAGTGTATTCCGTATGTTGTACTGTTACAAAAATGTCCGAGGTTAGGGGAGGATTGGCACCTTCAAATATGCATGTTTGACCCAATCATCTCGTATATATGTACATTTGTATCTGTCCAAAACGTGTTAATAAGTGGTTGTCGTTTTTTTCTCTCATATGGTTGTCATTGGTTCATGTTTGTCATCTATGTTATTGGTGAATTATGTTGTTATAAATAGGGCTGTACGTTTACTCGGTTGAATTGTTACATATTTTTTATGTCGGGGCCTTAATATATAATTCACAATACGGTATGCTTTTTTTTTTAGTATTGTTGAAAGCTGTACGGTTGCCTAGAATTGCTTATAAAGATCCACTTCATTTGAATTTTGGTGGATAATTGTATCATTGACGAGCATACATTATCTCCTTTTTCATATTAACGAAATATTTTCGAAGATTAAATAAAAACAAAAATAGCAAAAGGAGAATTTTCCTTCACTATTGTCGATTTTCCTTTTTTGAACGGTAGTGTTCCTCATATGGCAAAGTTACTGGCCACCTCTGTCGTATCATTTAGTTTCAGGGTAAGCTAGTGGTATCTTAGACTAAATCCAAGTCGCTTGAAAGTTGACATATTCATATATTTCATAACTGCATAACAATAAAAAACAAGAATGTGTCCAAAGTACATGGATGCCCCACTTGCACTATCATTTTCCATGTTCCATGGACAGTGAAATTGGGTAAATATCTAATTTGGCATTAAAATAAGAAAGATTATACTATAGGGAACATGTGTACTAAGTTACAAGTTGATTGGACTTCAGCTTCATCAAAAACTACCTTGACCAAAAACTTTAACCTGAAACTCGCACTTTCATTTTCTATTTTAAGTGGACCGTGAAATTGGGATCAAAAGTCTAATTTGGCATTAAATTAGAAAGATCATATCATTAGCAACAAGTGTACTAAGTTTCAAGTTGATTGGACTTCAGCTTCATCAAAAACTACCTTGACCACAAACTTTAACCTGAAACTCCCACTTTCATTTTCTATGTTCAGTGGACCGTGAAATTGGGGTCAAAAGTCTAATTTGGCTTTAAAATTAGAAAGATCATATCATAAGCAACAAGTGTACTAAGTTTCAAGTTGATTGGACTTCAGCTTCATCAAAAACTACCTTGACCAAAAACTTTAACCTGAAGCGGGACGAACGAACGAACGGACGGACGGACGGACGAACGGAGCCACAGACCAGAAAACATAATGCCCCTCTACTATCGTAGGTGGGGCATAAAAAAATAATATAAAATACAGATTCAGACTGATTAACCGGTGGAAAATGAACAAATCAAAATATGTGTTATCTAGTTATCAAATAATATAAATTTGCATTTGGCTAAAAGCGGGGATTACTGTTTAAAACATGTTTTGTTTCTCAAGTCTTTACATCCCAGCTCCTTTGTTCTACTAGGGTCATCTTACACTGACACACCACGTCCTCATGGCATAACTATTACGTCAAGATTCGCTTTCGACAAGTTTATCGGAATGTGTCAATAAACTCATCATAGATACCCAAACTACGGACAGTGATCGTTTCCGTTCCGGAACTATTTTCCTTTACTCCATCATTAGTGTAGAGGTGGCACGGTAGTATTTCCTGGCCCATAAGGGATAATGATAGCCTTTTTAGAATTTTCACCACTTTCTAACACTGCAAAAAATTCTACATTCACAGTTAACTGAAGTACTTTCATTTTATTATTCAGAAATGAATTTGAATATGTATCATGACCGTTTACTTTTTTTGCTATTTTTAAAAACCTAAGGCCACTAGTACTTTTAGGTTTTTTACGGTGCAGTGAATACAAAATTTAAAAAAATTCTCAAAAATTCATTTTCATCTGTATGTTGAATTATTTTATATTTTTCTTCACCTGATTCATCCCTCAGTTTGGGAAAGTATGTTCAGTTGATACTGTATTTTTTGTCCAAACACACTGTTTAGATACATTTACCCAAGTAGGGTACACAAAAGAGCAACCTAAATTCTGGAATGCAAATACTACCGTGCCACCTAGAGTAGTATGCGGACCCGTATTCGGATCGGAACTGGAACTATCGCTGGCGCGGATCCAGAGGGGGGGGGGGGGTCCGGGGGTTGGAACCCCCCTTTTTTTGGACGATCAATGCATTTGAATGGGGACATGTAATTGGAACCCCCCCCTTTTTTGTCCTGGGTTAGGAACCCCCCTTTTTTAAAATGGCTGGATCCGCCCCTGTACCGGGGAGTTTGATAGATACCCGGACTAAATTTAGTATATACGCCAGACGCGCGTTTCGTCTACAAAAGACTCCTCAGTGACGCTCGAATCCAAAAGAGTTAAAAAGGCCAAATAAAGTACGAAGTTGAAGAGCATTGAGATCCAAAATTCCTAAAAGTGTTGCCAAATACAGCTAAGGTAATCTATGCCTGAGGTAGAAAAGCCTTAGTATTTCAAAAATTTCAAAATTTTGTAAACAGTTAATTTATAAATATAACAATATCAATGATAATTCATGTCAGCACAAAAGGTGCTGACTACTGCGCTTGTGATTATCTTAATTCTTTGTTGCGAATGTTTGAACATAAAGGCGGATATAAATCTTTAATAATTGATGTAAATAAAAGGATTATAGTTAAGCGTAGTGACATGTAACTTGTGAATAATTAAGATTTATAATAAAGGAATCGAAATGGTCAGATCAATCATGAAATATTAAAGATATAAAATCAATAGTAACTTTTGAACGAAGTTTTCGGGTCATACTTTCTTTGTTTATAAATTATATTCCGTTTCGTTCTGTATGCTCTTGTCTGTTGTTACGTTTTGAATTTTAATGAACGTAATTTAGGTCTTACTGGTTAATTATGAAGTCATGGATTTCGTTATTACAAGTAATTTAAAACCATTACTAAACACTTCAATAGATACAGAGATTTAGTTTTCAAGGATTTTTCTATATTCGCAGAAAAATTTGTGAAAAGATAATAAGACATCAAACTTTCACGGTTATTAATCCTTTAAATTAACTTATTCTAAAACCATTCTTACCATTTCAAAACTGCAATTATATCTTTGAATATTCTTTTATCATTGTATTGGTATACATATTTTTTGTTGTTATCAGTAAATTAAAATTATAATCAATATTCTAGTAATACCCAATTGCATTTTCAGTCTGTCGACATATTTTTGCATTGCTTAAGTTCATGTTTGTCTCTGACTGTTGATGACTTCATTACACTAAAGTTGTTGATTTCACACTTGAATTGTTTGATATTTTGCACGCCTCATTGTTGAAGGTCATATGGTCGTCTACAATTGCTAACATCCACTTTATGTGAACTTTGGTAATCATACCACATTTTCTTATGTTATAAGGAATCCCCATGAGAAGGGGGATCGGAGGGGTCCTGATCCCAAAATCCCGGGCTTAAAAACATGAAATCCCGATGTCCTGAATTTAAAGAAATTCAAATCCCGACATCCCGACATCTCGAAATTCAAAAAAAGAATTCCCGGATCCCGAAAGCATCAATACCTAAATCCCGAGCTTAAAAACACCGATTCCGACGTCCCGAAAAAGGTCCTGCCCCCTTCTCATGACAACACAGATAAATTGGAAACCATGATGACAGCTATTTCAGCAGAACAAGTTGATGTTAATCCGAACATTTTCTGGTTCTGTAATCACGAACATTCCTACGATCGTCTATGAAATTCAATGGATTTGTTCGATCTCTGAAGATGCTTTTGGATATTCTATTCTATTCAATACTGCACCAGACACTTTATTTACTAAGACAGGGATATGGGTGTCCCTGGCCAAAAAAAGAATGCAGATACACTTAAAATGTGCGAAGACTATCTTTTTAATAAATTGATTGTCAACCTTAGATATACCCAGTTGATAAGATTAAAATTAAGAGATCTTTCGGAGAAGAATAAAGAGTAATCTTAGTGTTTCGAGTGCAACATGGGTTGATAATCATTCTAGGATTACTTCAAGATACACTCTTATCATAAGATGATCTTACGAAGATGCTTCATGATACCGGCATCTGAAATACCGTATCGTATGGCAGAGCTAACAGTAGTGTGTTTTGTCTCCTACTTTCATGATAAAACATATTGAAGAAAAGAAGAATGAAAATTAATTATCAGTAGTGAATAATTTGTTTAATTGAAGTATTTCTTATCAAACTTAAACACATCATAATCAGCAGCATACATTTTAAAAATTATGTCTTGAGACTTGGTATCATTGTAATATTGTAACAGTTTCTCACTGGCGCTTGTAGCATGGGGTCTTGTTTTCTCAAACTGTTCTTTTGAATGTAGATAGTTGTTCACAGTATCATTCCAAGCTCCGATTTTTGTTAAAAGTTTTTCAGTATATGAATTTATGTCTGGCATTTTACCAATCCATGTATATTTATATAAATGTCTTGGTAACTTTACCTGCGAACTCCAGTGAACGTCTTTACATGTTTTTATGAGCGTTATGAATTCTAAAAGGGATTTAACGGCGGGCCTTCGACACATGTCCCTCATTCGGGCGGGGTTTAATCCCTTCTCTAAGAAAGCAGACAATACTCTCTCCCTCGGTTCTCTCACAAATACTGCTTTTGTCCATGAGTTGTCAAACATCATCTCTGTTATTTCACTATCTTTAAACTGTGTAAGATGAGTTAGTCCATTACGTCCGGGAACATGCAACTCTTTATTTTTTACTCCCTGTATAAACTGAAGCAGTCTTTTCCAATACGTGCAGCCAGCCTTTTCGTTCCAGAAGAATACCAGTTTGTATTTTTTTACAACTATAGGAGAAGAGGTACCATATCCTTTTATCTGCTGCAGTTCTTGTTTTGTTAGTCGTGCAACAGCTTTTTGGGAAAGTATTGAAATATTTTTGACTGTATTGTGGCTGTTTGGTTCATTCAATCTTACAAGCGTATTTTTCGAATTTGTCGAAACTGTAAAATATTTTTCAACTGCTTTTTCAGTTACACTATCGTAAATGATTTTTTGAATGTTCTTACTTATTCTCAAAGTCGGATAGAAATGGTCCACACATATGAAAGAAATAAACAGACAGCATAACATAACACAGAAAGAAACGTTACGTCCAAATATCCTTTGCATATTTCTTCATGAGTGATAATACCTGTAAAGAAAAATAAAAGAAGAACATTAAGTGCGTCATACTAAAATTATTATAATTTGTATTAATATGTATATGTTATATCTAGAAAAAACATACGATACTTATTTTAGGGAAGAAAATGGTTTTTGGAAAAAACGTCATCAATTGCAACTAAACTAAAAAAAATCGGGAAGCCAAATGCACAACGGTTTGTCCATGAATGTGAAAACCAAAACAGATTAAAAATAAAAATTGTCTACTGTGAATATTCGAGTTGCATTTTTAATTTTCATACAATTACACAATTGAAAAGAATTATCGGAATTGAGTTCGGTGTTACAGGGGTTTTCGTTGTTCCTGTTATATTAAGAAGTAGTAGTGTAATTCACTGGCTAGTCAACAAAACTAAGTTAAGCTTAACCATGGTTTATATATAACTTTACAATAGTGCAAAACACTTACAATAAAAGTTCAACGGTAAATATTCCGAAAAGGTAAAACAAATGATATTTCCAATAAATGTTCTATACTAAATACAACGAATGTCACAGTAATTTCACGGTATCCGTACCGGCGTTTTGCATTTGAGCCGATCTGCATTTCATTTGCGCCGATTATTTTTTTCATTTGCGCCGATTTTTTTTACAGGTAAATTACAGGTGAATAGATATAAGAAGATGTGGTATGAGTGTAAATGAGAGAACTCTCCATCCAAGTCACGTTATTTTTCATTTATCATTTAAGACCTCTTCCATTAGCCATTTGTACAAATGTAATGAAATGTCAATCATAACATGTATATAACTGTTGTCCCCTGCTCACTACTGGGAGATGGAAGAAGGCCCACAAGATACACCTCCAGACTTTTTCTTGACAGTACCCGTAGTTCTTTAACCTCTGTCTTTCGGACATCTGCCACATGTTTATGCTCGATCAGTGTTTTGACAATAAAGTCCGTGGTGACTCTGGGTTTACACGATTTGTGGTACATTCGGAAGATATGTTCTTATGTTTCAGGACACTAACCTTCCGACATGTATGGCCCTCGATGATTAAAGAATTGACTCTTCGGCTCGTTTCAGTGTGTAATATGTCCACCATGTTACAACGAAGTTCCAGAACAATATGAATCAAAATAAACTTAAACATAAATGAACAACAATTATAACCAGATTTTATCAATGGTATAGTACAGTACATGTACAAGTATTACATGTAACTTACCTGTAAATCTAATTAGGAGCAAATATAAAATCGGCGCAAATGAAAAAATGAAATCGGCGCAAATGAAAGAATGAAAATTTTCAAAATCGGCGCAAATGTCATACGCCCATCCGTACAGCTTGACCGCTAGTATCCAACTGACCATTTGCATAGAAACGATATAAATAATTAATAAAAACAAATTATGTAATCTTACTTGATTTCAATTACATGTATTAATGAAATGTGTCACGTTCTGAATACTATAAACATGTAATACAATTAAAAACATATAGTATATGATACACGGTGGGTATGGTTGTCCTGCGAGAGAACGTTCTGTGCTGGTGATTCGGTCCTGACGGGTGCTGGTGATCAATGAAAAAATGTAAACAAAGACGAAAATGATGATTTTTGACGTTTTCACTCATAAAAAATGGAAGAAAACAGTTGAGATTTTTCAATTTTGTTTCTTATGGGTTCATATATAAACCTTTAAAAAGTTTACCCTCTAAACTGTTTCAGTAAGCGTAACACAAAAATGCTCATTTTCAGAAAATCTAGAACTGAAAAAAATAAAACAAAAATGCTCATAGAGTCCGCTTTCTATACCGCAATCCACACGACAAAACTATTTTGTGAAAAAACATTGCAATGTTTTTTCACAAAATAGTTTTGTCGTGTGGATTGCGGTATAGAAAGCGGACTCTATGAGCATTTTTGTTTTATTTTTTTCAGTTTTTTCAGATTTACAGGTAAGTTACATGTAATACTTGTACATGTACTGTACTATACCATTGATAAAATCTGGTTATAATTGTTGTTCATTTATGTTTAAGTTTATTTTGATTCATATTGTTCTGGAACTTCGTTGTAACATGGTGGACATATTACACACTGAAACGAGCCGAAGAGTCAATTCTTTAATCATCGAGGGCCATACATGTCGGAAGGTTAGTGTCCTGAAACATAAGAACATATCTTCCGAATGTACCACAAATTAAAATTTAGCATTTTCTCAATTTATTCATGTCCTGATACTGTGCTGGTGGGTCCTGTCATTGTGCTGGTGGGTCCTGATACGGTGCTGGTGATTTTGGAAATAGAAGTTGGTCATATTTGAAACAAATGTTACAAAATCAATAAAATTGGGCAGATAATTGTTGTCAATAGGATCTATGACTCCTATTTTAGCTCTTGTGCATCCGTTTGGCTGTTTAATATGTGTTTTCAAATGATCGTAACTTGTATTACATAATTACATAAAAGGGCAACATCTTTCGTCCAATATAAGATAACAATATATAGTATCTAAAATAAGAATAGTTTTATTAAGATATTAAATGCCCCTTACATTGATGCTTCAACAATGATCAAAGCCCATGCCGCATAGACATGTTTGTTAGCGCTCCGCATACCCCTCCCCACTTCCACCCAACCAACCCTCCTCATTTCCTCCTTCATTGTTACAGTGGTGTACCAACACAACAATTTATCACATAAAATAATAACACAAAGACACACATTATTGAACAACGAATGCTCGCAGGTACTGAAAGCTAGTTCAAAGCCGCATTTTTCAACTAATAGATAAACCATGTTCTCATATACAAAAATCCCAATCGTGTCGATTAAAAAAGTCTCAAAACTTAAGTTCACATTTTAATGTTTGATGAAGCAGAACTTTAAAAGTGTGCAGTGAATCTTGTGCTCACAACAGTTATTGTCATAATTATATTTACATAAGACTTATAAAGGAATTAAGAAGGTACCAAGAAATATTTTACAGTTCAATTTAATAATCATGAATGGAAGGAAATGGTACGGAAGTTTACATAGGACAAAAAGAAATTGATAGTATTTTTTGGCGAAAGACTTAAACGCTTCTTTGCATTATATAGTACATCTCTTCTATAAAAGCATGCAAAAAAAAAAAAACTTTACTTGCTTGCTATGTTTGCTTGGATGTTTTCAAACAATAGGTAGGCGGAGTTTCAATACATACTGGGATTTGATTGGACAAAAACAAACTGACAGGAATTGAAGTTAATGTTTATTGTCAAAACAAATTCTAGTATATAGTAAACAGACTACTTACCTGTCGTTTACAAACATCCAAACAATCATAGCAAGCAATTTGATCAATAGTTTGCTTTGCATATATTTATAGAAGAGCTGTAAATTCTAAAAAAAAAATTCTTGTTGTCGTAGATGGTTAAATCCTCAACAAAATCTCAATAACTTTGTAGGAACGAATAAAGGTTTTAAATCAAATTTTCGTGGACTTTTTAGCTTCCACCCTGACGAGGCATGTTAGCTGATCGTATGCTGTTGCACCTGACGCACGGAAACTTTCACATTTCCATCTTCTTTTCTGAAATATTTTACCCAGCTCATACTTGACAGGATTGTTATCCTAGTAAAAGATGTAACCAATGAATTGAACACAAGTTAAAAATTCCACAATACTATATAATTCATTTTATGTGTCAATTTGTTCGAAAAAAGTTGAAAAGAAGAGAATTTTTTTAATGTCATGATTATCTGTCGCTTTCTAGATCTATGCTTAGCATTTATTTCAGATGACATGGACTCCTCACCCTGGTGACCCTGCTGCCTTTCATAACTTTATCCGTATACATATTATATTAATAGATAAACAAAAGGCTGCAACTGGTATTTTTGTATTTAAAATGATTCGTTGTAACGAGAATATATTTGTGGTGAATGGAAACTGTGGGGTCAAAATCTTAAATTCCTTATAAATGTTGCTGGACCCAGTTTCGTTATCTGATCTGAATTTTCTGAAATGTGCAAGGAAGAGAGACATCAGCCTTCTGATTTTTTTTTACTCGGTAAGTTTTGCCCTAATTGCTTGAACTTTTGCAATATTAAAGCCGATTTCAATGAGTGTGTAGACAAAGGGAATATCTTTGGTTATCTTGCTTGCTGAACAGAAAAGTCACTGTTAGGTTATGTAAACTACCCTACTTTAAGAGTAGACTAGTCCGACAAATGACACATCTTTCTGTCTGTAGGACCAGGCTACTTCGAAAGGAGGGTAGTATACCTTACCCAACAATGACTTCACGGTTTAGCTAACAAGCAAGCTAACCAAAGATATTACATTTGCCTACATACTCAATGGAATCGGCTGTAACTAAAAACTCGAATACATTTTAACAGACAGTGGTCATGTTTGTTGATGAATATTGTTTTTCCTAGATTCACTCTTGAAAAATCATTTGGTAACATTTGGTCAAGTAATTTCAGAAAAGATCTTTTTGTAATTGCGGACACCAAGACAATACATGAACCTCACACGACCCCTCGACACAGGTGAGCTTATATATGATCTTATAGCGATTCGGGTTGATAACCAGTTGAAATTAAGCCAGTTTTTTGTGTGTGTAGATTTGTATTGTTTTATAAAAAAGAAGATGTGGTATGATTGCAAATGAGACAACTATCCACAAAAGACCATAATGACACAGACATTAACAACTATAGGTCACCGTACGGCCTTCAACAATGAGCAAAGCCCATACCGCATAGTCAGCTATAAAAAGCCCAGATAAGACAATGTAAAACAATTCAAACGAGAAAACTAACGGCCTTATTTATGTAAAAAAAAAAAAAAAAAAAATCTATATTTTTGCTCTCCATTTTTATGCAAAACCTTTTACATTTTTATGTTATGGGTTATTGTTGAAGGTCGTTCGATGACGTATGGTTGTTATCACATACTTCCTTTGGTTTCTTATTGAAATTTGTCCATTGACAACAAACATACACATCATCTAATTTATATAAGTATTGTAAAAATTACAACGTATTTTGGTGATCTTGCAAAATGATCGTAATCCCGAAAATCGTAAACATATTTTCTTATCTTAAAAGGGGACAAGAAGGGTTCCATTAACAGGCCAATAAATAAGATTACAGCTAATTTAACAAAAAAATAAAAAAAATAGGGGTATCTGTTCTCTCATAATAACAGTAAACAGATTCACAACAATGTCAATTTCAAGAAAGCAGACAACAGTTAATTAGTCAATAACAGTACAGCATCAAATTAATGATCTTGAATATATGCCACTTTTAACTAAAATATAAAGGCACAGAACCAGGACATAGGAGCACAGAACCAGGACCGTTTTTCTTATCACCAGCACAGCGACAGGACAATTCCGTTTAACGAACTTGCACGACTTTTGCAATATAATATTGTTGTAATATACTTTGCATGGTACTTATGACGCATCAGAGAAAAATTAAGCAACAAAACGGTCGTTTTATTGCCGTTCTGATACAATGTAAACAAACCCACCAGCACAGAATCAGGACCCACCAGCACCTGACAGGACCAAATCACCAGCACAGAACGTCCTCTCGCAGGACAACCATACCCACCGTGATGATAGCAAGAAATAGACAATGCTAGGATTAAAATGGTTTAATTTGTTAACATGTAAGCTAACAATTTGTTTATATTTCGGCATAATACGATGTTTAAATATTTGAACCTAAATTGTAACTGAGCATTAAGCATGTTCCGAACAGCATAACGAGTTGGGTAGTTTAACCTTTATAATTTTTTTCAAATCAAATCAAATATTTTATTGTCATATAAACTTTACAGTTTGTGACCAACATATATTAACACAATAAACACAATAAACATACATATTAAACATACACAATAATAACAGCATCAAAATTTTTTTTAACAACAAACAAGTTGTTAAGAGTCCCCTGCCCTCAGTTCTAATGACTTTTTCAAGAAGGATCCTAACTTATTTGTTTGTAAAGGCGATGATGGATTTAGTAAATATTGAATTTTTTCTTCTTCATTTAAATTATTAAAGTTATTATTTTCAGTACATATGTGATGAAAAAAATCATTTCTTAGAGTTTTATTATACTCACAATAGAGTAAAAAATGTTTCTCATCCTCTTGTATTTTACATTTATGGCAAATTCGTTCCTCTCTTGGGATTTTAAAATACCTCCCCTTTTCAATCAAAAGGGAGTGATCACTTATTCTAAATTTAGTGATTAATCTCCTTATCTGAAAATTAGATGTATTAAGATAAGATTCTAGTTTGTAATCTTTTTTTAAATTTTTTATAAAGAAAAAATTTACTTTTATCATCATTGTTTTGAAATTTATTTTGAATTAAATCTTCATATCTATTTTTCATTTTTAACTTTATATCGTTTTTTTATTTTATTTACATCTTTTATGTCCTTACAAGTAGAAAGAATATTAAGGTCAACATTAGTCTCTTTAACAATATTTTTTGTATATGTATACCATGAGTAAGTTCCTGTCAAATCTAGAGACTGTGCTAGAGAAAAAGCTTCCTTTATCAATGGATTAATATTATTATTATATAGTCTAGCTAAAAATAAAAGGGTTTGTGTTTTAATAAAACATTCGATAGGCAATCTCCCTAATTCAGCTCTTGCTCCTAAATTGGATGCATTTTTTCTTATTCCTAGAGTAGATTTACAAAATTTAAGATGCATATTTTAATAAACATGACAGAGCCAATTGAAAAGGTAAAAATGAATTAACAAATAATATAGTAGAACAAATATTAAAAATGTTTTCATTAGATTGAGAATTAAATATGGAACTGAGAACCCTTTTTTGTTGATAATTTGGAAATAAAAAATGGTCTGATGGAGAAAAAGGTAAAAAGTATATAAAATAAATTGAGGTCCTACATGTGTCATCAGAACTGAGGACAAGGGGCACTGAACTATTCATTGTTATTAAATGATTACATGTATATAGATGTATGGTTTAATTTCAGTTATATTGTTTTACTTTTGTATATGTCCCAAATGACTATTGTTTATTTCAAAATTATAAATGGCAATAAAGATTTGAAATGAATTGAATTCAATGTATTTAAACTTATAGATAAACAACAATTTGATTTAAAATAGAATATTTGTATCAATTAAGTACAATGTACATGGTAAATAAAACTGAATGAAGGTTTACGAATATTTCATTCAAGAAAATGATTTAAGAAAAAGAATAAAAGAAATTGTATTAAATCAAATCAAATAAAAAAATACTTGACGTACATTAACCATTAATGAATAAAATAGTGCTATTGTTTTAATTTATGGCCTTATTTCTGAGGCCCCTAATGGGGGGGGGGGGGTCCTAGTAATCACATAATCACCATTTTTTTGCCAATATAATCACATAATCATTAAATATTTGCTTATCTTTAGTAATCAAATAATCATAAACTAAAAATACAGTCCTAGGTAATCAAATAATCATGAAATATTTGGCTTAATAATCAAATAATCATTAAAAAAAACGGCCAAGTAATCACATAATCAAAAACCCCATGAGGGCCCTCATTTCTTTACAAACACATGTAGAAGCTCCACTTTTATGACCAAATTTAGTTTCAATTACAATATCCGGAGAGTAATCCGCAAAAGAGCCTGACTGAATGACCTCTTGTTACCGAAACTGTGTGATGCACCTGATCACACAACGAACGATAGCTCTGAATAGCAATGTCAACTCTGGGAATGAAACTCTGGTGAATACTTACCACTGAGTCTCTTGGACTAGAGATGAATAATACAATAATTCAGCGTGGAATACTTTTATGACAAATAGACTGTGTTCAGTGTAAAGTCATGAGTCCAAATCTTGCTTATTAAAATTAGAAACAAGTATTCTCATTTACAGTAAAAGTGACGATTATCATATACATTTTCTCACTTGATCTGTGTGTTGTTGTGATATGCAAATGTGTATAAATTTTTACAACTTGGTTGAGGCAAACTACTTAACTTTATAAGTCAGAGAACGGGAACAAAAAAATCTGCCATTTTTATGTTAATAAAGGGGCATAACTCATGAACGGTAAAAGTGAAGATAACCATTTCTGCACTTGAACTGTGATTTGTGATAATATGCAATTGTGTATAAGTTTAATAGTACCTGGTTGAGGCAAACTAAAGTTAAGAGAACGGAAACGAATTTTTGGGATGTTCGGGACGGGCAGACGGACATGGGTAACACCTAATACCTTCCCTGCTATAACGGGGAAATAGAAGTTAAGGGCAGTGTTTAAATAATAATATCAAGATAATTTTATAACTAAGACAGATTATAATAAATTACATACCCTTTTCTAGTTCTTTATAATTACAACACTATATATATAACAAATTTTTGCTATTACTTTTACTTTTTTCCTCTTTTCTGGTTTGTTTTCATCGACATTAATATTGACATTGATATATTTTTGTGCTGATTTTTTTGTTTGTTTCTTTCATTTCATCATTCTTTTAAATTTCGATACCATTTATTGATATTTTGGTTCTCTATTTTGTTTCATCTTTGTTTCTCTAAAAAAAAACTTTTGCATTCTTTTTATCTAGCCTTTCCTTGGGTACGTTTTCTAGTTTTGCGGGTTTTTTTTATCAACGCTAACCTTTTCTTTTTCTTTTTATTTCGTCTTCACTTCTGTAAGATGGTATAGCAAAAACTTGCTTTGATATTTTGACATTCACGACATATACAATCACATCTATAATTGGCCTTAACCCATGAGAATACAACTAGCAGGAAGCGAAACAAAGCTTGCAACATAGTTGGCCTTATAATTTGCTATAGGAAGTTAACTGTTCCTGGTACTGTGCATAACATTTCATTATTCTTTATTCTTGCAGAATAATTTTGCTTGTTCAGTAAAATTTTAACATCAATATTTTATAGATCATGCACCTGTGAGTTGAAAGAAATCTGGGAAAGCTACACGAAAAAGATTTTATGTGAACGACTTTTTGTGTAAATATGCAATATCGACTGAAGGTCTATGTCTACTTCCGGATTCAATGCGTTTATGACATTTTATATAAGTACAAACTATGCAGTCGTTTCTTTTTAGGCATACTGAGTTAAAGTAAACGGATTCTTTATGATTTATAAGAAGCTGTTATATGATTGCCAAAGAGAAAATTCTATGCTAGAGACTAAATGACGTCGACGTTAGAAACTTAATAGGGTACAACACGTCCTTCAGCAATGAGTGAAACCTAGTACACATAGCATGCTATTAAAAACAATGTAAAACAATTCAATTGTATAAACTTACGATCTGAATTCTCTACAAAACAATGAACGAAAGACAAATATGATATACATCAACAAACGACTACTATTGAATTACATGCTTCTGAATGAGGACAGAATGTGGTGGGTTTTACATGTTTGCGGGTGTTCACTCCTCCCTTTTAGCTTGGAAATCTATGGAATTTTAACAAAAGTTTTATGACCACGAAAGGGAGGTTTGGATTGATTTTGGGAGTTTGATTACGAACAGTTTAGGAATAAGGGGCTAAAAAAGGGCCCAAATAAGCATTTTTCTTGGTTTTCGCACAATGACTTTAATATTAGTGAATAGAAATCTATGACATTTAAACACAAGGTTAATAACCACAAAAGGAAGGTTGGCATTGATTTTGGGAGGTTTGGTCCCAACAGTTTAGGAATTAGGGTGGATATTTGTATCATTGGAAATCCTACCTCTGGTGGATATTTGTATCATAGGGAATCCTACTTCTGGTGGATATTTGTATAATTGGGAATCCTACTTCTGATGGATTTTTGTATCATGGGAAATCCTACCTCTGGTAGATATTTGTATCATGAGAATCTTACTTCTGGTTGACATTTGTATAATTGGGAATCTTACCTCTGGTGGATATTTGTCTAATTGGGAATCCTACATCTTATGGATATTTGTATCATTGGGAATCCCACTTCTGATGGATTTTTGTATCATGGGAAATCCTACCTCTGGTAGATATTTGTATCATGAGAATCTTACTTCTGGTTGACATTTGTATAATTGTTAATCCTACCTCTGGTGGATATTTGTCTAATTGGGAATCCTACATCTTATGGATATTTGTATCATTGGGAATCCTACATCTTATGGATAGTTGTATCATTGGAAATCCTACCTATTACTATTAGGGTAAAGGATTTCATAATACAAATGTATATCTATGATGGGGTTTCCGGGTTTGTTTTCAAATAGAATTAGCAACATGACTACATATGTTGTGTACAAATTATCATTTTGTACAAATTATAATTGGTACAAAAAAAATTGTACAAATTATATTTGTATTTTGACTTTGTTTTTTGAAAATGTCACTGTCCTAATATATATATCTATTATATACTATCAACATTGCCACTGGTGCCAATTATAAATTAGTACCATACAAATCAAAATAGTCACTGCCTGGAGCAATTGTTATCATACGATCCGAACTGTCACCGTGGTCATTTCTTTTCATTCTATCAGAATTGTCACTGGGGGCAATTCTTATTATTGAATATTCCACCAGATTTTTCACTGGAGCAAAATTTCTATAATACTGCAAGAATAGTCACTTGGGCCAATGTCTATTATACTATTAAAATTGTCCTTGGGGCCAATTTCTATTATACTATCAGAATTGTCTCTTGTTAATTTTTATCATTGAAAATTCTATCAGATTAATCACTGGAACAAAATTTCTATCATACTATAAGAATTGCCACTTTGACTGATATCTGTTATTTCAGAATATTTTTTCCTTTTGGAACTTATATTATGATGGAATTTATATTCCGTGACAATAATACATTATATGTCGCTTGTTATACTAGTATCAGAATTAAAAATAGCAAACATGGACATGTATCAACTTCTTTCCTTCTAGTTAATTTTGTATTTTGTATGTAAAGGTTTATTGAATGGCTATTGAATAAAAACTATGTAACATCTATATCTATGTTCCTGGTAGCATGTATAAATGTTTTTCATAAAAAAAAATATTATACAAGTTTTAAGTGAATTAAAGTCAAATTTTGTACAAATTGTTATTTGTACAAGTACTTTTTGGTGCAAAATACAATTTGTACAAAGTCAAAATACAAATTTTAGTTTGTACAATTATTTTGTCCACAATGATAACTTGTGCACAACATGTACATAAACAGACGAATCAATACATTTTTAAATTTAACTATTCCGTTATGATTGTATTATCATGATGTTTACTTTAAAGTTGAAAAATTGGGTTTATACATGTACTACTTGTTCGATTTTGTATTATTGATATGTGTATGATCAATTCTTCTAAAAAGCCAATAAAATTTACCGGGAACAAATTGTACATATTATTATTAAGTGGAGAAATATATCAAACTGACAACCATTTTATTTTTATACTAAGCCTGAGTAGAAACTACAATTATGTAATATAAAGTAATTATTTGCTCTCTTTTTTTTTCTATTCAGCAAAATAAAATTGTTTGTTATATTTTACAACAATATCATTAATAATATTGAACTTTTACCTTCAAATTTGCAAAAATGAACCTTATAGAGATACTAACAATAGATTTTTACACAGACATACAAAAGTTATACGAAAGCAAGACTCAGAGTCAAATATAAAATTTTTACAGTATCAATATCAAACTAAACAAGCTAAAGTTTTATATCAAGTACACAAAATGTACATAATGAGTTACCAATGAGAACCTTACAGGCATATTAACTAGTCTTATAAATTATCTATTATATGTTTTTCTTCTGATTATTATTATTATTTTTTTTTTTCTGCTGCCGTCTGAGATGCTTTTTTGTCTTACAACATATAGAATGGATTTTTTGGCCAATGATGTTGTACAGTAATGGGGGTTTCGAAACTCACCCTGTGTGACCGAACACTTATTCTTATAGGAGTTATCTCCCTGCGTCCCCTTTTTCTTGTTATCGCTATATCTCTAAAACCGTAAAAGATTTTAGCAAACTGTTTTCACCAAATTGGTCGTCTACTCTTGAGAATGATTTGAATTATTTTGACTTTAGTGATCGGAAGACATCTTAAGGTAGATTCATGGTATACCGCCATCTTGGATTGAACAATCACAGTAAAAAATCGGTCTAGTTATTTGCCTAAATCTGCAAATTTGGAGACAGATTTGCAATTTGATGGTTAGACAGTTTAATAATATAAAGAAAACTTGGCAATTTATTGTATAATTCAAAATAATTAAACAAATAACATTTTATTTTGCTTTTTAAATCATTTTTTTCAAATGAGCCATTTAAGGGAAGATAACTCTTTTAGTAAAAAATTTATACTGGACAGATAGGGAATTTTTTTCTTTTTACTTGTAGCAAGAAAACAAGTTCAGTGACACCATTTTTTCTTCTTATTTTCTTAAAACATATTACAAAACCTATCTTTTCACAATTTATTTCAAAATTCTATCTCATAGATTATTTTTTATGCACACAATTGTGTTTTTCCATTAACAATCTAACCAAATTTAGGCAATTTTCAACGACACATAGCTTGAAAAATAGCACGGTGACCCCTACTTTTTATTATATTTTTGAAAAGAGCATATTAGAATCTTCATTCTGGCTAAGTATAAGAAAATTCTGTCTCAAAAAAGATTTACTTATGATCTACCTTAAGGGAGTTATTTCCCTTTGAAAATTTAAGATAGGCGATTTGTTGGATCAATTCATACGTTATAAGTCGTAGAGGCCTACAGTCTTTTGATATGAAGTCCTTGGTCCATTTGAAGGAAAATGAGGTCAAGGTCAAAGGTCAAGGTCATGTTCTAAATTTTGAATTTTGCTTGTTATCGTTATACCACAGAAACTGTGACAGTAAATGATATGATGTGTTTGCTAAATAACTGTTTACAATAAGGCGCAACTTCAACCTATTTCAGTCAAAGTGTTTTGGTTAACCCTTATAGGAGTTTTCTCCCCTTATGTATTTCAAATCAGTTTTTCTCCACAACCATACAAGTGATTGACCTCCGGTCTTCCGTTTTGTGTTCACTGACCTATGACCTTGAAATTGAGATCAAGGTCAAAGGTCAAGGTCATGTTCTAAATTTTGAATTTTGCTTGTTATCGTTATTCAAAAGACACTGTTACAGTAAATGATATGATTTGTTTGCCAAATTGCTGTTTACAAAAAGGCGCAACTTCAATCTATTTCAGTCGAAGTGTTTTGGTTAACCCTTATAGGAGTTTTCTCCCCTTATGTATTTGAAATCAGTATTTCTCCACAACCATACAAATGATTGACCTGGGGTCTTTTGATTTGAGATCCCTGACCTATGACCTTGAAATTGAGGTCAAGGTCAAAGGTCAATTTGACATTCTAGATTTTGACCTTTGCTAAAAATAATTTCAAGTCTTCTGCATATACCTATTAGTCTTATTTTTTATATCAATTTGAAGAACCAAATAACATCAACAAGGAGTGACATTTTCTAACATCGTTTTTTAAATTTCATTCTTATTATCGAGGTGGAAAGACCTTCAATTGTTCTCTGAAGAATTGGTTTTTAATATATATTAAATATTCTTACATAATTTAAAATTTAGAATGGAAATGGGGAATGTGTCAAAGGGGCAACAACAAATAGAGCAGACAACAGCAGAAGGCCACCAATGGGTCTTCAATGTAGCGAGAAACTCCCGCAGTTTATAATCTTTGAAAATTGTATGGTTTTCTTAATAACCTTGTTATATTTAAATTTTACATATATATAATTATTTATTTGCTCCAGTGAAACATCTGGTGGAATATTCAATAATAAGAATTGGCCTAGTGACAATTCTGATCGAATGAAAAGAAATGACCACGGTGACAGTTCTGAAAGCAAACACGTAGTTTAAATAGTAAACAATGTAATATTATAGCTAGGGTATGGCTATTTGTTTTTCTAATGGACTATTACCTAATTAATGTATAAACCGTTACCTAAAAGCTGGGGTCACACATTCACGATTTTTACTGCCGTCCTTGACAGGACCATTCTTGATTAAAATTTATTAAAAGTCTGATCAAGATCCTATGAATCGTCGATGAAAATTCAAACTTTAATTAAAATTGTAAAAAAAAAATAATTTAATCACGACAAATATCAGATATTGTTCAGGAAGCGTCAATATTCAACCGTTTCCAAGCGAATTTATCCGATAATCCCGTTCTAAATCCGCTTCTAATCCGATTTGTATCTTTCGCCAGGTAAAATTCTGCCGAGTCTGTCAAGACTGCGTCCCGATTCTACCGAATGTAATCCGACAGAGATCAGATAGTGACAAGACAGTGAACTGACGCTGACGGAAGTTATTCGTTCGAAAACTGTCGGCATATTCGAGATGATCAGGTACATGTACTGTCAGAACGTATCTCCTATCACGGTCCGCTCTATCGCATTGCAAACGGCTTAGTCTGGTCTCAGTCGTATTGTATTCTGTAATTGTCGGGACTCGGACGTGGGTTTCATTGACGAATTTAGAATTAATAACGGGACTGTTTCGGGCCCATCCCGACCAGTAGGAATCTGTTACGAAATAAAACGACTGCGTTCAGACAATAATAGGCCATTCCAGATAATTGAGAATACTAATCCGACTTTTTCACTTTTCGTGTCGTATCGCTGTCTAATCTCAAACGGGAGCAATAATCGGCAATGTGTGAACCCCGCATTACTGAAAAGATATTTAATAACATTTTATTGTCCTGTTGTGTGTTATATTTGCCATTGGACGACAATCTTAATTCTTCGATTATCACTAGTTTTCATATCTTACTTAAAATACCTTGTTTGTATTTGTATAACAGTATTATAGTTAATATTTTATATTTGAGTATAGTTGGTTTCGTTCTCGTTAAAATTCACAAAGTTTGACATGGTATTTTAAATTACTCTGGACAACACATTTTATAAACTTAAACGACCTCAAAAGCAACATTTTCTTCAAAAAAAAAAAAAAAAAACTTACAGGAACAAGAAACGTTTTGGAAACTCGATTCCAATTTATTTGCTCCCCCCTAATTTTCAATGGAAACATATTATATGCTTCCAATTATATGCTTCCACTTCCCTTCTGAAACTGACTTATTTTTAAAAGGGGAGATATGTCAATACATTTATTATTAATCAAAATCCTCTCACCAAATTTCAAGGACTTGCTATTTTTTATTTTAATTTTTTTCTCTAGTTTTTATTTTTTTTGTTTTTGTTTTACATTTGTGTTTTAATTATTTATTATTTTCTCTTCTCTTCTCACATTCTCTCTTAAATAAAATTCTCACTTTATTGAACAATATTGAAATAATTGATACACAATAATATACTGTATATATATTTTATAATTTTGAGTACTAACAATTACTTACAATTTTTCTAAATATACAATCTAATGTTTAACGAGGCCGGGATAATGTACCGGTACTTTCTGTATCAAACTAACAAATGTGAAATTTTTCAATAAAGTATGTATAATTTAAAAAAAAAAAAAAAAAAAAAAATCCTCTCAACACATCAATAAAAATACCAGAAAGAAAAATATTAGACACTTCTCATGCAAGTTCTAAGAAGTCGTTGTATACATGTATGCAGAACTTTATATGTCGAATGACAATGGAAATATTTATGAATTAAAAGTAAATGAAAAACCTTACTTATTTGAGATAGCGCCTTCGTTTTCCTATAGATCTAATGGAAGCTTAAATGTCCCGTAAAAGTATTTGTATAAAAGCTTACTTTTACCGTTTACATTGTAAGTTAAACATTCGCTATTACGTATAACAGTTTAACAAACAGTATTAAACTCTTCGATCAGTTCATCCAGAGGCGTTTTAAGGGGAGCAGCAATCCCTGTGGAGGGCTATTTTAATTTCAAGGGGTATGGGGTTTTTTTTCTGAGTCAAACTTTTGTTTGTCGCACATTTTATTAAGTTTTTTGACGCTGTCAATCAAAATGTTTTTTTTTCAAAATTTATATAATATATAAGGTAAAAGGGGGGGGGGGGGGGGGGGGGGGGGGGGATCTGCATTCAAAATATATTTTTTTGTCATCTGCTTGACCTGAAATTTTCTTCTTCAACAAATTGGGGATCAGAATAATTTTTTTTTATGAAAAACAAACTGAAAGTAGCGTACAATATATGTCAAATAGACAAGAAACCAGCGTCGGTCACTGTCTTCCGTCTCAGCAACTATGCCAGCTTCAACAACAGAACCTGTTGAACAGTATCAAACATTCCAGTAACAACATCGTTGTCACATTTGCGTGTAAATTTAATACGCCAACTAATAAGATTAACGCGGTATTACCGTAAGTTGATGTTCTTTTCATACCAGACTCAAGCTAGCGAACAATAAGATGCATCAAGCTAGCGAACAATAAGCCAGCGAACAACAAGATGCATCAAGCTAGCGAACAATAAGCCAACGAACAATAAGGAAAACGTGCCAAACTGATCATGCCTAAAAACTGAAGACTTGCAATAACACGAAACGTACTTATAAATATAATGACAAATAAATAAATATGATGACAAATAATTTCCAGTAGGAAGATTAAATGTTATTCTATTTTAACACAGACAAAGTTTAATTATTTATTCGTGTATTTAATACAACTTTTTTTAAGCCGGGAATCTAAAAAAAACTTTTTAGATAAGTAACCCTTTCTTCTTTCTCTCTAATAAGGGATGGGTTATTTTCTGTATAATAATAATACCAATTGATAACAACAGGTTACACTAAACTAATGTAGCGATACAATTAGATCTTCAAGCTTATAGAAATTATATGATTGAAAAGAAAAGTTGGTAACCATTATATTCACTTTTCGCCTAAGAACTAGCTAGTTCACGTAATTATTCAAAAGTAAATAGTCACTCTAGTAATTCATTTATGAGAATTACACACGTCAAATAAAACGAAAACGATTCGACATAAACATTTTGGTTAATCTAAACAAAAATTTATTTAGATTCAAGCCTATGTAAAATAACTATAATCCGTAAACATTTCACTACGGCAAAGACCCGGATGGGGTAGGGTGACCCTACCAACCCCCTTCTTTCCTTCATAAAATTTTCCCTACGGCAAAGCTTTTTTTGCCCTCTAGGTACAAATTATAGGCACTGGCCACAGGTTGCCTAGACCATAAGACCCATGTGGGTAGTTACTGAACTTTTTTTAATTGAGGTCCAAAGTTGGGATAGGGTGACCCTACCATCCCCCTTCTTTCCTTCATTAAATTTTCCCTACGGCAAAGCTTTTTTGCCAACTAAGTACAAATGATAGGCACTTGCCTAAGGTGGCCTGGGCCCAAAGACCCAGGTTGGTAAAGTTACTGAACTTTTTTAATTGAGGTTCAAAGGTGGGGTAGGGTGACCCTACCACTCCTTCTTTCCTTCATAAAATTTCCCCTACGGCAAAGCTTTTTGTCCACAAGGTACAAATGATAGGCACTTCTTTAATTCATATAAAAATCCCTACGGCAAAGCTTTTGTCCCCACTAAGAACAATTGATAGACACTTGCCTGAACACAAAGACCAAGGTGGGTCAAATTACGGAACTTATTTTTTTGAGAGCCAAAGTTGGGGTCGGGTGATCAATCCACCTTCGACTTCCTTCTTTAATTCATATCAAAGTCCCTAGGCCAAAGCTTTTGTCCACACAAGGTACACTGGATAGGCAATTGCATAAGGTTGCCTGGACCCAAAGACCCAGGTGGGTAAAGTTACGGAACTTTATTTTTGATGTCAAAAGTTGGGGTCGGGTGACCCTACCGCCTCCCTTCTTTAATTCAAAGCAAAGTCCCTACGGCAAAGCTTTAATTTGTGAAAAAAAATCTGTATGCCGAAACGTTTTGAACCACACCAGATACATATACGGTAAATAATAACCATTGAATTGCACAAAGTTGATCTGATTAGATGATGCATGTGAGTCAATCATGTCCAAGATGTACCAATAAATCAATATCTTCGATATAGGAAATGTTGACATATGCATGATATCGTATCGATATCGATGTTTGCTTCAAACATTCATGACACAACCAGACATACCCGGATGTAAATATCAACAATTTTCATAAGACAAACTCAGAGGAATACCAGATGTCGACGATATCGACAAAGTCGAATCGATTTCGATTTGATATCGAAGCTTGCTCTATATCACATAACCATATTTCGATATTGCAAGAATGCTAGATATTTGAAGATCCATCAAAATGGAATGAAATGTGTGCCAACACATTCTGGCAATCAACGCACAGAGATATCTGGTCAGACCATTCAGAAAGCTAACCGCAGTGATCATAACCTTCATGGGTTTAGGATAGCACACAGATCAGCTTACAGAGATATAACACCTCACGGAAGGAGAAGAGATAAAACACCTCACGGAAGGAGAAGAGATAAAACACCTCACGGAAGGAGAAGAGATAAAACACCTCACGGAAGGAGAAGAGATAAAACACCTCACGGAAGGAGAAGAGATAAAACATCTCATGGAAGGAGAAGAGATAAATTTGATAAAACCAATAGTTAGAAGAGAAATGTTACCGCCAAGGAAGGAAAACATTTAAGTAGCTAACTAGTGCAAACAAAGTTATATGGAAAGCTTTCGATGATGACCTCCTCGAAAACATCTTTGAAGAAAAATTAGCAGGAAAAGTTGACAGCAGTGACGTCCATTATTTACTTCGTAGGAAAGAAGAGATTTTGGGTTGAATACATCTGGGAAGAGAGAAAGAACACGAAGTCAGAGTAACCGCAGACAGTAGAAGAAAAGAGAACTGAGAGCGGACTTCAGAAGGTTAAAGAATAGGTAAAGAAATGCTATGGAGTAGGAAATATAAAAAAGAAGATGTGGTATGATTGCCAATGAGACTACTATCCACAAAAGACCAAAATGACACAGACATTAACAACTATAGGTCACCGTACGGCCTTCAACAATGAGCAAAGCCCATACCGCATAGTCAGCTATAAAAGGCCCCGATAAGACAATGTAAAACAAGGTTACCTCTACAACAGTTAAGGAAAGACACTTGGGGAAATTTTAAAACACTAACAAGAGCAATAACACATATACTGGTAACATATATACAGAAATAAAGGGACAAAGGAAGGAGTTCAATTTACAGCACAACCGTTTCTGTATATGAAGAGATTATTTGGCTTCAGAGGATCTGGTTTATTGGAAAACTCAAAGGATGAAGTCTAAGAACATAAAAAAAAAGACACAAAGTGATGAAAGGCGAAAGGAAAAGCTGTAAGAATGTGAGAAACTTGCAACACCAGAGGAACCAATATAACTATTTGCAATTGATGAGTCAGAACTGAAGTTTAACGAAGTGCAGGATGTTTTGAAGAAATCAATAGTAGTACCAGGGCCATACAGTATTCAGTATCGGGTATACAAGAAATGTCCCAAGCTAACCAGACGATTCTGGAAGTTTTTGAGAGTAGTTTGGAGAAGAAGAGAGATGATAGATGCATGGTATAAAACAGATAGATGTTTTATTCCGAAGGGAGAGAACTCCATGAAAGTTTAGGTGTTGAGAACCATCTCTATACTGAACATCGAGGGTAAAATCCTACCAGTTTTAGCAAAGAACAACAAGGTTCCTCCTAAGTAATGAATGTATAGACTTATCGGTTCAGAAATGAGGCATGGCAGAGGTATCCGGATGTATTGAACATACTAGTGTTTTGACAACCACAACAGGACAATGCTGCAGGAATACTTTGATCACAATGATTGAGATAGTATTTACAGCAAGAGATTTCAACACAGCTTGGCCGAGACTATGAGAAGGAATATTAACGGGATGTACATTGTCCTAGTATTGTTTGCAGCAGCTGTGAATCCTCATTATGAAGTCAGTGGAAAAACCAAGAAGAGGACCATTAATGTCATCAGGTAGAAGACAACCACCAATAAGAGCATTTATTATAGATGACATGACTGTAAACTATCATAAATTAAGGAATGTATCTCCCCCATGCAAAGCTCTAATTCCTTTCACTGATTTGACTATACTTTTTGGACCTTTTGAATTATTGCTCTTCATCTTTTATATAAGCTCTGGATTTTAAATATTTTGGCCACGAGCATCACTGAAGAGACATGTTTTGCTCGAAATGCGCATCTGGTGCAGGAAAATTGGTACCGTTATTGTTATTACTACCACTGGGTCGATGCCTCTACTGGTGGACTGTAAGTCCCCGAAGGTATCACCAGCCCAGTAGCCAGTACTTAGATACTGGCATGAAAATACGGATTGTTTGTGTTATTAACATTTTGCTGTTACAAAATGTTAGAAATTAATATAAATTAAGGAATGTATCTCCCTCATGCAAAGCTCTGATTCCTTTCACGGATTTTGGCTATACTTTTTGGACCTTTTGGATTATAGCTCTTCATCTTTTATTTAAGCTTTGGATTTCAAATATTTTGGCCACGAACATCACTGAAGAGACATGTATTTTCGAAATGCGTATCTGGTGCAGGAACATTGGTACCATTAATGCTATTACAGCAAACACAGAACTAGAGGGAAGATGGACCTTAGAGAAATTGGAAGGAATGATAAGTGAAATTCAAACCCAGTAAATTCAAGAAGTTTAGTTGTGTTAAAAGGCAAAGTGAGAGATGAAACTTTCGAATTAGCAGGGGAATTCTACCAACAGTCGGAGATAAAATGCTTTTGGGAAAAGTTTGACTCTACACCAGTAGACAGTAAAACACCAAAGAAATACAAACGCAGCTGGTATAGATAGATTGGCTATCGAAGATAGACCAAAGTGGTCTGCCAAAGCTGGTCTGGAAGATACAAAGCTTGGATGTATCAACATGGTGTCTTGCTTGCCAAGAACACTATGGCCGTTATTGGTATATGAGTTTTCTGTGTCCAAAGTTGAGGTTTAAGAACAAAATTTAATGACTTTGGTTCGGCGTAACAAGAAGTTTCAGCAGCGTTGACTTATACAATACAGTGACTAAACAGCATTACCACTCACTTAATTCGTGGACTGAAGAGTTTAAAGTTACAAAAACACGACAGGTCATGATGTTGAGGAACAGCAAAGATGGCAAAGTTAGAGGAGCCAAAGTGAAGATCCTGACAAGAAGAAAGTAGAAAGCAGGAAGCAGGAAGTTCGACAGACAAAAGAATAGAACAGGAATAGCGAGGCGGTAGGTATGAAGCAGCAAGGTGGCTGGTCTATTTGGCAAGGAACTAGAAGCGGTGCCTTTTGCCTGGAGCAATATTTGGAGTATTGAGGGATACCGTTTCAGCATCAATCTGAGATCAGTGTATGACGTACTGCCAAGTCTATCAAATCTCTATACATAGGGGTTGATAGAAGATCCAATGTGCAAAGACAAACCAGCATCTCTACAACATGTGTTGTTGTCATCTTGTCAAGTGGCACTGAAAAATTGTAGGAACACATAGAAACATGATAGTGCACTGAACACATGAGCAGCGATGTTGTAGTTCATCAGGAGGAAGAAGAAAAAGGTAAAAAAATAAAAACACATCACTTTTGAGAGCATGGCCAGCACACCTGAAGGCCATAGGATCCATGCAAGAGCAACAGACTGGAAGTTTACTACAGTCTTGCTGGAACTGACTGTCCCTTGAGATGAAAGGATGTATGAGGTACACGATGGGAAGATGGTAAAATATCAACAGCTTGTATCAGATTGCCATCAGCGGTGATGGAGGACTTTGCTTTGCTATTGAAGTAGGGTGCAGGGGTTTTGCGGAACAGACAACATGGCAAGCTCACAGAACCTTATTAGTGGTAGTAGCAAATAGGGAGAAGCTTATTTCAGAATTGTATAGACAAGCGGGGGTGTCATCATAGTGAAGATATGGGGAGAGAGATGAGATCTGGACAAGTGGCAATTAAAGATATTAAGTAATTTGAAGACATTTAGTTGAAATAATGGACTTATGATAGAAGAGACTTTATAACAGCTCTGGTGAAAGCATCAGTCAGTAACAGTGCAAACGTTACATTAACTGACATATCAGATGCAATGTAGGCCATCCAGTTTCAGAGTCAGACTGAGCCGGCGCACCTCTGGAGGTTGCATGTTGTTGAATAGCGCAGAAACAGCTGAGGATGGAGGCTGCACCTGATAAAGGAAATTGACCAGCATTGTTACGATGTTTACAAGGTTAATCAATATATGATTCTTAAAGTGCATTTTGTTGATAGACATTATTCTACTAGCTGAAAACTTCCAGGAGATCGTGCTTTGCAAGATGTTTGCAACTCTTTCTAAGTATCATGAATTCAGAATAGTAAAATTGTTGACCAAATATGTCAGAAAGACATACACCTGTGATAAGTATCAACATCAAAACAACTAGTTGATTCCTTCTACAACTCTGCAATCACAAACAGCGCGACAAGTTCCCGCAGATGTATGCTTGTATTTTACTTGTTTTTTTTTATTTTACAAAACATTTTAGCATCACCTTTGTGTTTATTTCTACTTTTTGAAACATTTTTTATGTTTAATGTCAAGATGTTTCCCGTTGTAGTAGATTTTTCTGATTAGGAATTTTCGAATGCTGATGTTGTGAGATGAACAAGACAAAATCTACACTTGCATAAAATATTTCTGAAGTGAGCTTGTCATGATTTGGAATTTTTGTCAGAATTTCGGAATCCTCTGGTTTTATACATTTGAATTCCTTAACATATTTTGCCCATTGACCCCTATTTTTCTTTTAATAAATCTTTAACATGCATCATTATAATCCATCTGTTAAAGTCTTATAAAATTGTTCTTATTTTTAACAGTTTTTGAGAACTTTAACTTGTGAATGATAAAACTATGACAAAATTTCAATGGCTTATATCTCGAAACAAAGCACATTGACAGATTGACCTATATTTTGTCTCCTATCAATATATACTAATGTTATGTAAAGCTTGTTATTTTGAAACTAAGTAACAAACCTTCTTAAGAGGAAATTTTATGACGAGAATTCTTTTAACATAAATATACGAACTTAGCAAAACAAACATTCTGATTTTAAATCCATGTTGTTTGTAGACAATAGGCAATAGACAATAGACACTATTTATTAGCACAAACACATTTACATTAAATGCTCACAAGGAAGCTATTAAATCAAGAGTTCCAAATGGTGAAGTTGAAATCATCCCTTCGTAAATTTTACGGACGCCATCACGAGTTGGTTGACCGTTATGGAATAACCATTTCACAAATGATATCGGATATGTTCCTCACGTCGTAACTACAATCCCCTTCCCTTTCATGAATTTGACCTACCGAATTAGACTATTTACCGGATTTGTAATCACATAAGCAACACGACGGGTGCCGCATGTGGAGCAGGATCTGCTTACCCTTCCGGAGCACCTGAGATCACCCCTAGTTTTTGGTGGGGTTCGTGTTGTTTATTCTTTAGTTTTCTATGTTGTGTCATGTGTACTATTGTTTTTCTGTTTGTCTTTTTCATTTTTAGCCATGGCGTTGTCAGTTTGTTTTAGATTTATGAGTTTGACTGTCCCTTTGGTATCTTTCGTCCCTCTTTTATGGCATACAAAATTAAGACAATAAATTGACAATAGTTAAATTGCTTATCTATACTATTAAACGAGAAGACCTCATTTTTGGTGTCGCTTCTCTTCTTTCCACAATAAATTAATCAACACGCCTCTGTGTCCTATAGGTACAGTGCATAGTCGCATTTGTCATCCATTCATATGATTATTCAGATTGAGTTATTTTAGGAGAAAAACGAGAAAAAAGGCATCCGGGTATTGTCCCGTCATTGTACGAAATTTTAAGTCAGATTAGACTTCCGGTTTGCGTTTTTCTGTATACTTTGAACATACATATACTACGAATAAAGTGTATTTTCAGAATTTTATCTGCTATCATTTTCAAGTTTACTATCCACGGCAGTCACAGAGTTTATTAAATAGAGAGGGTCTGTATACTATATCAATGATCACCATGGATCGATTAGTAAACTTAGAATTGAAAGTAAATACGCTTTATTTATATAGTAATGAATGTTCATAATATACAGATAAGCGCTAAAATTATTCATGTGAACTTATGGTACTTTTTCTGAAATTCTCCAGTCATTAAATCTTTTACAAAATTCATTGATTACAAAAAAAAAGAAGATGAGGTATGATTGCCATGTTGAGAAAACCAGTCCACAAGAGACCAAAATGACACAGAAATTAACAATTATAGGTTATCGTATGGCCTTCAACAAAGAGCAAAGCCCATACCGCATACTCAGCTTCAAAAGGCCCCGAAATGACAATGTAAAACAATGCAAACGAGAAAACTAGCGGCCTTATTTATGTACAAAAAATGAACGAAAAACAAATATATGTAACACATAAACAAACGACAACCACTGGGCTATTGGTACTTTACGGAACGGAACGGAACGGAACAGAATTTCATTTAAGGTATCCAAAGGGGGCATTTATCAAAATTTCGAAAAATCTTTAAAACAAAACAAACTTTAGAATTTCTGTGTTTTACGGTTTTCCATATACAAATAACACAAATGTATACTTAATCTCATCTTCACAGGTGAAATGTGTAATAATGTATAACATCAGGAAATATTCTGTAGATGAATATGTCGGATTGTCCTGATAAATTATCATGAAATTAACGCATTTGCAAGTCATGCATTATGATATCTAGACTGACCTCACGTCGTCCTTGATTACGAGACAATGAACAAAATGAATCTGATTTAAACTTTTTTTAATTTATTTTTCCGTTCCGTTCCGTTCCACAAAGTACCAATTGCTCTGAGGAATTGGTATTTAACGGAAAAAACGGAAACAGGCATCTTTAATGTAATTAAAGCAGTATGATAAAAAAAAATTGTCTGACACCTCTTTTTGCATGAGTGGTATGTGTTTTAGATAGCATTTTCGACTTGATCAATTATAAAAAATTTAACACAAAGGCAGGTTACACAAAAAGTCTTTCTCCTTCCATCGGTAATTATATTTTAAAAAAGAGGCCTTCAACAGCCCGTCCCGACGATGATTAGAGACAGTGATCAAGTTGAATCTGATTTAAACTTTTTAATTTATTTTTCCGTTCCGTTCCGTTCCGCAAAGTACCAATTGCTCTGAGGAATTGGTATTAAACGGAAAAACGGAAACAGACATCTTTAATGTAATTAAAGCAGTATGATAAAAAAAAAAATTGTCTGACACCTCTTTTTGCATGAGTGGTATGTGTTTTAGATAGCATTTTCGACTTGATCAATAATAAAAAATTTAACACAAAGGCAGGTTACACAAAAAGTCTTTCTCCTTCCATCGGTAATTTTATTTTAAAAAAGAGGCCTTCAACAGCCCGTTCCGAAAAGTACCAATTGCTCTGAGGAATTGGTATTTAACGGAAAAAACGGAAACAGACATCTTTAATGTAATTAAAGCAGTATGATAAAAACAAGTCAGACCCTTCTTTTTTGAATGAGTGGTAAGTGTTTTAGATAGCATTTCGACTTGATCAATATTTAAATAAACAGCTGCGCCTTGAGCGCATGATACACCCGTCGTCTTGTGAAAAAACATAAATCTTTTTTGAATAACACAGGGTTGTACAGGATGTCATGCTTAGTATATCCTGACTCATTCCTTATTCCCGCTCAATAGGAAGATTGTACAAGATGTATTTGGAAACCCGACGCAACATTAGCCTGTTAAGTTTTAAGCAATAGAGATACAGCGCAACATGTGAAAAAAAACCTCTTTTTTTACAAAAAACTCAATAACTCGAAAATATAAAAATGAATCATCACCAAAAAGTATACAGATCTTTAGATTAATATAACAAAGAAGTGTGTAAAGTTTTAAGCAATAATCATAAATCGTTTTTGAGATATGGTGCGACATGTAAACCCCCCCCCCTTTTTTTTTTACAAAATACTCAATAACTCAAAAATGAAATTTTGAATCATCACCAAAAAGTATACAGATATTAAAATTAATATAACTAAGAAGTATTTAAAGTTTTAAGCCATAATCAAGAATCGTTTTTGAGATACGGTGCGACATGTTTTAGTTACAAAGTGCCGTAACTCAAAAAGTTGTAATCTTATTTTCACAAAAAAGTATACAGATCATTTTACCATCATAAGAAACAACTATGTTAAGTTTCATGAAATTTGGATAAGTCGTTCTCAAGTTACGGTGCGACATGTTTACACCGGACAGATGGACAGACGGACGTACGGACGGACACTGGACATTTGTATACCATAATACGTCCCGTCAAAATTGACGGACGTATAAAAAATAACACAAAGACAGGTTAGACAAAAGGTCTTTCTACTTCCATTGGTAATTATAAATTAAAAAAGGGGCCTTCCGAAGATGATTAGAAACAGTGATCAAGTTGAATCTGATTTCCGTTCCGTTCCGCAAAATACCAATTGCTCTGAGGAATTGGTATTTAACGGAATCGAACGGAATCTGTAATGTAATAAAAGCAGTCTTGATAATATCAGTGCAAAGTTTTTAAAAATTACTTCTCATCTTATTTCAGTTCCCTTATGTCAAATTTTTAATTCAAGCATTAAAAAATCAGTTTATCCATCATTATTCAAACTAGCTAAAGTCATACCAGTTTTTGAAAATAAATGTTAAAAAATGATGTATTTAATTACAGACCAATTGCATTTTTACAATTAGTATCTAAAATACTTGAGAGACACGTAAAAACTTATTTAATGAACTATACGGACACATATAATCTGTTGTATGTCCTGCAATCAGGTTTTCGTTCGAACCATTCCTGTCAAACTGGTATATATATATATAAGTAAAAGGGTTATGGAGCGAAAAGGGTCCTTGACATGAGATATGTTTACCAAAAAAATATAATTACCAATGGAAGAAGTAAGACTTTTTGTCTATCCGGCCTTTGTGTTAAATTCTTAATTATTTATCTGGTCGGGAATGCTATCTAAAACACTTATTTCTTCTGCAAAAAGGGGTGTCAGACATATTTTTTTTTATCATACTGCTTTAATTACATTAAAGATGTCTGTTTCCGTTTTTTCCGTTAAATACCAATTCCTCAGAGCAATTGGTACTTTGCGGAACGGAACGAAACGGAAAAATAAATTAAAAAGTTTACATCAGATTCAACTTGATCACTGTCTCTAATCATCGTCGGAACGGGCTGTTGAAGGCCCCTTTTTTAAAATATAATTACCGATGGAAGGAGAAAGACTTTTTGTGTAACCTGCCTTTGTGTTAAATTTTTTATTATTGATCAAGTCGAAAATGCTATCTAAAACACATACCACTCATGCAAAAAGAGGTGTCAGACAATTTTTTTTTATCATACTGCTTTAATTACATTAAAGATGTCTGTTTCCGTTTTTTCCGTTAAATACCAATTCCTCAGAGCAATTGGTACTTTGCGGAACGGAACGGAACGGAAAAATAAATTAAAAAGTTTACATCAGATTCAACTTGATCACTGTCTCTAATCATCGTCGGAACGGGCTGTTGAAGGCCTCTTTTTAAAAATATAATTACCGATGGAAGGAGAAAGACTTTTTGTGTAACCTGCCTTTGTGTTAAATTTTTTATTATTGATCAAGTCGAAAATGCTATCTAAAACACATACCACTCATGCAAAAAGAGGTGTCAGACAATTTTTTTTTATCCTACTGCTTTAATTACATTAAAGATTTCTGTTTCCGTTTTTTCCGTTAAATACCAATTCCTCAGAGCAATTGGTACTTTGCGGAACGGAACGGAACGGAAAAATAAATTAAAAAGTTTAAATCAGATTCAACTTGATCACTGTCTCTAATCATCGTCGGGACGGGCTGTTGAAGGCCTCTTTTTTAAAATATAATTACCGATGGAAGGAGAAAGACTTTTTGTGTAACCTGCCTTTGTGTTAAATTTTTTATTATTGATCAAGTCGAAAATGCTATCTAAAACACATACCACTCATGCAAAAAGAGGTGTCAGACATTTTTTTTTTATCATACTGCTTTAATTACATTAAAGATGTCTGTTTCCGTTTTTTCCGTTAAATACCAATTCCTCAGAGCAATTGGTACTTTGCGGAACGGAACGGAACGGAAAAATAAATTAAAAAGTTTACATCAGATTCAACTGGATCACTGTCTCTAATCATCGTCGGAACGGGCTGTTGAAGGCCCCTTTTTTAAAATATAATTACCGATGGAAGGAGAAAGACTTTTTGTGTAACCTGCCTTTGTGTTAAATTTTTTATTATTGATCAAGTCGAAAATGCTATCTAAAACACATACCACTCATGCAAAAAGAGGTGTCAGACAATTTTTTTTTATCATACTGCTTTAATTACATTAAAGATGTCTGTTTCCGTTTTTTCCGTTAAATACCAATTCCTCAGAGCAATTGGTACTTTGCGGAACGGAACGGAACGGAAAAATAAATTAAAAAGTTTACATCAGATTCAACTGGATCACTGTCTCTAATCATCGTCGGAACGGGCTGTTGAAGGCCCCTTTTTTAAAATATAATTACCGATGGAAGGAGAAAGACTTTTTGTGTAACCTGCCTTTGTGTTAAATTTTTTATTATTGATCAAGTCGAAAATGCTATCTAAAACACATACCACTCATGCAAAAAGAGGTGTCAGACAATTTTTTTTATCATACTGCTTTAATTACATTAAAGATGTCTGTTTCCGTTTTTTTCCGTTAAATACCAATTCCTCAGAGCAATTGGTACTTTGCGGAACGGAACGGAACGGAAAAATAAATTAAAAAGTTTACATCAGATTCAACTTGATCACTGTCTCTAATCATCGTCGGAACGGGCTGTTGAAGGCCTCTTTTTTAAAATATAATTACCGATGGAAGGAGAAAGACTTTTTGTGTAACCTGCCTTTGTGTTAAATTTTTTATTATTGATCAAGTCGAAAATGCTATCTAAAACACATACCATTCATGCAAAAAGAGGTGTCAGACAATTTTTTTTTATCATACTGCTTTAATTACATTAAAGATGTCTGTTTCCGTTTTTTCCGTTAAATACCAATTCCTCAGAGCAATTGGTACTTTGCGGAACGGAACGGAACGGAAAAAAAAATTAAAAAGTTTACATCAGATTCAACTGGATCACTGTCTCTAATCATCGTCGGAACGGGCTGTTGAAGGCCCCTTTTTTAAAATATAATTACCGATGGAAGGAGAAAGACTTTTTGTGTAACCTGCCTTTGTGTTAAATTTTTTATTATTGATCAAGTCGAAAATGCTATCTAAAACACATACCACTCATGCAAAAAGAGGTGTCAGACAATTTTTTTTTATCATACTGCTTTAATTACATTAAAGATGTCTGTTTCCGTTTTTTCCGTTAAATACCAATTCCTCAGAGCAATTGGTACTTTGCGGAACGGAACGGAACGGAAAAATAAATTAAAAAGTTTACATCAGATTCAACTTGATCACTGTCTCTAATCATCGTCAGAACGGGCTGTTGAAGGCCTCTTTTTTAAAATATAATTACCGATGGAAGGAGAAAGACTTTTTGTGTAACCTGCCTTTGTGTTAAATTTTTTATTATTGATCAAGTCGAAAATGCTATCTAAAACACATACCATTCATGCAAAAAGAGGTGTCAGACAATTTTTTTTTATCATACTGCTTTAATTACATTAAAGATGTCTGTTTCCGTTTTTTCCGTTAAATACCAATTCCTCAGAGCAATTGGTACTTTGCGGAACGGAACGGAACGGAAAAATAAATTAAAAAGTTTACATCAGATTCAACTGGATCACTGTCTCTAATCATCGTCGGAACGGGCTGTTGAAGGCCCCTTTTTTAAAAAATAATTACCGATGGAAGGAGAAAGACTTTTTGTGTAACCTGCCTTTGTGTTAAATTTTTTATTATTGATCAAGTCGAAAATGCTATCTAGAACACATACCACTCATGCAAAAAGAGGTGTCAGACAATTTTTTTTTATCATACTGCTTTAATTACATTAAAGATGTCTGTTTCCGTTTTTTCCGTTAAATACCAATTCCTCAGAGCAATTGGTACTTTGCGGAACGGAACGGAACGGAAAAATAAATTAAAAAGTTTACATCAGATTCAACTGGATCACTGTCTCTAATCATCGTCGGAACGGGCTGTTGAAGGCCCCTTTTTTAAAATATAATTACCGATGGAAGGAGAAAGACTTTTTGTGTAACCTGCCTTTGTGTTAATTTTTTTATTATTGATCAAGTCGAAAATGCTATCTAAAACACATACCACTCATGCAAAAAGAGGTGTCAGACAATTTTTTTTTATCATACTGCTTTAATTACATTAAAGATGTCTGTTTCCGTTTTTTCCGTTAAATACCAATTCCTCAGAGCAATTGGTACTTTGCGGAACGGAACGGAACGGAAAAATAAATTAAAAAGTTTACATCAGATTCAACTTGATCACTGTCTCTAATCATCGTCGGAACGGGCTGTTGAAGGCCTCTTTTTTAAAATATAATTACCGATGGAAGGAGAAAGACTTTTCGAGTAACCTGCCTTTGTGTTAAATTTTTTATTATTGATCAAGTCGAAAATGCTATCTAAAACACATACCATTCATGCAAAAAGAGGTGTCAGACAATTTTTTTTTATCATACTGCTTTAATTACATTAAAGATGTCTGTTTCCGTTTTTTCCGTTAAATACCAATTCCTCAGAGCAATTGGTACTTTGCGGAACGGAACGGAACGGAAAAATAAATTAAAAAGTTTACATCAGATTCAACTGGATCACTGTCTCTAATCATCGTCGGAACGGGCTGTTGAAGGCCCCTTTTTTAAAATATAATTACCGATGGAAGGAGAAAGACTTTTTGTGTAACCTGCCTTTGTGTTAAATTTTTTATTATTGATCAAGTCGAAAATGCTATCTAAAACACATACCACTCATGCAAAAAGAGGTGTCAGACAATTTTTTTTTTATCATACTGCTTTAATTACATTAAAGATGTCTGTTTCCGTTTTTTCCGTTAAATACCAATTCCTCAGAGCAATTGGTACTTTGCGGAACGGAACGGAACGGAAAAATAAATTAAAAAGTTTACATCAGATTCAACTTGATCACTGTCTCTAATCATCGTCAGAACGGGCTGTTGAAGGTCTCTTTTTTAAAATATAATTACCGATGGAAGGAGAAAGACTTTTTGTGTAACCTGCCTTTGTGTTAAATTTTTTATTATTGATCAAGTCGAAAATGCTATCTAAAACACATACCATTCATGCAAAAAGAGGTGTCAGACAATTTTTTTTTATCATACTGCTTTAATTACATTAAAGATGTCTGTTTCCGTTTTTTCCGTTAAATACCAATTCCTCAGAGCAATTGGTACTTTGCGGAACGGAACGGAACGGAAAAATAAATTAAAAAGTTTACATCAGATTCAACTGGATCACTGTCTCTAATCATCGTCGGAACGGGCTGTTGAAGGCCCCTTTTTTAAAATATAATTACCGATGGAAGGAGAAAGACTTTTTGTGTAACCTGCCTTTGTGTTAATTTTTTTATTATTGATCAAGTCGAAAATGCTATCTAAAACACATACCACTCATGCAAAAAGAGGTGTCAGACAATTTTTTTTTATCATACTGCTTTAATTACATTAAAGATGTCTGTTTCCGTTTTTTCCGTTAAATACCAATTCCTCAGAGCAATTGGTACTTTGCGGAACGGAACGGAACGGAAAAATAAATTAAAAAGTTTACATCAGATTCAACTGGATCACTGTCTCTAATCATCGTCGGAACGGGCTGTTGAAGGCCCCTTTTTTAAAATATAATTACCGATGGAAGGAGAAAGACTTTTTGTGTAACCTGCCTTTGTGTTAAATTTTTTATTATTGATCAAGTCGAAAATGCTATCTAAAACACATACCACTCATGCAAAAAGAGGTGTCAGACAATTTTTTTTTATCATACTGCTTTAATTACATTAAAGATGTCTGTTTCCGTTTTTTCCGTTAAATACAAATTCCTCAGAGCAATTGGTACTTTGTGGAACGGAACGGAACGGAAAAATAAATTAAAAAGTTTACATCAGATTCAACTGGATCACTGTCTCTAATCATCGTCGGAACGGGCTGTTGAAGGCCCCTTTTTTAAAATATAATTACCGATGGAAGGAGAAAGACTTTTTGTGTAACCTGCCTTTGTGTTAAATTTTTTATTATTGATCAAGTCGAAAATGCTATCTAAAACACATACCACTCATGCAAAAAGAGGTGTCAGACAATTTTTTTTTATCATACTGCTTTAATTACATTAAAGATGTCTGTTTCCGTTTTTTCCGTTAAATACCAATTCCTCAGAGCAATTGGTACTTTGCGGAACGGAACGGAACGGAAAAATAAATTAAAAAGTTTACATCAGATTCAACTTGATCACTGTCTCTAATCATCGTCGGAACGGGCTGTTGAAGGCCTCTTTTTTAAAATATAATTACCGATGGAAGGAGAAAGACTTTTTGAGTAACCTGCCTTTGTGTTAAATTTTTTATTATTGATCAAGTCGAAAATGCTATCTAAAACACATACCATTCATGCAAAAAGAGGTGTCAGACAATTTTTTTTTTATCATACTGCTTTAATTACATTAAAGATGTCTGTTTCCGTTTTTTCCGTTAAATACCAATTCCTCAGAGCAATTGGTACTTTGCGGAACGGAACGGAACTGAAAAATAAATTAAAAAGTTTACATCAGATTCAACTGGATCACTGTCTCTAATCATCGTCGGAACGGGCTGTTGAAGGCCCCTTTTTTAAAATATAATTACCGATGGAAGGAGAAAGACTTTTTGTGTAACCTGCCTTTGTGTTAAATTTTTTATTATTGATCAAGTCGAAAATGCTATCTAAAACACATACCATTCATGCAAAAAGAGGTGTCAGACAATTTTTTTTTATCATACTGCTTTAATTACATTAAAGATGTCTGTTTCCGTTTTTTCCGTTAAATACCAATTCCTCAGAGCAATTGGTACTTTGCGGAACGGAACGGAACGGAAAAATAAATTAAAAAAAGTTTAAATCAGATTCATTTTGATGACTGTCTCTAATCAAGGACGACGTGAGGTCAGTCTAGATATCATAATGCATGACTTGCAAATGCGTTAATTTCATGATAATTTATCAGGACAATCCGACATATTCATCTACAGAATATTTCCCGATGTTATACATTATTACACATTTCACCTGTGAAGATGAGATTAAGTATACATTTGTGTTATTTGTATATGGAAAACCGTAAAACACAGAAATTCTAAAGTTTGTTTTGTTTTAAAGATTTTTCGAAATTTTGATAAATGCCCCCTTTGGATACCTTAAATGAAAATCAGTTCCGTTCCGTTCCGTTCCGTTCCGTTCCGTAAAGTACCAATAGCCAACCACTGAATTACAGGCTCCTTACTTAAATAAATGTTCATAACATACTAAATGTATGTTCATATTGAAATTGATAGAAAACCAAAACTTGTGAACTTTGGAAATAAAGGTGGAGGGTAAAAAAAAACATTTTCCTGTCCCCAATAACCTATGACTTATGATACTTTTGCTGAAATTCTCCAGTCATTCTGTATTTAACAAAATTCTTCCAACAACACTTTACATACTGATACTTTAAACTACGCTCTGAATGCCCGCGATTTCGCGGGTGTGTTCTAGTAATTATATAAGAGTGACAGTGGTATTCACAGCGAAGAAGAAAAAGACTATAAATATCAACAGTTGACACATTATTAATGTTCATGAACACAGTGGTTTGATTATTTGCATTATAATAGAAGAAGTGGTATGATTGTCAATGAGACAACTCTTCACCAGAGACCCTATGACACATGAATTTACAACTATAGGTCACCGTACGGCCTTCATCAATGAGCAAATCCCATTGCACATAGTCAGCTTTAAAAGGCCTCGACATGACAATATAAAACAATTCAAAAGAGAAAACTAACGGCCTAATTTATGTACAAAAAAAAGTACCAAAAACAAATATTGAAACACATAAACAAACGACAACCACTAAATCACAGGCTCCTGACAAGGGACAGGTACATTTATACAGAATGTGGCGGGGATAAACATGTAAGCAGGATCCCAACCATCCCTAACCTGGGACAGTGGTTTAACAGTACAATATAAGAACGAACTATCAAAAAACAAGTTTATTTGACGGATCGATAAGTTTACCAGGATCTTTTCTAAATTTCCGGACACGGTTAACAATATTTCCTTAAAAATGAGGATGTGCTTTCCCGTTAAAAATAAGTTTCTACAGGTACAGCAAAATTTCAAAACCAAATCTTTATATCTATGGAAGAATTAAGTATAGGTAATTTGTGGTAAAGAAATCCCTAGCTTAATAATTTTACCAGTAGTACATAAATGGAAAGTTTTAAAAACATGTTTTGTTGTTGTCCCCTACTACTTTATTTTAAAAAAAAAATCATTTTATGTCACATGAATCTACAGTTCTTCCATACCAAAAAAGAAAAACAAATTATTATTATGAGCTTCACTAACATGTTTTTTTTTTTCAGTAACAAGAATGCTTAATCAAATATACGGGGTTATTATGCTAGCTTAGTGGAAACGAATAGTTAAAAGTAATATTGTGTATTAATAAATACACTTTCACTAATATCATATCTAACCCGGTCTCTAAAGGGTCAGTGAGAGCTTTTCACAAAAATAGATGTCTGTCGTTTGTAATCCGTAGTCGTCCGTCGTCGACATTTGTTTACTTTTACCTCAACTTTCCTCAAAAATGAATCGCTCCTTAAGATCTACTTAGTATTTATTGTCGTCAGTTGACTGTTTATATTGTTTTGATACATTTCTCTGTTAATATGTTAAATCATCTAAAGTGTAAACAGTGTTCCTATTATTTTATCAACTTTTCAACTAGAAATTATGTGTTGTGTGAAATGGCTTTCCTTACTTTCGGCATAGTTCCTAAAATAACATTTTCTGTAGATTAAACGTATAGACAATGTAAATTATTTAGACGATAACCTTTCAAAAAAAGCGATTGAGAAAACTTACTTGTGTCGAAAAAGCAGATTTTGTCCTTTTTGTAAAATGACTGCGAACTATATTATGTATCAATGTAGGGTGCGCAACTTTGTTTTTCACCTCCCACCTGGGTCTTTGGGTCCAGGCAACCTTAGGAAATTGCCTATGGAGTGTACCTAGTGTTGACAAAAGCTTTGCCGTGGGGAATTTGCTATGAATTAAATAAGGGGGATGGTAGGTAGGGTCACCCGACCCCAACTTTGGACCTATAAAAAAAGTTCCGTAACTTTACCCACCTGGGTCTTTGGGTCCAGGCAACCTTAGGCAATTGCCTATGGAGTGTACTTAGTGTTGACAAAAGCTTTGCCGTGGGTAATTTGCTATGAATTAAATAAGGGGATGGTAGGTAGGGTCACCCGACCCCAACTTTGGACCTATAAAAAAAGTTCCGTGACTTTACCCACCTGGATCTTTGGGTCCAGGCAACCTTAGGTAGCACTCCACAGTTAGATGTGTAGTTTCGCATTTTGACCCCTGTGGATTTTTCAAATATGAGAGCTAGTGTGCAATAAAATTCATTTTTGGATAGCTGAGTATTAAAATAGCCATTGTATTGGGTTTATATGAACATCAAGAGTATGTAATGTATGTAATATAGGCTGTTTTCTGTATGACAGTCCGTATTTGCATGTCCCTACCATACATTGGTCCGACAATTATTGTAAATGTTTTTTTCCAACTTTTTATCGCACGAACTTTGTGATTGGATTTTACGAAAAAAATGAGGCGAAAGACACCCATTTTTTATTTGATCATTAGGAAGATTTATGAAAACAGTTTCTAAAAAGGTATTACTCAAAGGCATTGAAATTCTAGTTTGATCCAAATTTTGGGGGATATGTGACATGTCCACCCCCCTTTTTGCAATATTTTATGGTAAATAAATGCAGAATGTTGCCATGGATACACAAAAAAGGAATTTATTTCCACTCTTTTAACTTTTGAAAATCAAATCTATGGAATATACTGATTACATACATGTGCACATGTACAACACAAACAGTTAGGTTAATGTATTAGGAATCCAGGAATAGGAGATGATAAAACATTTTGTGGCTCATTTTTAATTTTATTTCTATTTATTTTTGTATGTCACTCTTACACTAATCACTCTTCTTATCGAAATATAATAAATAAGTCACCAGTGTGACGACATGTTTTTGAATAATTATAAAAACGATCTTGACAAAAGTAGAAAACTGCGTTTAATATAGTTGTAAATAGTTATCAAAGGTACCAGGATTATAATTTAGTACGCCAGACGCGTGTTTCGTCTACATAAGAATCATCAGTGACGCTCATATCAAAATATTTATAAAGCCAAACAAGTACAAAGTTGAAGAGCATTGAGGATTCAAAATTCCAAAAAGTTGTGCTAAATACGGCTAAGGTAATCTATACCTGGGATAAGAAAATCCTTAGTTTTTCGAAAAATTCAAAGTTTTATAAACAGGAAATTTATAAAAAAATACCATATCATTGATATTCATGTCAACACCGAAGTGTTGACTACTGGGCATGATGATACATTTTGGATTTAAATCAACATTTTCTACAATTACAAATAAATTTAAAAAAACAGTGGTCAAAAGATCCAAGTGACTTAATATCAGGTGAAACTGTTTTGTTCCCTGAAGTTCCGCCATGCAAAGATGACATCTTTGATGCCGTATTTTTAAACCATCTGTGACCAGATACAGATGTGATTTCAGAATCAGCCAGTTTAATGTCCACTCATCTGTATCTTACTGTGTCTCGCCTCTTAAAAAATCAGTTACCCGAAGGTTGTCATGGTGCTGATAACGAAACAATACGTGAAGAATCGTTAACGGTTCCAAAACACAATCGTACAAGTGAAAAGAACTTTGCAGATTTTAAGCAGATTCGCCACTTTAAACCAAATGCATCCATTGAACACATAGAGGCTACTTTAATGTGGGTTAACAACAAAACTGTCGAATGGCTTGATTTAATGGATCCTGAAATTAAAAATGCTAAAATTACTTTAGCTATGAAACGAGCGCCTGAATTTATCAGTAAATGGCATGAACGTAAAATTCAATTAAAACAAAACCGTCTTGAAAAGTTAAAAGAAAAGGAAACCGAAAAGGCAAGGAAAGATGCTCAAAGTATAAAAAATAAACAGACTGCATTAGATACACTTCAAATGCTCAATTTACAGCCATGCAACACAGTCCAAGATGTAACTGAAATGCTCCAGAAATGTAAGACTGAAAATGAAAAAGAATCCGCCTTAAAAGCTCAAATTACATTTTACAAATTTGTGATTATCCTTCCAAATGTTGAACACAAACTCTTTTTCTTTTCTAAAGATAAAAAGAAATTTAATTCAGAACAGTTAATGTTGAATTTTGTGAAAATTCTAAATATAAAAACGGATTTGTTTTTGGCCTGTAATGACGACAATGAACTAGTATCCAATGAAAGAAGAAAACAGTTGCTTAAAGAGAAGAAAGACAATCTGCTTTCTAATCAAAAGAAATCTGTTGAAAGTGTTGTTGAAGAATAAAATATAGTTTAATGCCTTAGCTTGATGCCTGGAGTTAATTATATAATATTTGAGCTTTTATTTCTTTAACCTTATATAAAATAAGGAGATGTGGTATTAATCCCTTTGAGAAAACTTAAGACGACACAAATGGAGCATTTCTGATTATCGTAAATGTTATAACATTCTTAGATATTGACTTATTATGTCATAACTTCCTTACTTCTTGTTATTAAAATTCAACTGTGTCATTTTTCACTGGTATTTTTCTCTTATTTAATGAGTTCATATTGACAGTATTAGAACAACAGTTGTATTCACTTCCATTGATACCCTTCTAGCCTGTTTTTTTCTTTCTGTTACATATTTAGGTGCACTCCATACAGTCAATCAAGTCGACGTGTCATATGTATCTTAAAACTAGTAGAAATATTAAAGAAAAAGTATTGCTGCCCTGGAAAATTACGAAATTTCAATTTTTTATTTTTGCATTTAATTGGTTGCCATGGTAACAAAAAATATTTTTGTCACTTATTTTTACAGTTATATATTCATTTTATTGTCACAAGATATTTGTAATAATATATGAAAGATAAAAAAATTCAACTCAAAAACTTGAAAAAAAAACCTTAGATTTGCCTTTAAAATAAAGACAATTTTATGCAATTTTTAGTGAAAAAACACCAAATGTTTTTTGTTTAATAAAAATATTTGAATTGAGACTTTGAATGATACACATTTGATAGAAATACGTTAAAAGATACCGATTTTATATGATATTTTCCTAAGAAAATCATGTTACAAATGATTTTATGCTAAAATTGGTCAATTTTGCACGTCTAAAAGTTAAGATTTTGGGCAAAAAATGAAAAAAATGAACTTTTGAGATTTCAGATTTAATTCATCATAAATTTTTTTATCTAAAAAAAACTTCAGAATTTTGAATATCTATCTAACCATGTGCAAAAACAGTAAAAACAAATTATATTTATCCTCTTTGATTGTAGAATAATTTACTCGTAATATGTCCAACAATTGGATATCTATCAAATCGACAAAATGACCCCAAAATACCTTTAATATAATAATCTTATGGTCTGTACTTTTCAGTTCTTGTCCGAATTAAACAATCAAAGGTGATTTCTCCATGGAAAAGTGATCTGTCTTACTTAATACTGATATTTTTTTATTTTTAATGTATATAATTTTTCCATTACTATCCCTACCAGCAGTGGCATCGTACCAGTGGTGTAAATAGTTTTTATGACTACAGAAAATCTAACAACAAAACAAAATACTTGACGTGAATTTAAGCTAGAAGGTTAAATTGTATAGTTCACACTTGTTAAGTGTGAACTATAATTATTGTTATTCATTTTTCAACATAAAGACAACAAACCCATCTCTAATCAGAGAACACTAAACAGAGAAAGTATAAGCTAAAAGGAATTGAAAAAAATGTTTTAAACACAAGAATAACTAATTAATTTTGTTTGTGTTAAAATGGTATCGCATTTCGTCTTCCTACTGGAAATAATTGTCATTAGATATCAAAATACGTTTGGTGCTATTGCAAGTCTTCGGTTTTTAGGCATGATTATGTTGGCACGTTTTCTTATTGTTCGCTAGCTTGATTCATCTTATTGTTTGCTGGCGTACTGTTCGCTAGCTTGAGTTTGGTTTTTTTTATGACCCGAAAGTTATTTATTCAAAAGTTCTTATTGTTGATTTTCTATCTCTTTCTATTTCATTATTTGTCTAATATCATTTCGATTCCTTATCGATCTAAAAAAAATACGCTTGAAAATAATCTTTTCGTTTACATTGACTATTTAAGATTTATATCCGTCTTTATGTTAAAACATTGCTCAACAAAGAATTTAGATAATTTGTCACATTTTGATATAATTGCCGAAAGCGACTCTTGACAAACTTAATCAATGTACTAAAGTACTGAATATCGGATGACTGCAAATTCATGTGGATGGTCACAAACACTTGTCTCAGAAATATTTACTAATATATATTTCTAACTACAAATTATTTTTATATTGTCAATCTATGTTCTAAAAAGAATATGTTTATATCCATTGAAAAACTGAATTTAGAAGAAGCGATGAAGAATGTTTATTTTGCACTCGATAATGTCCGAGCATTTATCATGTTTATAGATCGGTGAAACTCCCAACACGAAAGTTACGTAATGGAAATCTAGGCGACATCAATACATCGGAATGCCATCACGGTCATCGATGTAAAAATAAGAAACAAAAGATGTTTTAGGTAGCAATACACAGTTAGAAGTTTAGTTTCACATTATGGCCATGGTGAATTTTTTAAATATGAAAGTTTTTGTACAATCAAATTGATTTTTAGATAATTTAAGAAGGATATAGCCTTCTTAGTGGGTTTTCATGAACATTTTGATTGTTTTAGCATGTTTTATGTTATATGTTTGACAGTCCGTATTTTCCTATCCGTACCGCCAATAGGTCCATAAATTATATCATATCGGTTAAGAATAAGCTTAGGGTGCTATAAACAGTTTCATATAAAAAACATGGGGTTATTCCCCGACTAAAAATAATCATGGAGGGAAACCCCTGTTTATTTACTCAATTGGTGAAAAAGTATCATGTTTTTTGTATTTGATTGTAAAAATTAGTTAATTAGCTTTCAATTAAAACAGGTTGAATGATTGAAATAATTTTTAAAATTATATCAACTTTACATGTTTTGAGGGGAGACAACACTGTAAACATCCTATTTTTTTGGCAGTGAAAATTGAAAACTTATTTGCAGCCACTGTAGCTCTTTTCGGAGCAGGAAACCGTACCCGGAAACAAGATTTTTTTGAAAGGCCAGGTAAAAACCTACAAATTTCATACAGTTTTGATTATGTAAAATGTGCATGAATCATGTCTTCATGGGTGTTCACATGACCTGGTTTCAAGTTTTTTATGTTCAAATTAGACCTTTTTTCCCCATGTTTATTGGATGGAATATTTTTAATATATTAAAAGTACTCTTTATTTTTATTTCATTATAAACTAGAGAACATTCTGATTCCAGTGATATCTAGTTTTATCGCTATTTTGTCCATTTTTCTTTTGATCTTTTTTTTGTGATAATTTTCATATCATGCTTCTCGCTTGAGATGGAAAAATTATCGCTAGAAACTAAGGAGACCACGTGGCGTTGCTAACGAAATTGACATGAAATTGACAACGTCGTCATAGGTAAAATAGCGATAAACAGATTATCATTGGTCATCTCAACTCGATTGCTTTTCTCACTTTCGCTGTACCAGCTCAAGTGAGAAAAGCAATCTCGTTGAGATGATCAACGATAATCTATAATTATACAAGTATCTTTATTAATCAGTCCACCACTAAGGGTCATTTATGCATGGTCCCTCAAAATGTGACGTCATAGAAAAAAAACTGTTGATTGCACACTTATCTTATTGGATAAAAAGAGGCCACATGACATTCTTTATTCTTCAGTAATAAGTCCCACCGGTCGTTAACAGAACAAAACGGACCGGAAAACCGGTTGTTAACAGACTTTATAATTACATGATTATGACCGGTGGGGCGTTGTTTGTCTGTTTGAGTGACGTTCCGTAATAAAACGCAACGCGATTCAGACGTGTTTGCAGTTTACAGTTAGGAAAATGGAAGACATGTCTGCTTGTGCAGATAACTCCAATGACCCTTTTGCTACTCATGCAATTATAGTAAACTTTATTTTGTGTTTCAAATATTGAAGTGACTTATATAGATATTTGAAACTACGACTGGTCTTCACTCTTTCCTAAAGAAATCGTACATTATCTCGAGGTTACTTTAAACAATTTGAATTTATGAATGCTTTTTAAAACATAGTTTCTCAATGAAATAAAAATAATTGTCATTGAAAAACTGGTCATTATCGTAGTATACGGAAAGCCCGTAGGACGGTGGTATTGACTGCGACAGCGATAATGACCTCGCCTTTGGCTCAGTCATTATCGCTGTCTCAGTCAATACCACTGTCCTGTGGGCAGTCCATATATCACAATAATGACCAGTTTTTGAATAACTATTGTGTAAGTAGTGTTTATCAACAAAGATTTTGCGCTCGATCTTTTCAATTCAATTTTATGGAAAAACGAGCAGAAATGCATATGTTTTTTTTACCACTTGATATATATAAACCTATGGTTTCAGGAAAGGTATCACTGTAATTGATTGAAATTTTCCTTTGGACCAAATTTTGGAGACATTTGTGACATATGATCACCCCCCCCTTTTTTTTTGCTATATTTTGTATCAAAGAGATGCAGATTGTTGCCATGGTTACACAAAAAAGGGATTATATTTCACCATTATGAACATAACAAATCAAATCTTTGGAAGATTCTCTTTCTATATATAGAGATATATACATGCAAAACACAAATATTAAGCCTTATTTGTTAGACAGGAGGGGAAAGAGGGTGCCTAACAATTATGAGTGTTAATTTTAAGTTTTTTCCTAACTGTGTATTGGTACCTTATGGCATCTGACAGAGCAAAGAATTGCTTATTTTTAGACAAATCATACCACAAATCTATTGATATTTAGATTATAGATACAATTTGGAGGGAGAAACATCTTTAAGTATGACAATATAAATAAATTTGGTGTATTTACTGTCTTCTGATTGGTTAAAAGTATTAGTTTTATTTTCAATGTTGTCAATTTTTATAGCGACACGACCACTTTGATGTTTTGTATTCATACGCCAACATGTGTGTACGTACGTTGTTATTGTTAATATAAATAATATTAAAAGTTCTTTGAGCCTTATTTTTGATAGAAATTTATTTATAATAAATGGCAATAATTTATTTTGAATTTATTGACCCATTAAGTTAATTTTTGTCTTTTAACATTTTACATAATCCGCGAAGCGGATTATTCATTCAATAAATTCAAAATAAATAATAGCCATTCATTAAATATGTTAGTTTTTGTTGTTTAATGTCCTTAGCAACCAATATAGACATTTTGACACAAAGACTTGGTTAGGTCATACATTGATACTTTATTGACTACCCCTTGGAAAAGAAGATTGCGCGTCATGTAGAAACCTTAGAAGGGAACGCTTTATATTTTTTCAAATTTATTATTTTTTCAAATTTATTATTTTAGCAAGTATAAAGTCATAATTTAGCATGAATTAAGCCTAAATTTTCCCCCGCTGTTATAAATAAATTCAGTATTTACTAAATTTTAATCAAGGCTTTGGTATGCTCATACACAACAAAACTGACATTCTAGAGCTTTAAAATAGCTTTAACTTGTAACAATTGTCTACTGTTAAGGTTAATTTAAGTTTTTAAACAAGAAAAGACAGGCACAGAAGGTATAGTTTAGAAATTTGACTTAAAAAGGGGAAAATGCACTTTGACATGGCATGTTTCATAAAATCACTTTTTTGTTGCATTTCAGTGTAAACTGCTAACCTTCATAAAATATTTCTGAACCGATTTTAAAAACTAGCAGGCTAATTTGCTCGTTTTAGCTAGCAGAAAACAGAATTCCATTTAAAGTGGAATTGGAAAAAAATGTTAATCCTTAAGATAGCAATACACAGTGAGAAGTTTAGTTTCGCATTTTGGCCATGGTGAATTTTTTAAATAGGAAAGTTTTTGTACAATAAAATTGATGTTTAGATAATTGAAGAATAATATAGCCTTCTTAGTGGGTTTAAATGAATATTTAGATTGTTTTTAGCATGTTTTATAGGCCATTTATATGTTTGACAGTATTCAACCAAATATAGAAAAACTATTGCATTTGGTATCCGACATTTCGTCTAAACCACGAACACTTAACCTTTTTCAATGATCCATAAAATAAGCTCATGGTCAAGTGAAAACTGCTTTCCTAATTTTGGGAGCACACCATATTATTTTGGTGTGCATATTATATTATATTGTGCGCAAAATGTTTTATTATGTGCAGACAATATATTTAAGTTGTGCGCACAATGTATTATTTTGTGCCCACAATATGTTATTAATTTTTCTTTGCATGTCCCTAGCGGGGCTACGTATGTTTGTAATTTTACTTTTTAGTATTTTTTTCTAATATGTATTTATTAATAAATCGAGGTTTAGTAACACAATATGAAATGTTCATGCTTAAACTGTGTAAGGATCATTATGGCATGAAATATATATATCACAAGTACACACCCGTGATATCGCGGGTCCGCGACTGAATTAAAGTATATAACTATGCCTAAGCCTTAGTTTTAGTAATTAGTATTGTCATCTGATAAAGTCATGTCGATTATAAGATACAATGTTTTCTCTGCTTTCAAATCTTTCTGTTTGAACCCGTCGACCTGGAACTTATCAATTATTCGTACTATTAATTATTTGGAAAACACTGCAAGGTCCTGGCTATCCAGGAATGGAGTATTTTTTAATCAACAGCGTTGTCCTATATTAGTTATCTTAGAAAGTCTTGCTGATTGCTGAATAAAACTACAATAGGGAACAATTTGACAATGACAATTTAGTAGTTTCAGCCCTTTGATTATGACCCGTGTATATAGCAAAATCCTAAATACACCGTTTGGTAGTGCGCCTGTCAAATGCGGAACGTACAGATAAGGTAGCACTCCACAGTTAGAAAATAAAATTAAAAATGAGCCACAAAATGTTTTATCATCTCCTATTCCTGGATTTCTAATACATTAACCCAACTGTTTGTGTTGTACATGTGCATATGTATGTAATTAGTATATTCCATAGATTTGATTTTCAAAAGTTAAAAGAGTGAAAATTAATTCCTTATATGTGTATCCATGGCAACATTCTGCATTTATTTACCATAAAATATTGCAAAAAGGGGGGTGGACACGTCACATATCCCCCCAAAATTTGGATCAAACTAGAATTTCAATGCCTTTGAGTGATACCTTTTTAGAAACTGTTTTCATAAATCTTCCTAATGATCAAATAAAAAATGGGTGTCTTTCGCCTCATTTTTTCGTAAAATCCAATCACAAAGTTCGTGCGATAAAAAGTTGGAAAAAAACATTACAATAATTGCCGGACCAATGTATGGTAGGGACATGCAAATACGGACTGTCATGCAGAAAACAGCCTATATTACATACTTTACATAACCTTGATGTTCATATAAACCCAATACAAAGGCTATTTTAATACTCAGCTATCCAAAAATGATTTTTATTGCACACTAGCTCTCATATTTGAAAAATCCACAGGGGCCAAAATGCGAAACTAAACATCTAACTGTGGAGTGCTACCTTAAGGTGAAATTTCCCCCCCCCCCCCCGCCTCAATTTTTATTATATTTTCTGTGTTCTACTAGCTGTTACGATGAAAATGGTACCTTAGTTTTTAAAATTGGTTCAGTAGTAAAGATTTTATGAAGGTTAGCAGTTGATGTTGAAACGCGACAAAAAGTGATTTAAAAATAAATGCTGGATCATAGTGAAAAACTTCAAGTCTGTCTCATTTTTGGGGTAAATTTCTAAAACTTTTCCCATTATCTTATTTATAATCATAAAATTACCTTCAAAGAGGACAAATTGTACAATTTTAAGGTATTTGAACGCACTTATAGGTCAATTTTGCTGTAAATAGCATACCTAACCTTGGTTTAGAAGCTCCCAAGCAGGGTATAAATTTCTAGCAGTACTGGCATCATTAAATTTAATTAATGTCAAATTATAATATAAAATCCTGCTAAAAATGTTTATTTGACTTATTCGCGTTCAAAAATATAAAGCAATACATTCTGAGGATATCATATAAAGCGCAATCTCTGGTTACAATGGCAAAGCTAATGGCGTACAAATTTGAGACCGCAACATGTCTAAGTGTCAAAATGTGTATATTTGGTTGCTAAGGACAGTAAACAATAAAATAAACATAAATTGCATTCCTAACAGATTTTTTACCTTCAGAACTAAAACAAGAACATAAAAGACTAAAGATTTGTGGTCAATTTTATCTTAAAAAGCGCATTTCTGTGCTTTCTGGTGTGCCATAAGGTAGCACTCCACAGTTAGAAAATAAAATTAAAAATGAGCCACAAAATGTTTTATCATCTCCTATTCCTGGATTTCTAATACATTAACCCAACTGTTTGTGTTGTACATGTGCATATGTATGTAATCAGTATATTCCATAGATTTGATTTTCAAAAGTTAAAAGAGTGAAAATTAATTCCTTATATGTGTATCCATGGCAACATTCTGCATTTATTTACCATAAAATATTGCAAAAAGGGGGGTGGACACGTCACATATCCCCCCAAAATTTGGATCAAACTAGAATTTCAATGCCTTTGAGTGATACCTTTTTAGAAACTGTTTTCATAAATCTTCCTAATGATCAAATAAAAAATGGGTGTCTTTCGCCTCATTTTTTCGTAAAATCCAATCACAAAGTTCGTGCGATAAAAAGTTGGAAAAAAACATTACAATAATTGCCGGACCAATGTATGGTAGGGACATGCAAATACGGACTGTCATGCAGAAAACAGCCTATATTACATACTTTACATAACCTTGATGTTCATATAAACCCAATACAAAGGCTATTTTAATACTCAGCTATCCAAAAATGATTTTTATTGCACACTAGCTCTCATATTTGAAAAATCCACAGGGGCCAAAATGCGAAACTACACATCTAACTGTGGAGTGCTACCAACAGGTGAATATACTATTGGTATCGGTATCGGATTCGACCCGGAGATTGTTAATTATTGGCAATATTAATTATGTGGAAAACAAAAGGGTCTGGAGTGGTGTAATTTTTAATCTACACCATTGTCCTATAGGCTGTCAAATTGGACCTCGTAATTTTAGTATTATAGATATTAGGAGATGGTGTAATCAGTAAATTAAAAAAAAAATAATAGCAATATAACAATTAAAACATAAACGTCGTTATCAGCGAAACAGATTTTACATAACCCTCAAACGACTCATAATGGCGTCTGTTAAATATTCGAAGGGATGATTTCAACCTCTTGGTTCCATTCCTTCCTTGTAAATAAAAAAAGCATGAACAAAGGCGTATGTATTACAACACAAAAATCTTTTAATGAGGAACGGAAAATTTGTATGATAAACATATCATTTTCATCTTCAAATGTATGACAACAGGAAAATCAAATCATTAACAACTGCAAATGTGTAACAAATTGAAAATCTTACGATGAACAACGGCAAACTTGTATAAGAAGCATATCATTTACATCTTCAAATGTGTAACAACTTGAAAACTATAATATTAAAATCTGCAAATGTGTAACATAAACAACTGCAAATTTTCATGAAAAGCATTTATTAAAAACTGCATATTTGAAATTATATGAAAATGATACTATACAATTGCAAATGTTTAACAACATAAAAATCATACTATGAACAACGGTCAATTTGTATAACAAGCATACATATGTAATTAACAACTGCAAAATGTGTCACAACATGAAAACATACATTGAACAACGCCAAATTTTATAACTAAAAGCAAATCACTGACAACTGCAAATTCTGAAAATAAACTCATATTAGTTGCATCTAAAAAGGAATAATAACATAATATTCATATCATTAACACATTTGTAACAAATAAAAATGTGTAACATGAAAATCCTTCCAAAACTACCAAAATATTCCCACTATTGACAAAGATACAGCTATGCGTAGGAATTATTTTGTTTAAAATATGTACTACTTTCTTGTATGTTCTTTCCGACCGGGCCTGAATTAGTGGTTCTATACCATAAGGAGAGCAACAGCTCACATTTTTGTATCCTATAGTTCAACCTGGATATGTAAGGTAGTGTTTTACATTTTCTTTCAGGCGATATAAATTCTTTAATTTCATTCCTAATAGAAATGTGTTCCCATAGCTCTTAATCTTAATTCCAACAAAATGTCTTTTAAATATTTGCAACTATCGTATATGTAGAGCCGATTGCTTTACACAATTATTATTGCTCCATCAAGAATACAAATTGTTTGTAAATTTTGAACGATGGCATACATTTTTGTTAAAAAAAAGAAAATAATTGATTTTTCTCAAGACGTAGGCTTCATTGTTTTAATTGTATAAAGTTTAGATATTGATGTGTGACGGCAGTTCACAAATATAATGTTTGTGAGTTATCAGTAAACATTAAAATGAAATCATACAAAATACATGTAAGTATCGAACGGTTAAAAAAAAGAACAAACTTGTTTAACATTTTCCGATATACGATTATTTGTTTAATTATGCATATAAACTATTTAAGCTTTTTTTCAAGTTTATATAAAAAAAAATTCTTGCTATAAGCAATATTTCCATTTTGTTTATTTTTCAGACAAATATCAACTCCACGAACTTTGAATCTATTAAAAATAATGCATACAGTCATGGTTACACAGAGAGCGTTAAAAAAAACCCTTCAAAACTGCTCTTGTCTTTTTGATATTTCTACAAACTGTATACATGTATCTAGATTTTGACTTCAACCTATACAGCTGTGCTCAAAGACATAGCATTGCAGGTAGAAAAAAACAGATCACCTGGAATGCAGATAAATCAACGTCATAGTAGTTCCTTGCGATAGGATAGAAACAGATTTAACTGTACAATTATTAATGAAATACAAATATCAGAGCGTAACAGAGGAATTAAATGGTCAAAAGGTGTCGACATTGGTACATTCGAAGGTAAAAAAGATGCCACCCAAAGAAAATCAACTACCAAGAATCCAAAATGAAGTAGAGACACACGGTTGTACTTGTTTATGAAAAATCTCCTAATGAGAGATCAACTCAACCATCCTTCATTAAATACAATGTTTGGATACTGCTTACGACATGTTAAAGGTGAAGGACACATCAATTCTTCATACTACGGAGATTTCTCGGTTGTTTACGAATATGGTGTTGAAATAGACATGAATGCGTTGAATCTTACGATTGCAGAAAGACTGACTCATGCTGCTAGCCTTGCTAGTTTGTTGTCATACTTTCATTATTCACCTTTGGGATCTATGGTAGATGATGACATCAAGCCCAAACATTTTTAAATGGCGAATGGTAAAATAAAGCTGATAGATTTCGATTTTATGAAAAATGTAGAACAGATCTGGTTTTTTTTTTATCTTCCTCGAATAAAGATTTCAAGCCGTGTCCATTTTACTTAAAATGTCAAGAACTTAATGACGTCGACATACGATTCACAAGTTGTCAATCAGTCCCATGTGAAGTGGGTGTATGCAGAGGTACAAATTTAAGATATAATCTAAATAAAATAAACAAAATCTTCTTCAAGGTTTTGTTGAAACCCAAATATTTCCCATCAGCATTGAACTATTCGTTATCAAGATTACTGAAAAAAAGGGATAAGGCTAATATTGGCGTTGATGCTTTACAAAAAGAAATTACGAACACTCGCCTATAGATATTTAAGGACAACCAAAAAGAGACTGCTTTGAGAAAAAAAATAAAGACAGAAGCATTTTTCTCCAGTTTTTTTTTCAAAATACCTTATTATCATCACAAAAAATACAACATTTAAATTAAATCAATTTGTGAAAAAAAATCCGTAAATTGGCAAACTCAATAAACACAAAGAAAACAATTGAACACAATTTGGTGAGATTTCAGCGTAAGATTTATTGGAAAGAGCGTTGATTGTAGAAAAAACCCCCACAGTAAATGAATTTCACAGACTTTCTAGTTTAGAACATATTTAAATTTTAATATGTTTTAATGTGTTCATTGAAGGTTAGTTTTGGCTACGATAACTATAAAATAATAGTAAATTTTGCCCATATAATAGTTTAGCAAATAGGCATTAAAAGGAAACTACCAATAAAAAAATACTATAGTTTATGATGTTTCAAAGTAAAATATAAAAATTTCAATTCAAGATGAAATGGATGATGCTCCTTCAAATGTTAATAATAATATTCCTCAAATTGTCTAATTTTCCCTTCACAAAGTTCCATAGTACATACTTTTAGTACAAATTATGGATGATCACAATTTTATCAGGATTGAAATTTTTTATTTGCGCCAAACACGTGTTTCTTCTACGAATGACTCATTAGCATGATCAGTGATGCTCGAATAAAAAAGTTAAAATGGCCAGATAAAGTACAAAGTTAAGGAGCGATATACTCTAAATAAGATATTTGCGGTTTATTATTCAAATGTTAAAAATTTGCAATACTATTTTATTTTTTTTTTAGATTTTTAGATTTCAAAATCAAAATATATAGAAATCAATGCGAAAACTACTAACCATTTTTTTCTCTTTGGACACAACATTTTATTCAGTGGCAATTTATTTTTAATATCTTGATTACAATACGCATCGGGTAGTTTATGTACTATGAAATTTAAAGCGAAGGGCTTTCCCTGATCACTTAGTTTATAGTATACTAGTATACCTTTGCAAAGACTTTCCAATTAGGCAATACTTTCAACCCAAGCAATCTTGTACTAGTACTTGGTCTGTTAATATTGTATTTTGGTTGACAACTTCTTTTACATGCTTTTGTTAAACGGAGTTCATTATCTAAGTTAGGAATTTTGTAAATTTACTCACAAGTGGGATAGTAATTAATATGCCGTCAAGAAATCCTTGACCCAATGTATGAAAAGATGGAAGCTGTGGGTGTAAATATGTATATTGGTTTAAAGCGGTGATTTGCTAAACGTCTTGACATATATATAGTAAACTGTTGTGAGGATGTATAATTGCCCGTCTACGTCCATTGTGTATTTTTGTGAGATGTATTTCTATTTGTATTCATCTGATTATTTTAGCCTTTTTCAACTGATTTTCATAGTTTGTTCTTATTTTGTACTGTTTAACCACTATCCTAGGTTAGTGGAAGGGTTGTCATCTTTAAACAAGTTTAACCCCATCACTTTCTGCATGTGACTGTCCCAAGTCAGGAGCCTGTAATGCAGTGGTTGTCGTTAATGTGTAATTTTGTTTTTCAATATTTTGTACATGAATTAGGCCGTTAGTGTTTTCTCGTTTAAGTTGTTTTACACTTGTTATTTTTGTGCTTTATAGCTGACTATACGCTATTTTCTGGATCATTTTTGGTCTCTTGTTGAATGTTGTCTCATTTGTAGTCTTTTCACATCTCCCTTTTTCTTTTTTTTACATAAGATGACAAAATAAATTGACCATAAGCGTAATATTTAATTAAAATAACACAGGAAGCTTTATATGTTTTGAAAATATTTTTCAATTTTGCAGTGAAGTAAAGCTGTAATAAATCTATATATAGATATATGTGAGCATAGCTAGTCTAGCAAATAGGTATTTAAAATAACTACAAAGATATTAAAAATTATAAGTGTTTTTGTAAAATTTTAAAGTAAAAAGATTTATTAGAATATATATGTATAAAGTTTCTGATTGATTGAATCATAAAATCTACAACACAAATTTTCATTCGTTTTGGTCATAATTACAACATTAAAACAACTATTACATCGCTTGGGTAGTTTTGCAGAAAGGCATAAAAAAGCAACTAAAGATCAAAGATTATAATTTTTGTGTTTTGTTTTAATTTCAAAGTAAAACCTTAAGGATTTATCCAAGCGATAAAATTGTTGTTTAAATGTTGTAATTTCATTCCAATAAAGAAGGCTGTTACAAAAATAAATATATATTCGTGGCACATTGCCTAGTGTCATTGACGCGGATTTTAATTCATTTTGTTGTAATAGATCAATTTCCTTAAGAAAGTTTACATAAACATCAACATCAAGTTGCCTTAATTTCTCTTCACAAGGTTTTATAAAACACCCATTTTCGTTTGTTTTTGTTTTCGCTGCAATATAACCTTTCTATACTGATATAGCATAGAGCGATCACCAATCAATCTATCACTTTTTTGTGTTGATAGTATTTGCATGGATGATTGCCATAATTGTAATAATTACAAGGTACCAATTTTTCTGCACCATATGCGCATTTCGACAATACATGTCTCTTCAGTGATGCTCGTGGCCAAAATATGTAACATCCAAAGCTTATATAAAAGATGAATAGCTATAATCCAAAAGGTTTTTTTTTATAAGATAGCGTTGTGCTTTAGTCAAGGTTTAAGATCCAGAGGTGTCATTCTTTATTCAAATGAATTTAACTTGCAATAGTCAAAATCATATTTAAATCCAAAGATTTCAATATCAAGATATTCAAAAATTAATTTTGAAAACTGATTTCAAACGTGTTTTTTTTTAGTTTTGGACATAGTAATTTATTCAAAATAGTCAATGGCATCATTTGCTTCATCTTGATGACAACACAATGAATTCATATCCTTGTGTTCATTTATGCATAGTAATTTAGTACAAGGAAAAAGTCTGTTCTATGAAATTTAGAAGGAAAATTCAGGCAATTTGATTGGAGAAGTAGTTGTAAGTATGTGCTAAATGACCTCATAACCTTGTGGTCATTCATGCATCGTTACTAAGTACACGAAACAAGTATGTATATTAGTAATGAAAATTAGAACGCTAAGGCATTCAGTTTGCTCTGGCGAAAAGTTGTAAGTATGTGATAATTTACTATCCTTAAAATTGGGATCCTTTTATAAAGTAGATGTGTCATAATATGTTTCATAAGGACGTGTATTAGTGACACTTTTCATGGTACAATTGCCAAAACAGTGAACTCCATAGTCACTTTCGTTTTATTTCTGTAAGATTTGAACCTGCTTTCTACATATTACTGCCCGTCTCACAAATTATGCACTTCGAGCTTATCTATACTTTCTGTCTTCACTGGGTCTATGCCACTGTTGGGTGACGTTTCGTCGCCGAGGGTATCACCAGCCCAGTAGTCAGCACCTCAGTGTTGACATGAATATCAACTATGTGGTCATTTTTATAAAGTTCCTGTTTTACAAAACTTTGAATTTTTCGAAAACCTAAGGATTTTCTTATCACAGGCAAAGATTACCGCAGTAGTATTTGGCACAACTTTTTTTGGAATTTTAAATCCTCAGTGCTCTTCAACTTTGTTCTTGTTTTGCTTTATAACTATTTTGATATGAGCGTCACTGATGAGCTGATGAGTCTTATGTATACAAAACGCGCGTCTGGATTTTGTGCTGGTTTTTTATATGTCATTGTGTACATCGTTCCAACGCAAAATGCATTAATTAATAAATTGTCGTTTTTCTTAACTGTCACGTTGACGTCTTCCAATATCGTTTTGTATTGTCATTTAAAGACAAAAGCGGTGTTTATAAAGTGTTACAAAGGAAGAAACACATGGAACATTCAACACAAATTCATTTCCCTTGCATACGTGATAGTCACATGATCGAAATAAAAACATATTTATGTCAGAAAAAAAAGTCTACATCACAAAGTTATTTTAACAATTAGTCTTTCCACATTATCTTAAGTATTTTCATTGTCACATGATAGGCCTACTTTTCCTTGGATTTTTAGCTTTTATAAAATCATATGTTAAGAGGCTGTTCCTATTCCTAGCCACTCTGCGTTGTTCATGGCCATGATGTTGTCTGGTTTTTTTTTAATTCGACTTGACCAATGTAGTATCTTTTTTTTTTTTTTTTTTTTTATTAAAACCGTAAAATCTTTTACATATTACACATGTATTTGCTTCTTACTCAAATATTTGCCATTTTGTACAGTGTCCTCGGAGGATTTTTTCTTCTTTTGTATAACATTTGAATTGGAGTGATCTGTCTATTGTTTGTTTATTTTCAAACATATGTGCTTTGGGAAAAACATTAAACAAAGAAGTAATAGTATAGGTGTTGAAACTACAAGAAGTCATTAAGCATGTGATACATTGTATATGTCATTATATGGCGGCATTGAATAGAATAAAAAATATTCATATACGACCTCGAATCTCAATGATACCAGATGTGTCGACATAATATACATTATTTCATTTGCAAATATCATCTTTCATTTGACTCCCTATTTTTAATTATGGATAATGGTCAAAGCATGCAAATAAATCATGTATTTAAGAATTGAATGCTTCTTTTTGTAACTTCATTGGGGTGTAAAAGCGTTGACCGAAGTACATTTTGTATGAAGCGCGGAAGCTCTTCATACTAAAAATGTGTGCACGGTCAACGCTTTTACAACCCTATGAAGTTACAAAAAGAAGCATTCAATACTTATAATTACATTTTTTTTAGCAATGATCATGAAAACACGAATTTTATTATCGTTTTGTTTAATTCACCTGTGCACTTTATTGTGGGACCACATGTTATCATGAATGAAAAGTTTTATTGAGCAATGCAATTGCTTACGGAGTAACACGTGATGTGCAGTTAGCCAATCAGAATAAAGTATCATAATGAAACATACATAGTATGGCGTTCATTATCACTGGACTAGTATATATTTGTTTAGGGGCCAGCTGAAGGACGCCTCCGGGTGCGGGAATTTCTTGCTACATTGAAGACCTGTTGGTGACCCTCTGCTGTTGTTTTTTATTTGGTCGGGTTGTTGTCTCTTTGACACATTCCCCATTTCCATTCTCAATTTTATCTAATGTAATTATTGACATATGAATATCATAAATGAAAGGTCCTTAATATGATGACAATTGAGATCAACAAGTACGTAATGAAGGACATTGATATACAAATGAATGTGTGGTATGATTGTCAATGAGACAACTCTTCACAACGAGCTAAACGACACAGAATTTAACAGCTATAGATCCCTGTTTGACCTTCAACAATGAGCAAAGCCCATACTGCATAGTCAGCTATAACAGGCCCCGAACTCACAAACGAAAAACAATTCAAACGATGAAACTAATGGCCTTATTAATGTACAAAAAATGAACGAAAAACAAATATGTCGCACAGCAAACGGGAAACCATTGAATTACAAGCTACTGAATTGAAACAGGCATATACATACAAAATGTGGCGGGCTTATACAGTTTAGAGGGATCGTAACCCTCTACCGAACCTGGGACAGGGGTGTTACAGTACGACATAAGAACAAACTTAAAAAATCAGTTGAAAAAAGGATCAACTTATCTGATGGATAAAAGTAGTAATAAATCTATAAACACATAGAGTGGACAAGTTTGTCAAGTGATTAATTCAGTAGTCCGTTCTCAAACATTTTAGTACCTGAGGTAAAGGTGTAAATCTTTCGGTGAAATCGTCATTATGAAAATGTGTTTGAGTATATAGGCTTTGGACAAAAATTCGGAGTTGGTTGTATATAAACTCATCATAGATACCAGGATTGAAATTTTATATCCGTTCTTAGAACTTGTCGTTTTTGATTGATGGTTAAAGCCTGTCGGTGAAATCGTCATATTTCAAAACTCATCGCGTGTAAACGCCATAGGCTTAGGGAATAGGTTAGTAAGGCTAAAAGTTGAAACATAAAAATTGCAACTAAAATGTAGCCGTATATCGTTGATCTAATTTCTAGTGGCCAATTTTAGGAAATATTTTGACAAATATGATACACACAAACAAACAACAACCACTGAACCACAGGCTTCTGACTTGCGACAGGCACATACAGACTGTGGCGTGGTTGAACGAATTTGACGGGCGCCCATCCGTCCCCCTTATCTGTGGTGTCACAGTACAATATAAAGGCAACAGTAGTATACCGCAGTCCAAAGGTTATAAATCGATTGAGAGGAAACAAAACCCAGCTACAATCTAAAACCGAGGGAAAAACTAAAGGAGGAAAATAACGAAACAACAAAATAAAAAAATTCAACATACATAGAAACGAACTGTTGTATAACAACTGTCACATTTCAGACTTGGTACAGGACATTTTAAGAAAAATATGGTGGGTTGAACCTAGGTATTCTGGCTAGCCGAACTCAGTGCTTTACCACAATGACGAGAATATAAATACTGTACAAATAAATGCAAGAACGCTCAGTATAGAGAAATAAATAATATACATGTAATAGTACATTTCGACATGTTACCGACAGAATAACAACGAATACCTTAAATAAATTTACAACATTACCCAAAAACAGCATAAATGAGTTACGAACTGTACGTCACACGAATGTATCAACGCCACAAAAACTGACGTTACAGGACTGAACATCGTATGATCACAAATTCTTGTGGATCGTCAAAAGCACTTGTCTCAGAAAAACAATCACATATCTCTTTTCCTGAAACTGAGATTAATTTACAGAGAATTATTTTTTCTGAGACAAGTTTGTGTGTGGATAACGAATAAATGACAGGAAATTCAACTTCACCGTTATAATTATGTTGTAGTGAATACTGATTTGTTGTTATTATTATATTAAAATAACAATTACATGTATATATGATTTCCATCTAATTGTATGTCATTGTACTCTACTACTTATGATAGTACAATGCAAGTGCATGGCGGACACTTTTCTGTAAAAATTCGATTGTTTGGATACGAGTAAACATTCATATTTTCCCGCAAATTATATTTATTCAAACCGGAAGTCTACTTACGATATTGAGAATATTGCGTCAGGTTCCAAGACTATCGGTACGTGTGCATTGATATAATCAATGATTTTTACTTATATATTTATATTTACTAGAACACACCCGTGAAATCGCTAGTCCGTGACTAAATTAAAGTATATAACTATGTGTAAGACTTATTTCAGCCTGGATATTTAGTATTGATATTGTCATCTGATAAAGTTATGCTGATTATAAGATGCACAGTTTTCTCTACATTCAAAATCTTTCTGTTTGAAACCGTCGACCTGAAACTTATCAATTATTGGTAATATTAATTATTCGAAAAACAATAGGGCCTGGAATGGAGTAATTTTCTATCAACAGCATTGTCCAATATAAGTTTTAAATACAGTTGAATTCTTTGTTTCTCTGTTTTGCGTCATGTCGGCTAACACATTTGAAACTGTACATACGCCTTATTTTAAGTCTAGATTTTTAGATACTGATTAAAATACTACAATAGGAAACAATGTGACAATGATAGACTTTAGTAATGACATCCCTGTGATTATGACCTGTGTTTATAGCAAATCTAAATACACCTTTTGGTGGTGCGCCTGTCAGATGCGGAACGTACATATAAGGTATAGGCAACATGTGAATATACTATTGGTATCGGTATCGGATTCAATCCGGAAATTGTTAATTATTGGGAAAACAAAAGAGTCTGGAGTGGTGTCATTTTTAATCCACACCATGGTCCTATATTAGTTATATATCAAGTTGAATTCTTTGATTTGTCGTTTTTACCCCATGACGGCTTATAAATTGAACCTGGTTATTTTAGTATTATAGTTATTGATATATATACTACAAAACATTTTCATAGTATCAATGAACAAAAATACTTTTATCAGTATTAGTTGAAGAGATGTATTTATATCAAACGATAATGAATGTTATTTTGCACTATTGCAGGCGTATTTAGTATTTATCATGTTTATGGATCGGTTGAAATCCCAAAACTAATTTGCATAATTTATGCATTAATGGAAAATTAGGCGATAGCAATACATCGAAATACCCTCAAGGTCATCGCCATGTAAAAATGATATAAATCGAGATAAGGTAATTCGAAGTATTTTATAATAATTACAATAATATAAATATAGAGTTTTGTTAGTAATTGTGTATTTAATTGTATTATCTAGCTATTTTGGTTTTTCTTTTAAATCAAACCATGTAATCAGAATATATTGCACATAGCTGCTTTAAACTGAAATTTATAAGTGAACTGGATGATTAACTATTTTTACTTTTACAAGCCAATTGATATTTTACCGTGTGTTTTTAACTATGTTGTGATGTTATGCTATTGTGTCAGAAAAAGGGAGAATACATATAAAGCTTCAGAACTAAATACATGAATGATGGATGCCATGAATGATTTCCATAATGACCAAAATAAATGAATTATAAAATATACCAATAACAAAACTTAAAAGCATTTTTGTATACACCATTACACAAATACATCGATATTAATCCGTTGTTCTCAAACATTAATAATAATGAAAACATTATAAACTTCTTTTGTAATAATATCAAATATGTGAGTGATAGTGGTTTTTCTACTCAGGCTGCCTTAAATCATTTCAAGAGTCTTGTTAAAGCTGACATCTGTTACATCTTAAATGAATGTCAGTAGCTCTCGAAAATGAAATAGCATGTTGTGTGCATAATACACCTTAAACAATAAGGATAAATTGAAATAAGCATTGACAGGTTAGTTGAATAATTAGCTTGACCCACGGTAAATAATTATGTTATGTTATACGTTACCCAATATGTATTGATTCAAGGCAGAATAACCGATTGGGTGAACCTACCATTGAACATATAACTATGACTCTTTTTAAAGATGAATGATTGATATCATAAGAGTGAAAACAAATTATAATTTCGTGTGTCTAACATAAAGTATGTGTGAAGATACACTCATCATAGATACCAGGATTAAATTTTAAATACTTAGTATACCCCAGACGCGCGTTTCGTCTTTAAAAGACTCATCAGTGACGCTCGAATTAAAAAAAAATAAAAAGGCCAAATTAAGTACGAAGTTGAAGACCATTGAGGATAAAAAAATTCCTTAATGTTTTGCCAAATACAGCTAAGGTAATCTATTCCTAAAAAAGAAAAGCCTTAGTATTTCAAAAATTACTACTGGGCTGGTGATATCCTCGGTGAATTAAAACTTCACCAGCAGTGACATCGACCCAGTGGTTGTAAATACACTCATCATAGATAACAGGATTAAATTTTGTATATACGTCAGACGCGCGTTTCGTCTATAAAAGACTCATCAGTGATGCTCGAATTCCAAAAAAAAGTTAAAAAGACCAAATAAAGAACGAAGTTGAAGAGCCCTGAGGACCCGAAATTCCTAAAAGTTTTGAAAAATACAGCTATGGTAATCTATTCCTGGAGGCTTTTCATAGTATTTTCTTCTAATATGTATTAATCAATAATTCGATGTTTAGTAATACAATGTGACATGTTCATGCTTAAACTGTTTAGGGATCATTATGGCATGAAATATATATTATATTAGGAGATGGTGTAATCGGTAAATTAAAAAAATAAATAATAGAATTATAACAATTCAAACATAAACGTTGTCATCATCGAAACAGATTTTACATAACCCTCAAACGACTCATAATGGTGTCCGTTAAATATTCAAAGAGATGATTTCAACCTCTTGGTTCCATTCATTCCTTGCAAATAAAAACGCATGATCAATGAAAATGCATGAACGAATAGCAACAAACAAGGGCGAATGTATTACAACACAAAAATCTTATAATGAACAACGGAAAATTTGTATGATAAACATATCATTTTCTTCTGCAAATGTATGACAACAGTAAAATCATATCATTAACAACTGCAAATGTGTAACAAATTGAAAATCTTAAAATGAACAACGACAAACTTGTATAAAAGCATATCATTTACATCTTCAAATGTATAACAACAGGAAAACAATTATATTAACAACTGCAAATGTGTAACAACATGAAAATCATACAATGAACATCAGCAAATTTTCATAAAAAGCATTTCATTAAAAACTGCAAATTTGAAATCATATGAAAATGATATTATACAATTGCAAATGTGTATCAACATGAAAATTATACTATGAACAACGGCCAATTTGTATAAAAAAGCATGTATATGTCATTAACAACTGCAAATGTGTTACAACATGAAAACATACAATGTACAACGCCAAATTTTTATAACAAAAAGCATATCACTGACAACTGCAAATTCTGAAAATAAACCTATATTAGTTGCATCAGTCTGCAACTGAATAATAAAAATAAAATTCATATCATTAACACATTTTTAACAATTGAAAATGTGTAACATGAAAATCTTTCAATTAACATATCAGGAGAGCAACAGCTCACATTTTTTATCCTATAGTTCAACCTTGATATGTAAGGTAGTGTTTTACATTTTATTTCTGGCTATATAAATTCTTTAATTTCATTCCTCATAGAAATGTGTTCCTATAGCTATTAATCTTAATACCAACAATATACCTGTAAAATATTTGCCACTATCGTAGTATATGTAGAACCGAATGGCTTACACAATTACCACTGCTCCATATAGAATACAAATTGTTTGTAACTTTGGACGATGGAATACATTTTTGTAAAAAAAAACATTTTACCACAAATGTAATTTATTGTTCTCAAGACGTTGGATTCATTGTTTTAAATTGTATAAAGTTTAGATATTCATGTGTGAAAAGCAGTTCACACATACCATTTTCGTGAATTGTCTGTAAAAATTAAAATCAAATCATAGAAAAATTAGTATCGAACGGTTGTGAAAACGAAAGAGCCAAATTGTTTAACATTTTCTGATATACGATTATTTTTTTTCAATTATGCATATAAACTATTTTAGCTTTTTTCTGGTTAACATAAAAAAAAAGTTTCTCGCTATAAACAATATTTCCATTTTTCTGATTTTTCAGACAAATATCAACTCAACGAATTTTGAATTTATTGAAAAAAGGCACACAGTCATGGTTACGCTGAGAGCGTTAAAAAAAATCTTCAAAACTGCTCTTGTCTTTTTGATATTTCTACAAACTTTATACATGTATATACATTTGGACTTCAACCTATACAGCTGTGATAAAAGACATAGTATTGCAGGTAGAAAAAACAGACCACCTGGAACGCAGATAAATCAACGTCACAGTAGTTCTTTGCGATGGGATAGAAACAGATTTAACTGTACAAATATTAATGAAATTCAAATATTAGAGCGTAATAGAGGAACAGGGTGGTCAAAAATTGTCGACATTGGTACATTCGAAGGTCAAAAACTTGCCATCCAAAGAATGTCAACCTTCAAGAATCCAAAATGGAGTAGAGACAAACGGTTGTACTTGTTTATGAAAAATCTCCTAATGAGAGATCAACTTAACCATCCTTCATTAATTAAAATGTTTGGATACTGCTTACGACATGTCAAAGGTGAAGGACACATCAATTCTTCATACTTCGGAGATTTCTCGGTTGTTTACGAATATGGTGTTGAAATAGACATGAATGCGTTGAATCTTACTACTGCAGATAGACTGACTCATGCTGCTGACCTTGCTAGTTTGTTGTCATATCTGCATTATTCACCTTTGGGAACATTAGTAGATTATGACATCAAGTCCGAACATTTTATAATGGTGAATGGTAAAATAAAACTGATAGATTTAGATTTTATGAACAATGTAGGACAGACCTGCTTTTTATCTTCCTCGCATAAAAAATTCAAGCCTTGTCCATTTCACATTAAGTGTCAAGAACTTAATGATGTCGAAATAAGATTCACAAATTGTCAAGCAGTCCCATGTGAAGTGGGTGTATGTAGAGGTGAAGCTACAATATATAATATACAAAAAATAAACAAAATCTTCCTCCAGGTTTTGTTGAAACCCAAATTTTTCCCAGTTGCATTGAACTATTCGTTATCCAGATTACTGAAACAATTGCATAAGAATAATATTGACGTTGATGCTTTAGAAAAAGAAATAAGGAACATAACACTCGCTTACAAATATTTGAAGACAACTAAGAAGAGACTGCTTTGAGAATAAAATTAAAGACAGAAGCAGCTTTTTTTCTAGTTAGTTTTCAAAATACATTATTATCATTATAATTATACACCTCGCCAAAAGTTAAGCAATAACTAAATGTTTTTGCTTCTATTTTTGGGTTTTTAAATTAAACTTGATACTGCTTTGTTTCCATATATTTCGTTAATCTATTGTTAATGGACAGGTAAGAATTCAAGTATAAATCATATTCCTAGGTACCTTTAAAAACAGGTTTTAAAAGCTAAATACAAGTTTTTCCTTGAAAGTTTCGTGCAATGAAATGTTACTGTTAACTGTAGACTAAATTGTGCCATTTTATGTGCCCGTAGACACGTCAAAGGATCATTGCTGACTCATAGGCATCGTCAAGCTCGCCATCAGTGATCACATGGTCACCGCAATTGGACTTTGAGACAGTTGCGTTAAGTCCAGTGGTCTGACGAGAGCAGATTCTTCCTACATCGTATTGATGAGCACATGCGTCCTCGGAATACAACATACAGGAAACAGCACATCCTTGGAACTACAACGTTTGGTGGTGGGGTGTGACAGTTGGCAATACTTTTTCTTTCGACTGCAAAATGAACATTTATGTTCTGGATGGAACTATGACGGGTCAAAAATATTGCGATAACATCATCCGGGATATTGTTGTGCCACATTTTAACAATCACAATCTTGCAACTAGACCGATATTCATTGTCGATAATGCTAGGTCACACATAGCACGCATTGTTTAAGATTATATACGTCAGGAGGTAATTGACATTTTCCTTGACAACCCATGTCACCGGATATGAATCCCATTGAGCATGTCTGGGTTGATATTGGTCGAAAAATCAACAACAGGGTACCAGCTAGTAAGAATTAACAGGAATTACCAGCAGCCTTGATTGAAGAATGGCAAAGAAATTATGTCAGGACATTACGACGCTTAGTTCAAAGCATGATACCGCGAATGTATGAACTTTTCCGGAGGCGTGGAGGTTCCACTCGCTACTGACCTAAGTTGTACTTTAATTTAGTCACAAATTGTCACTCTCGAGTTTTGAAAAGAATTTGGTGTATAGTGCAGAGCAAAGTTTTCAAAAACATCAGTATAAGTTGAAACTTTATCTTGTATTTTATTTTGCGATTTTTCAACCATTTTCCCAAAATGAAATAGTCAAAAATTCAATTATAACAGTCCAAACTTTTACTTTTAAATTAACATTTTATATGTTATCTTATAAAAAAACAAATTCCGTTCATTGTATCGATATTTCAATTAGTTATGAAATCAGTAAAAAATTATTCTGGAAAAAATTATCAGGTGTTGTTTAACTTTTGGCCAGGTGTATATAAGTAGTTTCAAAAGTAGTACAAGAAGTTGAAGTGGTATAATTTTCCACAATATATTGCATAGGATGCCTCATTACCGAAGAAAAACAATTAAAATACAGAAAAATAGCTTTCATATACAATATATATATCAATATAAGAAAATGTCGCCTACTTAGTGCTTCTTCATATTTGAGATATAGAGATATGTGATATGATTGTTAAATACAACTATTCCCGAAAACTGCAATGACTTCAAGGGCCGTCTGAAGTCATTTATTTAGCATTTCTCAAATTAATTTGTATGAACAGTAGGTGTTGTCAATTCTTGATATATAACGCAGCAAGTAATCCGAAGCGGGCACCCATTCAAGTACTAACCGAGCTCCTCGTTGCTTAAGTTTCGGTATTCGCACAAGAACCGATACTTTCAACATGATATGATCGTAGACACAGAAGTGTTAAAAGTTTTGATATATCATGTATTTAAAATTTCTTAACAGAAAACTGTTACATTTTTATACTTGTCTTTTACATTATATTTCTGTCCTGATTAGAAAATTCATTGGTTAAGCTTCAATGAAATATCTTAAACTTTAATATTCTTCTTTATGTGCGATATCGCTACCACGTACAATATTCTTCAAATGTGTATCTCTACAACCATGTACCTTTGTCGGCATGAGTTTTTTGACACCACAAAAGCCTCTTTTAGAAGGGAGTTATGTCTTCGATGAGAAGTCCTGTTTCAGCAAATTCAAAATAAGTGGATATCCGCAATTATAGGCAGCCGTCCTGCTTCAATAAAACTTTTCCCCTCATGATTCCCTTGCATAAACTGCATGCAATGCATACTCTAATTGTTAACATACAAAACATCTTTTAAATAATCAGGCTTGTTTTGCTACTCCATATTTCTGTGGCAGTGGTTTCAAACCACTACTTTTGTTTTAATGTTAATATAAAAATAAGCAGATGTGGTATGATTGCAAATGAGACGACAACTATCCACCAAATGAACATAATAAAATGGATGTAAACAATTGTTGGCCTTCGATAGTTAGAAAAAAAACATAACGTACAGTAACAGTCGGCTACAAAACCCCGGACAAGAAAAAATATGAAGCAATTCAATTGAGTAAACTAACAGTTTAATTTATAACAAAACAATTTACGAAAAACCAGTCTGACATACCTGTACAACCTGCAACCACTGACCACTGAACTACAGGCTCTTGGGTTTGGACAGGCACATCAAGAATGTGACGAACTAATACAGGTTTGTGAGCGCTCAACTTTCTCTCTAAGATGTAAGCCAATTCTGAGTTAAAGGTCAAATATATCGATGAAATCGTCATGAGCAAGTGTTCAAGTATATGGCATCATACCATATTAGTACTGCAACTGACATCGAAAAAGACGCTTAGTTAACGAGTTTAATGGTCCGGAATAACACACGGCTGCAAATTGTTTTAAATGATAGATTATATCTATATTTTAATTTCCGTCGGGTCGTAAAAAGTTTCTATAGTCACATTTTTGTATTTTATCCCTTTAATTGGGGTACCCCTCAATTTACGGTTTTGGGTAGTTACCTTAAAATCCAAAAATATATTTTTTGGTTAAATTTCCCGCTATTTTCGTAAATATTTTCTATGCACATATCATCAAGGATCATCGGAATGATGAAGACATAAATATTATACCATCTCCAAGTAAAACTTTCAAATTTAAAGTTGGCTGTTTTTTAGATAGAAATTTAACGCGTTTTTCTTTGAAAACGAGAAAACATATGATTCAAAAACAGTATTTGACATTTGAGAGGACACAACATATTATTGCGATACTGCATGCAAATTTTGTTGGGCAAATTCCACACAATTTTGTCAAAAACTCAAAAATAAAAACATCATTTGTACCTTTTTTAATTACGGAAATTTCTTATCCGTCAATCAGCTCCACCATTTATTTTTTCATTCACAATCAATTTGATAGTTTCGATGTGATTATGTAGATTTTGTAGGAGAAGTTAATTTATTTTTGAGTGATTTGAATATATATAGTAGTTCTTTCGTGTATTTTCGTGTATTTTCTGTAAATAAGTTATATTTTTGTTAATAAAATTTTGACTTTATAAAAAAGTTAACCAAATCCTTCGGATAAGAGGTTTTTCCGGATAATGACTATAGTTGACATTGTGTAAAAATACATTGTATGTCAATGTTTAACCTCAGAGCAATTAATATGCATGCAAGTGGTCGGGGGAAAAGTACTATTGAAGTTTCGCAGAGATTTGGTGTGTGACAAGGTAATGTTAAAACCAACTTCTCTTGATATTCTGCTTTCCGTGGGCGAATCATCAGGGATGTTATGAGACTTGCACCAGAAGGCAAAATTGGTGCGTCTTTAAATTAAATTGATTGATTGATTTTTGGTTGCTTAAAGTCCAGTGGCAAATATTTCAAGCATGTTCAGGACGAGAACAAGCTAACAATAAAAACAATAGGTAGGTTTTGTCATAATAGAGGCCATTCGGGATGATGATCGGGAAAATTTAGACTGCCACTGGAAAATGATGGGATATTGGATTGGGACAGAAATTTTCCTTTGCAACATACCACCTACGGACCCCTTAAAGAGTTGATGCAAAGTTTTTTAACGTGCGAAGAACGTGACACTCCCTTTACACGAGGCAGCGGATTTAACGTCCCCATTCTGACCGGACGTGACTGCGAACTTGATACATCCCGCACAGCCAAACGAACGCCCAACTTCGTTTTACTGCCGGTCGGGGGAAGACCAAGTGACCATATTTCGTTTCCCCAGTCACCCTTGGGGAACTTTAAATTAGAAACAACAGAAATCCATATATGTGATCAAACTGATCGACATGTAACCTCACAACCTGACACTTTTAAACGATCTCGCGCTCAGTTTCTTCCTTGTAGTTTGGATATGAAAACAGGGTTTTTGTGTAAAAGAAAAACCTTTAAAAAAAACAGAAAACTACGCAAAACTGAGTCCTCTAAACGTGTTAACAGTCTTTTAAGTTGTGCTTATTAATGTGAGTAATCATTTATCCATGCATAACCAAGTACTTATTGAAGTCAACACCTGTGCAATTAAGTAAAACAGTCACTGAAAAAATAGAATTTGAACTTGCTGTCAGTTCATTAATAACGATTGTTAGTGATGTGATTTGTTTTTCCATAAAAAAAAAAAGCCTTTCTCATGTAGCACATCCTCTATATATACCGATCAATTTTACCCAAGATTGTCTCTGATGCTTACCAAACTGCCAAACTCCAGAACTAACTAGATATTGTGACACCTTACAATTCAGACACAGTGGGGCCAAGGGATATGACTTATAGAGTTTAGCTCTGAACTCAATTTAGGGGATGCCATATCTGCTACAGGAAAATTGAAGTCTATATTAAGATTTTCAGAATTACACCAAGGTGTGTCTGAAAATATCAAGGATACATTAAAAGAAGAACAATTACTTCATCCTGCCACCAGTGGTCTTATGAGCTATGTCCTCGTTTTGGTATTTCTATGGAAATGATGCCCGCATAGCTTGTTAATAGATATAGGAAGATGTGGTATGAGTGCCAATGATACAACACACCATCCAAATCACAATTTATAAAAGTAAACCATTATAGGCCACGGTCCGGTCTTCAACACAGAGCCTAAGCTCAAAAGTTCATTTGATAGTTAATCGATGAAAAATAACACAAAGGCGCTTCTGAACCGTATATTGTCCCTAAAGATAACAAAAATTCGTAAATGTATGTCTATTACAAAATCAATCGTTTCTGTAGCAACATTCGCCCCTTTACATTTGGGACTGGCAGTGCAGATACATCATGCATATGGGAATATGGGTCACGAACATTGATCGAAACTTTGTACTCACATTTCTTTTGTGTTTCCTATGCAGAGGGAAGACTATATCTGACGAGTTTGACCAAATCATGACGGTATTTACGCTCCAGATAGCATTTGTACTAAAAAAAACTGTGTTTGCTTTGAACAAACTCTGTCCTGCACCGAAATTGTTCTTATAAAAAAGGGAAGTGTCTTGTAATGCTAATACGCGTACTGAATCCGCATATGATGACTAAGAGATTGATCCATGTCCCTATTTTATGAATACTTGAGCTATTGTGTGTCGCTTTTAAAAGTTATTAAAGGATCATGACTGAATTTGAATTACAACATTAGAAAATTGGCATTGCATTGTATAATTTTTCATCCTTCCCTTAAAAAATAAATGAGTTAACTTTTTTACCAGGATTATCCTACTAAAAAAATGTTCATGCACCAAACTGACTTTGTTTTACACTCAATTTTTTTTAAACCTCGCATTCGCCTCGGGTGACTATAGTATATTTTGTGTTATTACTGCTCTGTCCATACTTTGCAAATACACAATATGTATTTATCTATAACTAGATACTAATTTTCACAAAATACACAACCTTTAAGATGCAACATTAAAAACACTGTTTCAGCGCTTGAATTTTGTTTTTTTCAAAGATAGAAAAAATATTGAAATAATTTGATAAATTGGTGTTTTATACTTTAGAAAATAATTGTGCAATATATTATAGTGAAAAACTATACACAATATGAAAGTTTATGGATGTGAAAAGGTCAAGCCAGGCCACTTCTTCGTTTGCTATGTCTTGAATGGGAAAAAATCAGAAGGTTCCAAATCAACGCCATTGTGTAATGGCAGCTCTTCATATAATTAGTCAAATTTGTCGTTTTAACATCGTTTATAGCATATGCTTATGATTGAATCGTTTTTGTAGCATTCTATTGCATAAATATCAGAATATTTCTCCTTTTTGTTCTTGTGTTTGAAATATTGATATTTTTAGGTCTGACCCTTGACCTCAATTTCACAAAATTGTGACCACTCTGGATTTTTACGACCCAACTTTTCTTATTGTACACGTTGTCCTCTTTCCATCGATATATAATTTAGGTGTGTGTTCTTCCGGACCATTAAAGTTTTAAAAAATGAACTCTGGTTGCAGTACTATATGTGTAAACGCCGTACGTCTAGTGAATCAGTCTGTTATGACTAACAAGTTCAAAGATAACATTTGTGTAGGCTTTTCAAATTGCAAATTTCAGGAAATCTTTTAATTATCAGAAAATATCTTCTTGTCTTTTAAGATAGTTCAGGGGTATAGAAAATAAAATGACAGAGTTTTCTTATACTGAAGATTTTATTATGCTTTTTTCAAAATATTGATAAAAAGTATGGGTCACCGCGCTATTTTTTAAGGTACGAGTCGTTCAAAATTGCCCAAATTTGCTTAGATTGTTCATGAAAAACAACCCACTTTTGTGCATAAAAAGAAAAAATATGAGAAGATAGTTTTTATAATATGTTTTAAGAAAATAAAAAGAAAAGATGGTGTTACCAAACTTCTTGCTACAAGTAAAAAAAAAAAAATCCCTATATGTTTAGTATAAATTTTGTACTAAAAGAGTTATCTCCCCTTAAATGGCTTATTTGAAAACTTAATTCTAAAAGCACAAATATTTGGTATTTGTTAAATCATTTTCGATAATGCAATTTATAACTACGTTTCTTCATATAAATAAACAGTGTAACCAATAAATTGCAGAACTGCCTCTCAATTTGCAGATTGGGGCAAAGAACTAGACCGATTATTTACTGTGGTTATACAATTCAAGATGGCGGTATACCTCTGAACTACCAAAAGTATTTTTGACTGTTGTTTAAATAAGATTTAAATGTATAAAAAAAAAAAGATTTTAATGTATGGAATATATGTAAGTACACACTTATAAATAAATACGAAAAAAGGTGAACAAATTCAACAGGAAAATGAATTAAACATTGAATTTTGTAATATATACATGTACACTGTGAATTGCTAGGAGTTCTAATTGGAAGATTAAGCAGTAACATCATAGGATAAAATGTTTGCTTTCGGTTATGCTTTCAAAAGTCAAACAACCTCCAAAGGTTTCTTTCGCTGTCGTTTTATACTCAAAGATATCAATTGGTTGAGCTGAAGAATGCCTTAGGGTCCGAGATTTTCTCCCCGTGTTAAAGACCCATTGATGGCTCTTTGATCGGGTTATTGTCTACGGGAAATACGTCAAAGAGACACTGTCTCTGTGACGTATTCCCTGTTTCCATCCTCAATTTAAATGATTTACAATGTCGCAAATGTTGTACATATAAATATGTAGACATTTCTTTTCTTTTTCTTTTTTTAATATTAAATTTTGTATTTTTTCGCACCTTTAGAGAAGTGAAAAAGTTTATAGATTTTATTACTTAAACATGAATTTTTGATAGCAAGGTTTAGAACAGTAGCAACGTTGGTCAAACAAAGTTTTCTCCCCTTGCTACTGTTCTATAATCGAATGTCATAGCGACGGCTTCTGAAACTGAGGCTATACGTTGGATTTCACACGGCAAGCCGGGTAAGTGATTTTTTTTCTCTCCTCTCAATTTGTCTCCTTTCAAGACTGCTCTGCCGTGTATGCCGTTTTTTGCACGTCTCTGTATTTGTTTCACAGCTGCGATTTATATCATGGAATAAGACTGCCCTTTTCTTTTCAGACGAATTGATATTCCCCGCTTTTGCCGAAATTATAGTTTTTGTATGCATGATTTGCCCGTGAATTTCGTTTGACTCCAAATTTCTGCGGACCCATCCCGCTGTGCGATTTATTTAATTTTTTGTGTAGGGCAGTTTTTATTTTTCAATGGAAATATCAAATTCTGCTTGTTTTATAAATTATATCTGAAACTTGTTTAATTTGATACACATTTTGTAAAGAAATGCTTTTGCCGAAATTATAGTTTTTGTATGCATGATTTGCCCGTGAAGACTTCCGGTTGACCTATGAAAGAGTAAACAGGTGTTTATATCGAGAGAGTCAATCTAATTCAAAAACTGTGTTTTTTCAATATATGGAAGTGTTTAACGACCAAGACTGGCTATACAGCCCTCGCACGGTCGGTAATGTTTTTTCAAGTCATCGTATATGTGATTTTGTATATATTGTGTCAGAATGTGATAATATACCTTAATATCGTTTGATTTTTTTCAACTTTTTTTTGTTGAAAAAGACTTTGTTTTGTCACCCGGGATGGGTGACAAAACGTACCCTTTGGATGACAATTATTCAAAGGAACAAACTGTTCGTGTGAATGTTGGCAGTACTAAAGTGATTACCCTAGAAATAGTGATAGATGAAATTGAAAAGAAATGTGGTGTAGGATCGGTGTTAGCGTGTGTTCCAAAGAATGATAACAACTATGAAGTAGTAATGCGGGAAAGGAGAAATGTAGGAGAAATATCAGGAGACAGTTTGATAATACAAGGTAAATCCATTAGTGTAAATGAACTGATATCCGTATTTAGAATTGTTTCAATTTTCAATATGAGCATGTACGTAACAGATGAAGAAATAATTGATAGATTTGATAGAATGGGTGTTGAAATAATAACTGACATTAGGAAAAGAAAAATTAGCAGCAGATCGAATGTATATGATGGTACTAAGGTTTTTAAAGTAAAATTACCACCTACACTTGCCTCAATACCGTATTCTATGAAATTTACAGTTAGCGGGAAGGAAACAGCATATTATAGGGTTATTCATAATGATCAGGTCAAAGTTTGTTCTGGTTGTTATAGTGCTGAACATTTATACAAAGATTGTCCAGATTTTAAATGTTTTAAATGCGGTCAACAAGGACATATTAGTAAAAACTGTTCAGAGAATAAGTGTAAGAGTTGCCTAAGGCCAATCAGTAATTGCGATTGTCTAACGAGAAAGCGTTATTTCGGAGAAGGATTTGGTCATATACCCGAAGGAAAAAGAAAAACACCTTGGGGCAGAGTTTCATACCATAAAAGAAAATATCAAGAAATTAACACCAGTAGTGAAGAAAACAATGCAGAATTAAAAGAAAGTGAAAATGACCTGGTTAGTGGGAATACGTCAGATGTTGGTCCCTCAGTCATAAGTTCGGAACAGGGAACCAGTGGTGATGTGAAAAAGTCAAAAGTGGTAAAAGTTGTTGCCGATGTATACACAAGTGATATCATGTGTGATGATTTAGAAGTTAATGGAGAGGATTGGAATGGAGATGACGTTAATGGAAATGGTAATGGTAATGGAGATGATGAGCATGGTGATGGAGTAATTGGTGATGATAATGATGGTGATGGTATTGGTAATGGAGATGAAGATGATGAGGATGAATATACAGACGCTGATGAAGCCATGGCAGATGATGTCACAGAGTCCGAAAATGGTGAAAAGACAAAGATCGCGACCGACAATGTTGTAAAGACAAAGATCGCGACCGACAATGGTGTAAAGACAAAGATCGCGACCGAGATGACGAATAAAGACAGTGAGCAGATTTCAGAAGGACATATTGTAACTGTTAATAGCAATATAAGTAAATGTAATGTATTGTTAAGTACAAATGAAATTATGAATGAAAATGTTTTATGTGAAACAAATGTTAATGATGAGAAAATTAGTAACATCCCCTCTCTGGAACAAAAATGCAGCCAGGGAGGAGATGATGGTGTATTTGGTGAATTAGATGAAATAAGTATGGACACTGACCCATTGGCTGATGAAGAAAGTGAGTGGGCTAGTGTAGAAGACAAATGCAAAAATATGTTTAAAAAAAATGCAAGACGAAAGTCATTGATAGTTAAGGTTAATGTAAAGGCTGCTATGTTGGCACATCAGAAAAAAAATAGAAACAAATAAAAATGGATTGTAAATATTATATAATACTCATTATATTTTATATAGTAATGGCTATGTTTAATGTTATAAGTCTTAATTGTAACAGACTTTGTGATAGTAATAAAAGGAATTGGTTTTTTTCATTGTGTAATGAAAGATTTTATGATATTATATGTTTACAAGAAACATTTTGGAATGAAGAAATAAAACTATTTGGGATGGAGATATTTTTTATAGTCATAGTGGTAATAACCGGCAGGGTGTTGCTATTCTTGTTAGTAAAAAAAAATAAAAAACATTTTTTTTTAGAAGTGGAAAATTATAATGGAAGATTTATTCATATAAAAGGGACAATTAATGATAAATTAATTGACATTCATAATATATATGCACCAAATAATGTAAATGAAAGGTATGAGTTTTTCTTAAAGTGTAAACAAAAAATAAGTGAAGGAAAATATGTATTAGTTGCTGGTGATTTCAATACTACATTATCAAGTTTAGATAAGAGTGGTAAAACTCTGCTTTGTAATGATAAGGCTGTAAAATCCTTATGTAATTTTATGCAAGAAAAAGATTTATATGATATTTGGAAAAAATGGAAATGTTAATACAAAAGTTTTTTCTAGAAAACAGGTTGTACAAGGGTTTTTAACCCTAAGCAGAATAGACTATTTTCTGGTGTTATTAGATTTAAAATCATGTATTAAGAATATTCATTATAAGGATACTAGTTTTAGTGATCATATTATCGTCAGCATGAAGATAGATTTTTGTAATGTAGAAAGAGGTCCAGGCGTGTGGATTTTTAATAATTCATTTTTACAAGATGAATTATCTACTGATCAAATGAAGAGACTATTTGCAGAGGAAATTGGGTCAGATTTGTATGTGTCAAATCCTGTAATTTGGTCGGATAATTTAAAAGTTATAATTAAAAGATTAAGCCAAATCTATGGCAAAGAAAAGCAAAAAGATTTAAACAGGGAATATTATAAACTGCAGAACAAAATTCAAGAATTATCAGTCAAATCTGCAAATGGTATTCAGAAAAACAGTGAAGATACATACAAATGTAAAGGTGCAATTTTGAGATCAAAGTCACAGTGGGCTCTATAAAGTGATAGAAATACTGCATATTTTTTGAAATTAGAAAAGTATCGATAGAATAAGAATGTGATAAGTGAAATAAAAGATTGTAATGGGAAAATTGTTACAGAAACAAATGATTTACTTGATGTTACACATGATTATCATAAACATTGGTTTTCTTGTGTTAATATTGATATGCATTCAGTTGATGAATTATTGAATAATGTTAATGTAAAAATTGATGATGAAGATGTAGAAATGTGTGAGGATGAAATTAATATTGAGGAAATTGAAAAATCCTTAAAAGGTATGAAAAAAGGGAAAACACCTGGACCAGATGGTAGAATTGCAGAATGGGTTTGGAAAAATAAAACGCTTTGTGAAAATATTAATCCGGAAAGCAAAGCGCAATCAATTAAAAAAAATTCTGACTGTTTGGAAAATGAGGCATTTAACTCTTCATGGGAGAGTAAGTGTTAAAAGGGCCTTACTTTTGAGAAAACTGTGGTATACATTAATGGTTGTAAATATACCTGAAAAGTTTTTTGGGCTTATAAAAAAAAATGTTTAGAATTTTTATGGAATAATAATCCTCCTCTTGTAGCATATGATGTTGTTATTAATAACGTAATTGACGGAGGATTGAATTTTCCTGATATTATGCAGAAAATGTGTGCTTTAAGATTAAAATATTTAAGTAGACTGTTTGATGAAAATTATTGTGCTATATGGAAACAAACTTGTCTTTGTATGTTTTCTAACTTTTAAAATATGAATTTTGGAATTGATCTTTTATTCTGTGATCTCCTAAACAGAAAAATAGATGTTTTACCAGAATTTTATCAAAGTATGATTTTGTTCATGGCAAACTATTTAGAAAAATATAGATACTGAAGTTAATTCAGAAATGTGTTTGATATTCCGCTATTTCTAAATCCAAATATTACAAATTGCTATAAAATATTACACCCTAAGACATTTATTGAAGCAGGTGTATGTAGAATAAAAAATATCGCATATGAATGTAAACCAGGTTTCTATTATTGTATTAAAAAAAATCCGGAAGTTTCGGAAAATGAAATTCTACATGCAGTTAGAAATATGTAGGAAACAATACATGAGGAGTATAAAATGTTAGTTGAAGCCAATGTGCATGTTAGTAAAACTCCTGTGTTAAATCCTATGATTAAATACGGTGTCAAAATTTGTTCACTTCCATCCACGACGATTATCAAATGCTTGTATCAAAGAGCATTAGAGACTCTCTATCTACTAATGACAGATCTAGAGCTTTATAGTAATAAAAAAAAAACGTGCTGCTGGCTTCGTTTTATCTTTCAAAGTAGTCTCTTTTGCGTCTTCAAATTTGTATAAGCGAGTGTTATGTTCCTAATTGGTTTTTTTTCTAAATCATCAACACCAATATTAGCCTTATTCAATTGTGTCAGTTACCTTGATAACGAACATTTCATTGCAACTGGGAACAATTTTGGTTCCAACAAAACCTGAAAGAAGATTTTAGTTTATTTTTTGTAGATTGTATTTTTCATTTGTACCTCTACAAACACCAACTTCACATGGGACTGTTTGACAATTTGTATATCGCATTTCGACGTCAGTTAGTTCTTGACAACTGGGTCAGGATCCGTAATAGACCTTGAGATGAGGAACTCAGATGACGTAATTAAAAAAAAATATTAGTCCGCCATACAATTGTGGATGCTGTGATTTTAAAAATGGACATAAATGAACAATAAGAACTGTTTTATAGAGCTGATGTGATGAGAAAAGAAAGATGTAGATTTGACCTGAAATAAATTATTAGAAAGGACAATTTTTTTATTGAATTTTATGATCAGAATTTTGGGATTATTTCATGAGGAGAGTGACATTTTTCACCATCTTCCGGGGTCCAGCAATTTGCGAAAAAAGTAATCTCACTTGCCACCCCGAAAATTTAACCAGACATGTATAAATGTATGAGCTTCGATATGAGCCATCATACATGTTCAAGTAAACGATATGGACTGAGCAACGGAGGAAAACGTTACCATTACGGCCTATGGAGAATTAATTGTAAATGTATACCCAATTTAGAAGCTTAATTCCAGAAGTTTTCAGGCTGATTTATGGATGATTTCACCTTGTACACCACCAAAAATGATGGTTAGTAGTTTTTTATTTATACCTAGTTATTATAAATGGTTTAAGATAAATATTATTGATAAAGATCAGCAAAAACTCAATGAAATTTTCGCTTTTAAAATGCATTACTGGCACGGGGCTGAACACTTTTTTTAGGCACAATCATAACTTTGTTTACTTCCGAGATATCCGAAAGGAATTTGTTTACTATATTGAAAAAGGCAAGAAATAACTTTTAAATATTATTAAATTGTAAGTAAACATGACACAATATAGTCTTTGTTATGTAATTATCACTTCGGTCTACAGGAATACCTGATAATCATGGGAGATAACACACTTCATACGAGTAAAGTGAGATACATCATCGCATGTGCTTTTATCCAATGATTTGACCCCTGGTCAGTAGATATATGCAAAAAAAACAGAAAACACATGTACATGTTTTAAGAAAATCATGAATTATTATTTTTAATGCACTTGAGCAAAACAAAAGATATTGTCATTTCTCAGTGAAAAAGGGGGAGGGTCAAACCTTTTTGAAAACAATATTTCTGCACCGATTCAACTATTAAGCTAGTTAGCTACTACCCATTGCTTCTAATATAAAAGGTTTAAATGAAGGTTACTAAGCCACAAGGGAGAAGCATTTGTCTTTCTTTGTAATTAAACTTTCAAGAAATAGATTTTTCTCTCTCAATAATACTTATGTATTTAAATCAAATGATAACACAGCCTGAGTAATTTTTTTTTGTCTTATTTCAGTTCCAGACATATCATTACTTTTTAACCTGAGATGGCAAACTAGAGGTTTTAAAAAGTCCTGAATAACTGGTAAGCATTTTGTTTTGTTAGGCAAGCTCTAAATTGTTTATTTATGGTATTTATGCAATTGAAATTACAGTGGGTATGTTAAAAATATGCAAATATGAAAACTGTTGCTATGGTCTTGATATTGAATGGAAAGGCTTAGTTACAGATCGTTTCGACTCAATATTTCGAGTTAAATCTTGCGGCAACTGTTTCTCACGTAACACTGCAAACTATATTTAGCACTATTTTGATCTGTCGTTATTTAATGACGCCATAATACATGTGATGTCACAATGTTTCCTTTAAAACCTCATGTGGATTTCTCACTGATAAAAGGTTTTCACTGAAATACATGTTAAAAACATTTTTTCTCAAATAGAATTATGTGAAAGGACAAGTTTTGAAAATTTGCACTATATTGCACTCTAATTATATGATAAGGATGACTTTCCCAGTAGTTTAGAGTGCTTTCCACAGTTTTAAATACCAGATTTCCACTAGTAAGAATAATTATTTTGGTGTTGGTTTTTTTATAAAATCTTCATTTTTGCATAATTTCTCTGCCAAAATGCACTTTAAGACACAAGAAAATTTTATAGAATGCTTTAACAGGGTCTGTGTATTGTAATTAAAGGTTATAATCAGAAGTTTTGTCCTTGTTTTGACTAGTGAATGTATTCTGGAAGAAATTAATTATACATACACATTGTATTCAAAATAAATGAATATAGCGACGAAAGTGTCATTGCCTTATAGTGCTAAAACAACTTTATTTTTTTTTCAGAAATGGACAAAAATACACAGATTTATTCAGAATGTTATACCGATGAAGATCACATAAAAATATTTGGAAAAATCAGAAGTATTGATTTCAATATGGGTCAGGATCCGTAATAGACCTTGAGATGAGGAACTCAGATGACGTAATTAAAAAAAAATATTAGTCCGCCATACAATTGTGGATGCTGTGATTTTAAAAATGGACATAAATGAACAATAAGAACTGTTTTATAGAGCTGATGTGATGAGAAAAGAAAGATGTAGATTTGACCTGAAATAAATTATTAGAAAGGACAATTTTTTTATTGAATTTTATGATCAGAATTTTGGGATTATTTCATGAGGAGAGTGACATTTTTCACCATCTTCCGGGGTCCAGCAATTTGCGAAAAAAGTAATCTCACTTGCCACCCCGAAAATTTAACCAGACATGTATAAATGTATGAGCTTCGATATGAGCCATCATACATGTTCAAGTAAACGATATGGACTGAGCAACGGAGGAAAACGTTACCATTACGGCCTATGGAGAATTAATTGTAAATGTATACCCAATTTAGAAGCTTAATTCCAGAAGTTTTCAGGCTGATTTATGGATGATTTCACCTTGTACACCACCAAAAATGATGGTTAGTAGTTTTTTATTTATACCTAGTTATTATAAATGGTTTAAGATAAATATTATTGATAAAGATCAGCAAAACCTCAATGAAATTTTCGCTTTTAAAATGCATTACTGGCACGGGGCTGAACACTTTTTTTAGGCACAATCATAACTTTGTTTACTTCCGAGATATCCGAAAGGAATTTGTTTACTATATTGAAAAAGGCAAGAAATAACTTTTAAATATTATTAAATTGTAAGTAAACATGACACAATATAGTCTTTGTTATGTAATTATCACTTCGGTCTACAGGAATACCTGATAATCATGGGAGATAACACACTTCATACGAGTAAAGTGAGATACATCATCGCATGTGCTTTTATCCAATGATTTGACCCCTGGTCAGTAGATATATGCAAAAAAACAGAAAACACATGTACATGTTTTAAGAAAATCATGAATTATTATTTTTAATGCACTTGAGCAAAACAAAAGATATTGTCATTTCTCAGTGAAAAAGGGGGAGGGTCAAACCTTTTTGAAAACAATATTTCTGCACCGATTCAACTATTAAGCTAGTTAGCTACTACCCATTGCTTCTAATATAAAAGGTTTAAATGAAGGTTACTAAGCCACAAGGGAGAAGCATTTGTCTTTCTTTGTAATTAAACTTTCAAGAAATAGATTTTTCTCTCTCAATAATACTTATGTATTTAAATCAAATGATAACACAGCCTGAGTAATTTTTTTTTGTCTTATTTCAGTTCCAGACATATCATTACTTTTTAACCTGAGATGGCAAACTAGAGGTTTTAAAAAGTCCTGAATAACTGGTAAGCATTTTGTTTTGTTAGGCAAGCTCTAAATTGTTTATTTATGGTATTTATGCAATTGAAATTACAGTGGGTATGTTAAAAATATGCAAATATGAAAACTGTTGCTATGGTCTTGATATTGAATGGAAAGGCTTAGTTACAGATCGTTTCGACTCAATATTTCGAGTTAAATCTTGCGGCAACTGTTTCTCACGTAACACTGCAAACTATATTTAGCACTATTTTGATCTGTCGTTATTTAATGACGCCATAATACATGTGATGTCACAATGTTTCCTTTAAAACCTCATGTGGATTTCTCACTGATAAAAGGTTTTCACTGAAATACATGTTAAAAACATTTTTTCTCAAATAGAATTATGTGAAAGGACAAGTTTTGAAAATTTGCACTATATTGCACTCTAATTATATGATAAGGATGACTTTCCCAGTAGTTTAGAGTGCTTTCCACAGTTTTAAATACCAGATTTCCACTAGTAAGAATAATTATTTTGGTGTTGGTTTTTTTATAAAATCTTCATTTTTGCATAATTTCTCTGCCAAAATGCACTTTAAGACACAAGAAAATTTTATAGAATGCTTTAACAGGGTCTGTGTATTGTAATTAAAGGTTATAATCAGAAGTTTTGTCCTTGTTTTGACTAGTGAATGTATTCTGGAAGAAATTAATTATACATACACATTGTATTCAAAATAAATGAATATAGCGACGAAAGTGTCATTGCCTTATAGTGCTAAAACAACTTTATTTTTTTTTCAGAAATGGACAAAAATACACAGATTTATTCAGAATGTTATACCGATGAAGATCACATAAAAATATTTGGAAAAATCAGAAGTATTGATTTCAATATGGGTCAGGATCCGTAATAGACCTTGAGATGAGGAACTCAGATGACGTAATTAAAAAAAAATATTAGTCCGCCATACAATTGTGGATGCTGTGATTTTAAAAATGGACATAAATGAACAATAAGAACTGTTTTATAGAGCTGATGTGATGAGAAAAGAAAGATGTAGATTTGACCTGAAATAAATTATTAGAAAGGACAATTTTTTTATTGAATTTTATGATCAGAATTTTGGGATTATTTCATGAGGAGAGTGACATTTTTCACCATCTTCCGGGGTCCAGCAATTTGCGAAAAAAGTAATCTCACTTGCCACCCCGAAAATTTAACCAGACATGTATAAATGTATGAGCTTCGATATGAGCCATCATACATGTTCAAGTAAACGATATGGACTGAGCAACGGAGGAAAACGTTACCATTACGGCCTATGGAGAATTAATTGTAAATGTATACCCAATTTAGAAGCTTAATTCCAGAAGTTTTCAGGCTGATTTATGGATGATTTCACCTTGTACACCACCAAAAATGATGGTTAGTAGTTTTTTATTTATACCTAGTTATTATAAATGGTTTAAGATAAATATTATTGATAAAGATCAGCAAAAACTCAATGAAATTTTCGCTTTTAAAATGCATTACTGGCACGGGGCTGAACACTTTTTTTAGGCACAATCATAACTTTGTTTACTTCCGAGATATCCGAAAGGAATTTGTTTACTATATTGAAAAAGGCAAGAAATAACTTTTAAATATTATTAAATTGTAAGTAAACATGACACAATATAGTCTTTGTTATGTAATTATCACTTCGGTCTACAGGAATACCTGATAATCATGGGAGATAACACACTTCATACGAGTAAAGTGAGATACATCATCGCATGTGCTTTTATCCAATGATTTGACCCCTGGTCAGTAGATATATGCAAAAAAAACAGAAAAAACATGTACATGTTTTAAGAAAATCATGAATTATTATTTTTAATGCACTTGAGCAAAACAAAAGATATTGTCATTTCTCAGTGAAAAAGGGGGAGGGTCAAACCTTTTTGAAAACAATATTTCTGCACCGATTCAACTATTAAGCTAGTTAGCTACTACCCATTGCTTCTAATATAAAAGGTTTAAATGAAGGTTACTAAGCCACAAGGGAGAAGCATTTGTCTTTCTTTGTAATTAAACTTTCAAGAAATAGATTTTTCTCTCTCAATAATACTTATGTATTTAAATCAAATGATAACACAGCCTGAGTAATTTTTTTTTGTCTTATTTCAGTTCCAGACATATCATTACTTTTTAACCTGAGATGGCAAACTAGAGGTTTTAAAAAGTCCTGAATAACTGGTAAGCATTTTGTTTTGTTAGGCAAGCTCTAAATTGTTTATTTATGGTATTTATGCAATTGAAATTACAGTGGGTATGTTAAAAATATGCAAATATGAAAACTGTTGCTATGGTCTTGATATTGAATGGAAAGGCTTAGTTACAGATCGTTTCGACTCAATATTTCGAGTTAAATCTTGCGGCAACTGTTTCTCACGTAACACTGCAAACTATATTTAGCACTATTTTGATCTGTCGTTATTTAATGACGCCATAATACATGTGATGTCACAATGTTTCCTTTAAAACCTCATGTGGATTTCTCACTGATAAAAGGTTTTCACTGAAATACATGTTAAAAACATTTTTTCTCAAATAGAATTATGTGAAAGGACAAGTTTTGAAAATTTGCACTATATTGCACTCTAATTATATGATAAGGATGACTTTCCCAGTAGTTTAGAGTGCTTTCCACAGTTTTAAATACCAGATTTCCACTAGTAAGAATAATTATTTTGGTGTTGGTTTTTTTATAAAATCTTCATTTTTGCATAATTTCTCTGCCAAAATGCACTTTAAGACACAAGAAAATTTTATAGAATGCTTTAACAGGGTCTGTGTATTGTAATTAAAGGTTATAATCAGAAGTTTTGTCCTTGTTTTGACTAGTGAATGTATTCTGGAAGAAATTAATTATACATACACATTGTATTCAAAATAAATGAATATAGCGACGAAAGTGTCATTGCCTTATAGTGCTAAAACAACTTTATTTTTTTTTCAGAAATGGACAAAAATACACAGATTTATTCAGAATGTTATACCGATGAAGATCACATAAAAATATTTGGAAAAATCAGAAGTATTGATTTCAATATGGGTCAGGATCCGTAATAGACCTTGAGATGAGGAACTCAGATGACGTAATTAAAAAAAAATATTAGTCCGCCATACAATTGTGGATGCTGTGATTTTAAAAATGGACATAAATGAACAATAAGAACTGTTTTATAGAGCTGATGTGATGAGAAAAGAAAGATGTAGATTTGACCTGAAATAAATTATTAGAAAGGACAATTTTTTTATTGAATTTTATGATCAGAATTTTGGGATTATTTCATGAGGAGAGTGACATTTTTCACCATCTTCCGGGGTCCAGCAATTTGCGAAAAAAGTAATCTCACTTGCCACCCCGAAAATTTAACCAGACATGTATAAATGTATGAGCTTCGATATGAGCCATCATACATGTTCAAGTAAACGATATGGACTGAGCAACGGAGGAAAACGTTACCATTACGGCCTATGGAGAATTAATTGTAAATGTATACCCAATTTAGAAGCTTAATTCCAGAAGTTTTCAGGCTGATTTATGGATGATTTCACCTTGTACACCACCAAAAATGATGGTTAGTAGTTTTTTATTTATACCTAGTTATTATAAATGGTTTAAGATAAATATTATTGATAAAGATCAGCAAAAACTCAATGAAATTTTCGCTTTTAAAATGCATTACTGGCACGGGGCTGAACACTTTTTTTAGGCACAATCATAACTTTGTTTACTTCCGAGATATCCGAAAGGAATTTGTTTACTATATTGAAAAAGGCAAGAAATAACTTTTAAATATTATTAAATTGTAAGTAAACATGACACAATATAGTCTTTGTTATGTAATTATCACTTCGGTCTACAGGAATACCTGATAATCATGGGAGATAACACACTTCATACGAGTAAAGTGAGATACATCATCGCATGTGCTTTTATCCAATGATTTGACCCCTGGTCAGTAGATATATGCAAAAAAAAACAGAAAACACATGTACATGTTTTAAGAAAATCATGAATTATTATTTTTAATGCACTTGAGCAAAACAAAAGATATTGTCATTTCTCAGTGAAAAAGGGGGAGGGTCAAACCTTTTTGAAAACAATATTTCTGCACCGATTCAACTATTAAGCTAGTTAGCTACTACCCATTGCTTCTAATATAAAAGGTTTAAATGAAGGTTACTAAGCCACAAGGGAGAAGCATTTGTCTTTCTTTGTAATTAAACTTTCAAGAAATAGATTTTTCTCTCTCAATAATACTTATGTATTTAAATCAAATGATAACACAGCCTGAGTAATTTTTTTTTGTCTTATTTCAGTTCCAGACATATCATTACTTTTTAACCTGAGATGGCAAACTAGAGGTTTTAAAAAGTCCTGAATAACTGGTAAGCATTTTGTTTTGTTAGGCAAGCTCTAAATTGTTTATTTATGGTATTTATGCAATTGAAATTACAGTGGGTATGTTAAAAATATGCAAATATGAAAACTGTTGCTATGGTCTTGATATTGAATGGAAAGGCTTAGTTACAGATCGTTTCGACTCAATATTTCGAGTTAAATCTTGCGGCAACTGTTTCTCACGTAACACTGCAAACTATATTTAGCACTATTTTGATCTGTCGTTATTTAATGACGCCATAATACATGTGATGTCACAATGTTTCCTTTAAAACCTCATGTGGATTTCTCACTGATAAAAGGTTTTCACTGAAATACATGTTAAAAACATTTTTTCTCAAATAGAATTATGTGAAAGGACAAGTTTTGAAAATTTGCACTATATTGCACTCTAATTATATGATAAGGATGACTTTCCCAGTAGTTTAGAGTGCTTTCCACAGTTTTAAATACCAGATTTCCACTAGTAAGAATAATTATTTTGGTGTTGGTTTTTTTATAAAATCTTCATTTTTGCATAATTTCTCTGCCAAAATGCACTTTAAGACACAAGAAAATTTTATAGAATGCTTTAACAGGGTCTGTGTATTGTAATTAAAGGTTATAATCAGAAGTTTTGTCCTTGTTTTGACTAGTGAATGTATTCTGGAAGAAATTAATTATACATACACATTGTATTCAAAATAAATGAATATAGCGACGAAAGTGTCATTGCCTTATAGTGCTAAAACAACTTTATTTTTTTTTCAGAAATGGACAAAAATACACAGATTTATTCAGAATGTTATACCGATGAAGATCACATAAAAATATTTGGAAAAATCAGAAGTATTGATTTCAATATGGGTCAGGATCCGTAATAGACCTTGAGATGAGGAACTCAGATGACGTAATTAAAAAAAAATATTAGTCCGCCATACAATTGTGGATGCTGTGATTTTAAAAATGGACATAAATGAACAATAAGAACTGTTTTATAGAGCTGATGTGATGAGAAAAGAAAGATGTAGATTTGACCTGAAATAAATTATTAGAAAGGACAATTTTTTTATTGAATTTTATGATCAGAATTTTGGGATTATTTCATGAGGAGAGTGACATTTTTCACCATCTTCCGGGGTCCAGCAATTTGCGAAAAAAGTAATCTCACTTGCCACCCCGAAAATTTAACCAGACATGTATAAATGTATGAGCTTCGATATGAGCCATCATACATGTTCAAGTAAACGATATGGACTGAGCAACGGAGGAAAACGTTACCATTACGGCCTATGGAGAATTAATTGTAAATGTATACCCAATTTAGAAGCTTAATTCCAGAAGTTTTCAGGCTGATTTATGGATGATTTCACCTTGTACACCACCAAAAATGATGGTTAGTAGTTTTTTATTTATACCTAGTTATTATAAATGGTTTAAGATAAATATTATTGATAAAGATCAGCAAAACCTCAATGAAATTTTCGCTTTTAAAATGCATTACTGGCACGGGGCTGAACACTTTTTTTAGGCACAATCATAACTTTGTTTACTTCCGAGATATCCGAAAGGAATTTGTTTACTATATTGAAAAAGGCAAGAAATAACTTTTAAATATTATTAAATTGTAAGTAAACATGACACAATATAGTCTTTGTTATGTAATTATCACTTCGGTCTACAGGAATACCTGATAATCATGGGAGATAACACACTTCATACGAGTAAAGTGAGATACATCATCGCATGTGCTTTTATCCAATGATTTGACCCCTGGTCAGTAGATATATGCAAAAAAACAGAAAACACATGTACATGTTTTAAGAAAATCATGAATTATTATTTTTAATGCACTTGAGCAAAACAAAAGATATTGTCATTTCTCAGTGAAAAAGGGGGAGGGTCAAACCTTTTTGAAAACAATATTTCTGCACCGATTCAACTATTAAGCTAGTTAGCTACTACCCATTGCTTCTAATATAAAAGGTTTAAATGAAGGTTACTAAGCCACAAGGGAGAAGCATTTGTCTTTCTTTGTAATTAAACTTTCAAGAAATAGATTTTTCTCTCTCAATAATACTTATGTATTTAAATCAAATGATAACACAGCCTGAGTAATTTTTTTTTGTCTTATTTCAGTTCCAGACATATCATTACTTTTTAACCTGAGATGGCAAACTAGAGGTTTTAAAAAGTCCTGAATAACTGGTAAGCATTTTGTTTTGTTAGGCAAGCTCTAAATTGTTTATTTATGGTATTTATGCAATTGAAATTACAGTGGGTATGTTAAAAATATGCAAATATGAAAACTGTTGCTATGGTCTTGATATTGAATGGAAAGGCTTAGTTACAGATCGTTTCGACTCAATATTTCGAGTTAAATCTTGCGGCAACTGTTTCTCACGTAACACTGCAAACTATATTTAGCACTATTTTGATCTGTCGTTATTTAATGACGCCATAATACATGTGATGTCACAATGTTTCCTTTAAAACCTCATGTGGATTTCTCACTGATAAAAGGTTTTCACTGAAATACATGTTAAAAACATTTTTTCTCAAATAGAATTATGTGAAAGGACAAGTTTTGAAAATTTGCACTATATTGCACTCTAATTATATGATAAGGATGACTTTCCCAGTAGTTTAGAGTGCTTTCCACAGTTTTAAATACCAGATTTCCACTAGTAAGAATAATTATTTTGGTGTTGGTTTTTTTATAAAATCTTCATTTTTGCATAATTTCTCTGCCAAAATGCACTTTAAGACACAAGAAAATTTTATAGAATGCTTTAACAGGGTCTGTGTATTGTAATTAAAGGTTATAATCAGAAGTTTTGTCCTTGTTTTGACTAGTGAATGTATTCTGGAAGAAATTAATTATACATACACATTGTATTCAAAATAAATGAATATAGCGACGAAAGTGTCATTGCCTTATAGTGCTAAAACAACTTTATTTTTTTTTCAGAAATGGACAAAAATACACAGATTTATTCAGAATGTTATACCGATGAAGATCACATAAAAATATTTGGAAAAATCAGAAGTATTGATTTCAATATGGGTCAGGATCCGTAATAGACCTTGAGATGAGGAACTCAGATGACGTAATTAAAAAAAAATATTGGTCCGCCATACAATTGTGGATGCTGTGTTTTAAAAATGGACATAAATGAACAATAAGAACTGTTTTATAGAGCTGATGTGATGAGAAAAGAAAGATGTAGATTTGACCTGAAATAAATTATTAGAAAGGACAATTTTTTTATTGAATTTTATGATCAGAATTTTGGGATTATTTCATGAGGAGAGTGACATTTTTCACCATCTTCCGGGGTCCAGCAATTTGCGAAAAAAGTAATCTCACTTGCCACCCCGAAAATTTAACCAGACATGTATAAATGTATGAGCTTCGATATGAGCCATCATACATGTTCAAGTAAACGATATGGACTGAGCAACGGAGGAAAACGTTACCATTACGGCCTATGGAGAATTAATTGTAAATGTATACCCAATTTAGAAGCTTAATTCCAGAAGTTTTCAGGCTGATTTATGGATGATTTCACCTTGTACACCACCAAAAATGATGGTTAGTAGTTTTTTATTTATACCTAGTTATTATAAATGGTTTAAGATAAATATTATTGATAAAGATCAGCTAAAACTCAATGAAATTTTCGCTTTTAAAATGCATTACTGGCACGGGGCTGAACACTTTTTTTAGGCACAATCATAACTTTGTTTACTTCCGAGATATCCGAAAGGAATTTGTTTACTATATTGAAAAAGGCAAGAAATAACTTTTAAATATTATTAAATTGTAAGTAAACATGACACAATATAGTCTTTGTTATGTAATTATCACTTCGGTCTACAGGAATACCTGATAATCATGGGAGATAACACACTTCATACGAGTAAAGTGAGATACATCATCGCATGTGCTTTTATCCAATGATTTGACCCCTGGTCAGTAGATATATGCAAAAAAACAGAAAACACATGTACATGTTTTAAGAAAATCATGAATTATTATTTTTAATGCACTTGAGCAAAACAAAAGATATTGTCATTTCTCAGTGAAAAAGGGGGAGGGTCAAACCTTTTTGAAAACAATATTTCTGCACCGATTCAACTATTAAGCTAGTTAGCTACTACCCATTGCTTCTAATATAAAAGGTTTAAATGAAGGTTACTAAGCCACAAGGGAGAAGCATTTGTCTTTCTTTGTAATTAAACTTTCAAGAAATAGATTTTTCTCTCTCAATAATACTTATGTATTTAAATCAAATGATAACACAGGCTGAGTAATTTTTTTTTGTCTTATTTCAGTTCCAGACATATCATTACTTTTTAACCTGAGATGGCAAACTAGAGGTTTTAAAAAGTCCTGAATAACTGGTAAGTATGGAACGCCAAAACTGTCTTGTAATGACCATTTTTCATTATATGATGTGCACTTGTCATTATATGATGTGCACTTACCTTTATATGATGTGCAAACACCTTTATATGACGTCCAAATATGCTTATATTATGTGCAAGTATCTTTATATGATGTCTAAACATCTTTATAGTATGTCTTAACATCTTTATATGATGTCCAAACATCTTTATATGATGTGCAACTACACTTATATGATGTGCATACATACTTATATGATGTGCATACATACTTATATGATGTGCATACATACTTATATGATGTGCAAATGTACTTATACGATGTGCAAATGTACTTATATGATGTGCAAATGTACTTACATGATGTGCAAATGTACTTATATAATGTACAAATGTCCTTATATGATGTGCAAATATACTTATAGGATGTGCAAAAATCCTTATATGATGTGCATTTTCCCTTATATTATGTGCAAACATCTTTATATGATGTGGTTGTGTCATTATATTATGTGCTTGTAATCTTATATCATGGTGTTCGGTTCACTTCATTATATGATGTCGAAACGTCATTATATGATGTGCTTTCATCGTCGTTATGGTCAATGAACATGATTACGATTAGAATGATTACTGTCTACGTCATAACTGATTCCGATCTGCTTCTGCAGAATTGATATAAATCCGGATCAAATCCTAAGTTATTTAAAAAGAGAAAAAACCTAGACATGTTCCTCGATTTTAGATGAAAAAAATAACACCAAATATTGATGGAAAATTGTCAAATTATGAATTTTAATCGATGGGTCTACAATAATGAATATACGGGATCTACAATAATGAGTATACAGTTAACTTATTACGTTTTAGAAAAAACATCTTTAATCTTTTAAGCGAAAGTGCATTTTTAAAATAAAGTGAGACAGTGCATTTTAACAAAAATTAACGTTTCAAACATTTCGGCGGAAGATTAAGATCAATTAATGCAGGAACTAGTCGAAGAATTTCCCGACAGCGGCGAAAATAAGATAAAACCAATTGTGTGGCTCTTATTTATAATAGCTTGGTGTTCGATTTGGGTAAAAGTTCCGTGTTGAAGGCCGTAATTAAACCTATAATTGTTTACTTTTTACACATTATGACTTAGATGTAGAGTTGTCTCATTGGCACTCATATCATATCTTCCTATTTCTATTCATTGCAAAAGACACCAATGAACTCAAAGTCAATTTTGAAAATATTTTATAACGATAGCTATAATATTATCCTCTCTTGCATATATAATTATACCGGTATGGATGATTGGTTGATTAATTTGTTGATTGATGCTTTTTAACGCCACTTTCAACACTATCATGCTAATTCGTGGAGGTGAGTTTATATTGATGGAGGAAGCCGAAGTCCCCGGAAAGAAACACCGACTTTCGGTAGGAAAAACTAATAATTCTATTCAATTGAGATTGGAGTCGAGCTTACCTGCCACGTGTGGGATTCGAACTCACAACCTACATGTTAGTGTTGACAGGCTATATACTTGGACCAATCGGCCACCGAGCCCCCCCCCCCCTTTTCACCCCAAAAAAAAGGAATGAAAAGAGATATGGGATGACCTTCAACTCGGTGCATGACATTTGCTTGCATCTTTTTATTATGTTTTCATGCATTTATTGCACACTTACATGATTATGAATGTACATGTATATTTGACGTCTAGCGGAAAATTGATGTATAAAAGACTATGTGGTATGATTGTCAATGAGACAACTCTCCAGAGGCACCAAATGACACAGGCATTAACAACTGTAGGTCACCGTACGGCCTTCAACAACGAGCAAAGTCCATACCGCATAATCAGCTATAAAAGGCCCGAAATGACAAATGTTAAACAATTCAAACGAGAAAACTAACGGCATAATTTATGTACAAAAAATGAACGAAGATCAAATACCGGTATGTAACACATCAACACACGACAACCACTGAATTACAGGCTCCTGACTTGGGACAGGTGCATATACGTACAGGAAAATATTAATGTGAAATGAATATTAACCCTTATTTGTAATAGACCGACACCCTGAGTCGGATTTTTAACATGCTACTTCGCAGAAATCCATTTCACCTTACGGTGTTACCTGGACAGATTATTCTAATTCCGAGCCGAACAAGTCTTTGATTTTACTCCTTAATTTAGCAGGGAAGCAGCAAATATTAATTTTAAATTCTTTGGTTTTGAACCGGCCGGAATTCGAACCTACGACCAGCAACACTAGAGGCTAACATGCTACCATGAAAGCACCGCCACTAGACAGTTACTCGTAATATAAAAGGAAAGCCGTTCAGATATACAACTCCGTAAACAGGGCTAACATACTGACCATTGATGTTTTTAGGATGATTGCGAGTGAAATGGGGCATGTTTTTTTGGATATGTTTGAATCCAAGTTTCTTGAAAAATATTTTATCTTTTTCAGGAGGGAATCAAAATAATTGTTTCCATTGAAAATGAGAGAAAAAATAAAACAGTAATGAAATTAAAAAAAGACTATATTATTTTTAAAAAAGAGTTTTTTTCATTAAAGTCGAAAAATATGTTTGTCCTGGAACAAGGAAGTACACGTCCTCATGCCCACACTTCATGTTTACATCACGATGACCGTGAGGGCATTCCGATGTATTATCGCAACAGAGATTTGACTTTCGATTTTGACTGGTACATGTAACCGATCGTATTAAAACGCAGACATAATCGAGTGCAACATGACATTCTTTGTCACATTTTTTTTAGAACTTTTTAAATTAATGATATGAAAATGTTACGTCGTTAAAAATATATTTATACATTTGTAAGTAATATATATGCACACGTACAGAATAATTGTGTTAACGCATGCAGAAATAATATCTCAAGTACGTTTATGCGGGGAAAATGAATGCCTACATAAATCCAAACTATTAGAAAATCCGAATTATTACAGAAGAGTTTTCACCATGCACTTGCACTGCACTATTATTAGAATAGTAGAATAGAATGCTATAGCATTTGGATCAAAATAATGTATACATGTAACTGTTATATACAAATATTAATTTAATATAGAACAACAAACCAGAGTATACTGATTTGTATCACTACAATATAATTGTGATTACGGTGAGGTTGAATTCCCTGTCATTTATTCATCATCCAAGCACGAACTTGTCTCAGAAAAAAATATCTCTGTAAGTAAACCTCACTTTCAGGTATATCTGTGATTTTCTTTTAGACAAGTGCGTGTGACCATCCACGAGAACTTGCGGTCATCCGATATTCAGTACTTCAGTCCTTTGATACTGTTTGTTCTAGTAAATATTACATCAGCCAATGAAATTCAGCCTTCACATTTTTGAAGGTGTAGATAAATCCGACAAAACCGAGAAACGTAATGGTCTTTAAACAGAAAATAGAATGGAGCGTTTTCAGACCCACGTAAGCATAGCATGGACACACAATATCTGTATTTTAATTAGATTTGTGTCTGAATGAACATAAAACACTGTATTTATTTTTTGTTAACTGAGGCCTGGTGATCTCTGACAGATGGAGAGTTGTGTTTTCAATTTTTCTAAGTGAAGATTTACGGCGGTGACTTTTAATATTTAGCGTTTATCTATAAAACTACAATAGATTAAAAAAAATAATAGTGCAATGTGTCTGAATATATTCTATGGTAAATTTTAAGGTCCCATTTTGGGCAATTTTGGCTCTTATGAGTTTTTATGTTTTATTGCCTATTATCTTGATACTTGTTTATAGAGAAACCTTTTCTTAGTAAAATAGTTTTCTCGTTTGAATTGTTTTACATTGTCATCATGGGACCTTTTATACTGATTATGCGGTAAGGGCTTTGCTCATTTTGAAGGCCTTACGGTTACCTATAGTTGTTAATTTCTGTGTCATTTTGGTCTCTTGTTGAGAGTTGTCTCATTTGCAATCATACCACATCTTCATTTTTTATATTATAAAAACAGTAAATTATAATTATTGTCATTTTCAATTTTCATCATTGGTGGTGGGGGCGGGGTAGGAAAGATGGGAATTCCTCTAATTTTTTACCGTGAAATAGGGGGAAAATCATTCCAAAGACTTAAACTTTACACCCCCCCCCCTAAAAAAAACCCACCAGAGAACAATTACACATACCTTTCTCAATACAATTGTTCGTAATAACAAAAAAAACCGCATTGAATTCCTTTTGCATTATATAAGTTTAAAATAGCACGTCAATAGTGGATCTAGAACTTCAAGTGTGGAAGTTGTTTGCGACTTGGAATTTAATTTGGATATGCCGGTTATGGTCTCATTGGTGTTTATCACACCTTCATTCAATATTACTAGCTTCAGATTAAACATACTCTGCTAGAAGAAATTATTTTGTTAAAAAAATAAGGATTTAGATTTTAACAGATGAGGCTAAAATTGACGTCTTTCGAGTCAAAACTATTAATTTTTACTGGGGGGGGGGGGGGGGGAGGGGAGTACGATGAGGCTCGAACCCTAAACAGTTATGGCAAGTATGGACATAACCATTCCAGCTTTATACAGGTCTGAATTTGAATTAATTCATTATTCAATATCTGACACATCATAGGTTTGTGACACATTACGTATTATATTGTCCAATATCCGAAATCTTAATATATTGCTAGATTCAACATATCAAAGAACCCTAAGAATTGCTTGTTTTAAGTGCCGTTTTTGGCCCCTTATTTCTAAAAAGTTTTTGTCTGACAACAAAGTATTTACGGACAATGAACACATCGCAAAAACATTGTACTGCGTCAAATCTATAAATATAAACAATTGAATACCACCATTTTATTTAAAAAAAAAAAATCAAAATTAAAGGCTCCCTTTATTTCTTCCTATCCCCTCTTTATGGGGGTTGCAAATGACCGGTCCATTATATAGGTCATTACCCAGTTTCGTGTCATTCTTCAGAAAAATGATATATAAAGACAAACTTCCACAGCTAAAATGATCAGCAAAGCAAACTTTACAAAACAATGAACATACTGGAAATTCATGTACTTACTTCTTTAAAAAAAAAAAAGCCCCTAACGCAAGATATAAATGTATTGTCAAATATAAGCCTAGTACAATGAGCATAGAACATGGCATAAAAGAATCATTTCTTTAATTTAATAACTTTAACTGTATGCCCATTATTGCAGACCTCGTATGTTCATTAATGTAGACCCATTGATTAAAACTAAAGTTTGCAATTCACAATATGACAATTTTCCAATAATATCTGGTGTGATTTTTTTCATCTTAAATCGAGAAACGAACATGTCAAGGTTTTTTTCTTTTTACATCTCAACCATTTTCCAAACGATAGCTACAGATTTGATCCGGGTTTATATATTCTGCAAAAGCAGATCGGAATCAGTTATGACGTAGACAGTAATCATTCTAATCGTAATCATGTTCATTGACCATAACGACGATGAAAGCACACCATAGAATGACGTTTCGACATCATATAATGAATTTAACCGAACCACATGATATAAGATTACAAGCACATAATATAATGACACAACCACATCATATAAAGATGTTGGCACATAATATTAGGGAAAATGTACATCATATAAGGATGTTTGCACATCATATAAGTATATTTGCACATCATATAAGTACATTTGCACATAATATAAGTATATGTGCACATCATATAAGGATATTTGCACATCATATAAGAATGTTTGTACATCATATAAGTATATTTGCACATCATATAAGAACATTTGTACATCATATAAGTATTTATGCACATCATATAAGTATATTTGCACATCATATAAAGATGTTTGGACATCATATATAGATACTTGCACATAATACAAGCATATTTGCACGTCATATAAAGGTGTTTGTACATTCTATAATGACAAGTGCACATCATGTAAAGGTAAATGCACATCATATAATGACAAGTGCACATCATATAATGACAAGTGCACATCATATAATGACAAGTGCACATCATATAAAGGTAAATGCACATCATACAATGAAAATGGTCATAACAAGACAGTTTTGGCGTTCCATAGGTAAGCATTTTGTTTTGTTAGGCAAGCTCTAAATTGTTTATTTATGGTATTTATGCAATTGAAATTACAGTGGGTATGTTAAAAATATGCAAATATGAAAACTGTTGCTATGGTCTTGATATTGAATGGAAAGGCTTAGTTACAGATCGTTTCGACTCAATATTTCGAGTTAAATCTTGCGGCAACTGTTTCTCACGTAACACTGCAAACTATATTTAGCACTATTTTGATCTGTCGTTATTTAATGACGCCATAATACATGTGATGTCACAATGTTTCCTTTAAAACCTCATGTGGATTTCTCACTGATAAAAGGTTTTCACTGAAATACATGTTAAAAACATTTTTTCTCAAATAGAATTATGTGAAAGGACAAGTTTTGAAAATTTGCACTATATTGCACTCTAATTATATGATAAGGATGACTTTCCCAGTAGTTTAGAGTGCTTTCCACAGTTTTAAATACCAGATTTCCACTAGTAAGAATAATTATTTTGGTGTTGGTTTTTTTATAAAATCTTCATTTTTGCATAATTTCTCTGCCAAAATGCACTTTAAGACACAAGAAAATTTTATAGAATGCTTTAACAGGGTCTGTGTATTGTAATTAAAGGTTATAATCAGAAGTTTTGTCCTTGTTTTGACTAGTGAATGTATTCTGGAAGAAATTAATTATACATACACATTGTATTCAAAATAAATGAATATAGCGACGAAAGTGTCATTGCCTTATAGTGCTAAAACAACTTTATTTTTTTTTCAGAAATGGACAAAAATACACAGATTTATTCAGAATGTTATACCGATGAAGATCACATAAAAATATTTGGAAAAATCAGAAGTATTGATTTCAATATGGGTCAGGATCCGTAATAGACCTTGAGATGAGGAACTCAGATGACGTAATTAAAAAAAAATATTAGTCCGCCATACAATTGTGGATGCTGTGATTTTAAAAATGGACATAAATGAACAATAAGAACTGTTTTATAGAGCTGATGTGATGAGAAAAGAAAGATGTAGATTTGACCTGAAATAAATTATTAGAAAGGACAATTTTTTTATTGAATTTTATGATCAGAATTTTGGGATTATTTCATGAGGAGAGTGACATTTTTCACCATCTTCCGGGGTCCAGCAATTTGCGAAAAAAGTAATCTCACTTGCCACCCCGAAAATTTAACCAGACATGTATAAATGTATGAGCTTCGATATGAGCCATCATACATGTTCAAGTAAACGATATGGACTGAGCAACGGAGGAAAACGTTACCATTACGGCCTATGGAGAATTAATTGTAAATGTATACCCAATTTAGAAGCTTAATTCCAGAAGTTTTCAGGCTGATTTATGGATGATTTCACCTTGTACACCACCAAAAATGATGGTTAGTAGTTTTTTATTTATACCTAGTTATTATAAATGGTTTAAGATAAATATTATTGATAAAGATCAGCAAAAACTCAATGAAATTTTCGCTTTTAAAATGCATTACTGGCACGGGGCTGAACACTTTTTTTAGGCACAATCATAACTTTGTTTACTTCCGAGATATCCGAAAGGAATTTGTTTACTATATTGAAAAAGGCAAGAAATAACTTTTAAATATTATTAAATTGTAAGTAAACATGACACAATATAGTCTTTGTTATGTAATTATCACTTCGGTCTACAGGAATACCTGATAATCATGGGAGATAACACACTTCATACGAGTAAAGTGAGATACATCATCGCATGTGCTTTTATCCAATGATTTGACCCCTGGTCAGTAGATATATGCAAAAAAACAGAAAACACATGTACATGTTTTAAGAAAATCATGAATTATTATTTTTAATGCACTTGAGCAAAACAAAAGATATTGTCATTTCTCAGTGAAAAAGGGGGAGGGTCAAACCTTTTTGAAAACAATATTTCTGCACCGATTCAACTATTAAGCTAGTTAGCTACTACCCATTGCTTCTAATATAAAAGGTTTAAATGAAGGTTACTAAGCCACAAGGGAGAAGCATTTGTCTTTCTTTGTAATTAAACTTTCAAGAAATAGATTTTTCTCTCTCAATAATACTTATGTATTTAAATCAAATGATAACACAGCCTGAGTAATTTTTTTTTGTCTTATTTCAGTTCCAGACATATCATTACTTTTTAACCTGAGATGGCAAACTAGAGGTTTTAAAAAGTCCTGAATAACTGGTAAGCATTTTGTTTTGTTAGGCAAGCTCTAAATTGTTTATTTATGGTATTTATGCAATTGAAATTACAGTGGGTATGTTAAAAATATGCAAATATGAAAACTGTTGCTATGGTCTTGATATTGAATGGAAAGGCTTAGTTACAGATCGTTTCGACTCAATATTTCGAGTTAAATCTTGCGGCAACTGTTTCTCACGTAACACTGCAAACTATATTTAGCACTATTTTGATCTGTCGTTATTTAATGACGCCATAATACATGTGATGTCACAATGTTTCCTTTAAAACCTCATGTGGATTTCTCACTGATAAAAGGTTTTCACTGAAATACATGTTAAAAACATTTTTTCTCAAATAGAATTATGTGAAAGGACAAGTTTTGAAAATTTGCACTATATTGCACTCTAATTATATGATAAGGATGACTTTCCCAGTAGTTTAGAGTGCTTTCCACAGTTTTAAATACCAGATTTCCACTAGTAAGAATAATTATTTTGGTGTTGGTTTTTTTATAAAATCTTCATTTTTGCATAATTTCTCTGCCAAAATGCACTTTAAGACACAAGAAAATTTTATAGAATGCTTTAACAGGGTCTGTGTATTGTAATTAAAGGTTATAATCAGAAGTTTTGTCCTTGTTTTGACTAGTGAATGTATTCTGGAAGAAATTAATTATACATACACATTGTATTCAAAATAAATGAATATAGCGACGAAAGTGTCATTGCCTTATAGTGCTAAAACAACTTTATTTTTTTTTCAGAAATGGACAAAAATACACAGATTTATTCAGAATGTTATACCGATGAAGATCACATAAAAATATTTGGAAAAATCAGAAGTATTGATTTCAATATGGGTCAGGATCCGTAATAGACCTTGAGATGAGGAACTCAGATGACGTAATTAAAAAAAAATATTAGTCCGCCATACAATTGTGGATGCTGTGATTTTAAAAATGGACATAAATGAACAATAAGAACTGTTTTATAGAGCTGATGTGATGAGAAAAGAAAGATGTAGATTTGACCTGAAATAAATTATTAGAAAGGACAATTTTTTTATTGAATTTTATGATCAGAATTTTGGGATTATTTCATGAGGAGAGTGACATTTTTCACCATCTTCCGGGGTCCAGCAATTTGCGAAAAAAGTAATCTCACTTGCCACCCCGAAAATTTAACCAGACATGTATAAATGTATGAGCTTCGATATGAGCCATCATACATGTTCAAGTAAACGATATGGACTGAGCAACGGAGGAAAACGTTACCATTACGGCCTATGGAGAATTAATTGTAAATGTATACCCAATTTAGAAGCTTAATTCCAGAAGTTTTCAGGCTGATTTATGGATGATTTCACCTTGTACACCACCAAAAATGATGGTTAGTAGTTTTTTATTTATACCTAGTTATTATAAATGGTTTAAGATAAATATTATTGATAAAGATCAGCAAAAACTCAATGAAATTTTCGCTTTTAAAATGCATTACTGGCACGGGGCTGAACACTTTTTTTAGGCACAATCATAACTTTGTTTACTTCCGAGATATCCGAAAGGAATTTGTTTACTATATTGAAAAAGGCAAGAAATAACTTTTAAATATTATTAAATTGTAAGTAAACATGACACAATATAGTCTTTGTTATGTAATTATCACTTCGGTCTACAGGAATACCTGATAATCATGGGAGATAACACACTTCATACGAGTAAAGTGAGATACATCATCGCATGTGCTTTTATCCAATGATTTGACCCCTGGTCAGTAGATATATGCAAAAAAACAGAAAACACATGTACATGTTTTAAGAAAATCATGAATTATTATTTTTAATGCACTTGAGCAAAACAAAAGATATTGTCATTTCTCAGTGAAAAAGGGGGAGGGTCAAACCTTTTTGAAAACAATATTTCTGCACCGATTCAACTATTAAGCTAGTTAGCTACTACCCATTGCTTCTAATATAAAAGGTTTAAATGAAGGTTACTAAGCCACAAGGGAGAAGCATTTGTCTTTCTTTGTAATTAAACTTTCAAGAAATAGATTTTTCTCTCTCAATAATACTTATGTATTTAAATCAAATGATAACACAGCCTGAGTAATTGTTTTTTGTCTTATTTCAGTTCCAGACATATCATTACTTTTTAACCTGAGATGGCAAACTAGAGGTTTTAAAAAGTCCTGAATAACTGGTAAGCATTTTGTTTTGTTAGGCAAGCTCTAAATTGTTTATTTATGGTATTTATGCAATTGAAATTACAGTGGGTATGTTAAAAATATGCAAATATGAAAACTGTTGCTATGGTCTTGATATTGAATGGAAAGGCTTAGTTACAGATCGTTTCGACTCAATATTTCGAGTTAAATCTTGCGGCAACTGTTTCTCACGTAACACTGCAAACTATATTTAGCACTATTTTGATCTGTCGTTATTTAATGACGCCATAATACATGTGATGTCACAATGTTTCCTTTAAAACCTCATGTGGATTTCTCACTGATAAAAGGTTTTCACTGAAATACATGTTAAAAACATTTTTTCTCAAATAGAATTATGTGAAAGGACAAGTTTTGAAAATTTGCACTATATTGCACTCTAATTATATGATAAGGATGACTTTCCCAGTAGTTTAGAGTGCTTTCCACAGTTTTAAATACCAGATTTCCACTAGTAAGAATAATTATTTTGGTGTTGGTTTTTTTATAAAATCTTCATTTTTGCATAATTTCTCTGCCAAAATGCACTTTAAGACACAAGAAAATTTTATAGAATGCTTTAACAGGGTCTGTGTATTGTAATTAAAGGTTATAATCAGAAGTTTTGTCCTTGTTTTGACTAGTGAATGTATTCTGGAAGAAATTAATTATACATACACATTGTATTCAAAATAAATGAATATAGCGACGAAAGTGTCATTGCCTTATAGTGCTAAAACAACTTTATTTTTTTTTCAGAAATGGACAAAAATACACAGATTTATTCAGAATGTTATACCGATGAAGATCACATAAAAATATTTGGAAAAATCAGAAGTATTGATTTCAATATGGGTCAGGATCCGTAATAGACCTTGAGATGAGGAACTCAGATGACGTAATTAAAAAAAAATATTAGTCCGCCATACAATTGTGGATGCTGTGATTTTAAAAATGGACATAAATGAACAATAAGAACTGTTTTATAGAGCTGATGTGATGAGAAAAGAAAGATGTAGATTTGACCTGAAATAAATTATTAGAAAGGACAATTTTTTTATTGAATTTTATGATCAGAATTTTGGGATTATTTCATGAGGAGAGTGACATTTTTCACCATCTTCCGGGGTCCAGCAATTTGCGAAAAAAGTAATCTCACTTGCCACCCCGAAAATTTAACCAGACATGTATAAATGTATGAGCTTCGATATGAGCCATCATACATGTTCAAGTAAACGATATGGACTGAGCAACGGAGGAAAACGTTACCATTACGGCCTATGGAGAATTAATTGTAAATGTATACCCAATTTAGAAGCTTAATTCCAGAAGTTTTCAGGCTGATTTATGGATGATTTCACCTTGTACACCACCAAAAATTATGGTTAGTAGTTTTTTATTTATACCTAGTTATTATAAATGGTTTAAGATAAATATTATTGATAAAGATCAGCAAAAACTCAATGAAATTTTCGCTTTTAAAATGCATTACTGGCACGGGGCTGAACACTTTTTTTAGGCACAATCATAACTTTGTTTACTTCCGAGATATCCGAAAGGAATTTGTTTACTATATTGAAAAAGGCAAGAAATAACTTTTAAATATTATTAAATTGTAAGTAAACATGACACAATATAGTCTTTGTTATGTAATTATCACTTCGGTCTACAGGAATACCTGATAATCATGGGAGATAACACACTTCATACGAGTAAAGTGAGATACATCATCGCATGTGCTTTTATCCAATGATTTGACCCCTGGTCAGTAGATATATGCAAAAAAACAGAAAACACATGTACATGTTTTAAGAAAATCATGAATTATTATTTTTAATGCACTTGAGCAAAACAAAAGATATTGTCATTTCTCAGTGAAAAAGGGGGAGGGTCAAACCTTTTTGAAAACAATATTTCTGCACCGATTCAACTATTAAGCTAGTTAGCTACTACCCATTGCTTCTAATATAAAAGGTTTAAATGAAGGTTACTAAGCCGCAAGGGAGAAGCATTTGTCTTTCTTTGTAATTAAACTTTCAAGAAATAGATTTTTCTCTCTCAATAATACTTATGTATTTAAATCAAATGATAACACAGCCTGAGTAATTTTTTTTTGTCTTATTTCAGTTCCAGACATATCATTACTTTTTAACCTGAGATGGCAAACTAGAGGTTTTAAAAAGTCCTGAATAACTGGTAAGCATTTTGTTTTGTTAGGCAAGCTCTAAATTGTTTATTTATGGTATTTATGCAATTGAAATTACAGTGGGTATGTTAAAAATATGCAAATATGAAAACTGTTGCTATGGTCTTGATATTGAATGGAAAGGCTTAGTTACAGATCGTTTCGACTCAATATTTCGAGTTAAATCTTGCGGCAACTGTTTCTCACGTAACACTGCAAACTATATTTAGCACTATTTTGATCTGTCGTTATTTAATGACGCCATAATACATGTGATGTCACAATGTTTCCTTTAAAACCTCATGTGGATTTCTCACTGATAAAAGGTTTTCACTGAAATACATGTTAAAAACATTTTTTCTCAAATAGAATTATGTGAAAGGACAAGTTTTGAAAATTTGCACTATATTGCACTCTAATTATATGATAAGGATGACTTTCCCAGTAGTTTAGAGTGCTTTCCACAGTTTTAAATACCAGATTTCCACTAGTAAGAATAATTATTTTGGTGTTGGTTTTTTTATAAAATCTTCATTTTTGCATAATTTCTCTGCCAAAATGCACTTTAAGACACAAGAAAATTTTATAGAATGCTTTAACAGGGTCTGTGTATTGTAATTAAAGGTTATAATCAGAAGTTTTGTCCTTGTTTTGACTAGTGAATGTATTCTGGAAGAAATTAATTATACATACACATTGTATTCAAAATAAATGAATATAGCGACGAAAGTGTCATTGCCTTATAGTGCTAAAACAACTTTATTTTTTTTTCAGAAATGGACAAAAATACACAGATTTATTCAGAATGTTATACCGATGAAGATCACATAAAAATATTTGGAAAAATCAGAAGTATTGATTTCAATATGGGTCAGGATCCGTAATAGACCTTGAGATGAGGAACTCAGATGACGTAATTAAAAAAAAATATTAGTCCGCCATACAATTGTGGATGCTGTGATTTTAAAAATGGACATAAATGAACAATAAGAACTGTTTTATAGAGCTGATGTGATGAGAAAAGAAAGATGTAGATTTGACCTGAAATAAATTATTAGAAAGGACAATTTTTTTATTGAATTTTATGATCAGAATTTTGGGATTATTTCATGAGGAGAGTGACATTTTTCACCATCTTCCGGGGTCCAGCAATTTGCGAAAAAAGTAATCTCACTTGCCACCCCGAAAATTTAACCAGACATGTATAAATGTATGAGCTTCGATATGAGCCATCATACATGTTCAAGTAAACGATATGGACTGAGCAACGGAGGAAAACGTTACCATTACGGCCTATGGAGAATTAATTGTAAATGTATACCCAATTTAGAAGCTTAATTCCAGAAGTTTTCAGGCTGATTTATGGATGATTTCACCTTGTACACCACCAAAAATGATGGTTAGTAGTTTTTTATTTATACCTAGTTATTATAAATGGTTTAAGATAAATATTATTGATAAAGATCAGCAAAACCTCAATGAAATTTTCGCTTTTAAAATGCATTACTGGCACGGGGCTGAACACTTTTTTTAGGCACAATCATAACTTTGTTTACTTCCGAGATATCCGAAAGGAATTTGTTTACTATATTGAAAAAGGCAAGAAATAACTTTTAAATATTATTAAATTGTAAGTAAACATGACACAATATAGTCTTTGTTATGTAATTATCACTTCGGTCTACAGGAATACCTGATAATCATGGGAGATAACACACTTCATACGAGTAAAGTGAGATACATCATCGCATGTGCTTTTATCCAATGATTTGACCCCTGGTCAGTAGATATATGCAAAAAAAACAGAAAACACATGTACATGTTTTAAGAAAATCATGAATTATTATTTTTAATGCACTTGAGCAAAACAAAAGATATTGTCATTTCTCAGTGAAAAAGGGGGAGGGTCAAACCTTTTTGAAAACAATATTTCTGCACCGATTCAACTATTAAGCTAGTTAGCTACTACCCATTGCTTCTAATATAAAAGGTTTAAATGAAGGTTACTAAGCCACAAGGGAGAAGCATTTGTCTTTCTTTGTAATTAAACTTTCAAGAAATAGATTTTTCTCTCTCAATAATACTTATGTATTTAAATCAAATGATAACACAGCCTGAGTAATTTTTTTTTGTCTTATTTCAGTTCCAGACATATCATTACTTTTTAACCTGAGATGGCAAACTAGAGGTTTTAAAAAGTCCTGAATAACTGGTAAGCATTTTGTTTTGTTAGGCAAGCTCTAAATTGTTTATTTATGGTATTTATGCAATTGAAATTACAGTGGGTATGTTAAAAATATGCAAATATGAAAACTGTTGCTATGGTCTTGATATTGAATGGAAAGGCTTAGTTACAGATCGTTTCGACTCAATATTTCGAGTTAAATCTTGCGGCAACTGTTTCTCACGTAACACTGCAAACTATATTTAGCACTATTTTGATCTGTCGTTATTTAATGACGCCATAATACATGTGATGTCACAATGTTTCCTTTAAAACCTCATGTGGATTTCTCACTGATAAAAGGTTTTCACTGAAATACATGTTAAAAACATTTTTTCTCAAATAGAATTATGTGAAAGGACAAGTTTTGAAAATTTGCACTATATTGCACTCTAATTATATGATAAGGATGACTTTCCCAGTAGTTTAGAGTGCTTTCCACAGTTTTAAATACCAGATTTCCACTAGTAAGAATAATTATTTTGGTGTTGGTTTTTTTATAAAATCTTCATTTTTGCATAATTTCTCTGCCAAAATGCACTTTAAGACACAAGAAAATTTTATAGAATGCTTTAACAGGGTCTGTGTATTGTAATTAAAGGTTATAATCAGAAGTTTTGTCCTTGTTTTGACTAGTGAATGTATTCTGGAAGAAATTAATTATACATACACATTGTATTCAAAATAAATGAATATAGCGACGAAAGTGTCATTGCCTTATAGTGCTAAAACAACTTTATTTTTTTTTCAGAAATGGACAAAAATACACAGATTTATTCAGAATGTTATACCGATGAAGATCACATAAAAATATTTGGAAAAATCAGAAGTATTGATTTCAATATGGGTCAGGATCCGTAATAGACCTTGAGATGAGGAACTCAGATGACGTAATTAAAAAAAAATATTAGTCCGCCATACAATTGTGGATGCTGTGATTTTAAAAATGGACATAAATGAACAATAAGAACTGTTTTATAGAGCTGATGTGATGAGAAAAGAAAGATGTAGATTTGACCTGAAATAAATTATTAGAAAGGACAATTTTTTTATTGAATTTTATGATCAGAATTTTGGGATTATTTCATGAGGAGAGTGACATTTTTCACCATCTTCCGGGGTCCAGCAATTTGCGAAAAAAGTAATCTCACTTGCCACCCCGAAAATTTAACCAGACATGTATAAATGTATGAGCTTCGATATGAGCCATCATACATGTTCAAGTAAACGATATGGACTGAGCAACGGAGGAAAACGTTACCATTACGGCCTATGGAGAATTAATTGTAAATGTATACCCAATTTAGAAGCTTAATTCCAGAAGTTTTCAGGCTGATTTATGGATGATTTCACCTTGTACACCACCAAAAATGATGGTTAGTAGTTTTTTATTTATACCTAGTTATTATAAATGGTTTAAGATAAATATTATTGATAAAGATCAGCAAAACCTCAATGAAATTTTCGCTTTTAAAATGCATTACTGGCACGGGGCTGAACACTTTTTTTAGGCACAATCATAACTTTGTTTACTTCCGAGATATCCGAAAGGAATTTGTTTACTATATTGAAAAAGGCAAGAAATAACTTTTAAATATTATTAAATTGTAAGTAAACATGACACAATATAGTCTTTGTTATGTAATTATCACTTCGGTCTACAGGAATACCTGATAATCATGGGAGATAACACACTTCATACGAGTAAAGTGAGATACATCATCGCATGTGCTTTTATCCAATGATTTGACCCCTGGTCAGTAGATATATGCAAAAAAAACAGAAAACACATGTACATGTTTTAAGAAAATCATGAATTATTATTTTTAATGCACTTGAGCAAAACAAAAGATATTGTCATTTCTCAGTGAAAAAGGGGGAGGGTCAAACCTTTTTGAAAACAATATTTCTGCACCGATTCAACTATTAAGCTAGTTAGCTACTACCCATTGCTTCTAATATAAAAGGTTTAAATGAAGGTTACTAAGCCACAAGGGAGAAGCATTTGTCTTTCTTTGTAATTAAACTTTCAAGAAATAGATTTTTCTCTCTCAATAATACTTATGTATTTAAATCAAATGATAACACAGCCTGAGTAATTTTTTTTTGTCTTATTTCAGTTCCAGACATATCATTACTTTTTAACCTGAGATGGCAAACTAGAGGTTTTAAAAAGTCCTGAATAACTGGTAAGCATTTTGTTTTGTTAGGCAAGCTCTAAATTGTTTATTTATGGTATTTATGCAATTGAAATTACAGTGGGTATGTTAAAAATATGCAAATATGAAAACTGTTGCTATGGTCTTGATATTGAATGGAAAGGCTTAGTTACAGATCGTTTCGACTCAATATTTCGAGTTAAATCTTGCGGCAACTGTTTCTCACGTAACACTGCAAACTATATTTAGCACTATTTTGATCTGTCGTTATTTAATGACGCCATAATACATGTGATGTCACAATGTTTCCTTTAAAACCTCATGTGGATTTCTCACTGATAAAAGGTTTTCACTGAAATACATGTTAAAAACATTTTTTCTCAAATAGAATTATGTGAAAGGACAAGTTTTGAAAATTTGCACTATTGTAACACTGCCTCTCGGGTGCTAGAGTCGGACACCAGAGAACACAATGAACATAAAGTAAAGGGATCTTTTTATTGTGTGTATGTATATTAGGATAAAATATTAGGGTCGACGTCTAGTTGGTTTACCGTCGACCAAAACACTCTACCGATATGGATTTTATATTTGTTTTGTTATTACTGTATATTTACTAAATATTCGTGGAATAAAATACATGAAATAGAACAGTTTAGATGCTTTATTATTATTTATAAAAATGCTGGACTGGTAGTGGTACAGCTCTGTTCCTGGCCTAGTCCGGTTCCTAGTATGGTTGGTCTTATCTATAACTAACCTAAACAGAGACTTTACTCTGTCACTATCTAAATATTATTAAACTACCAATGTGTAGCGCTAAACTCGATCACATTAAAGTAAATCAACCAGATTCACTAACCCACAGTTTATAATAAGTCTCAATTCCTTAAGACATAAGAAATACATTCAACAATCAACAATTCTTTATAGGTAATCACAAAATCGTTCCTACCATAAAGCTTCCGTAATAAATATTAAATACTTGACTTTCTTAAAGTTTGTCACCTAGGAATTTCACCTAACAAAACAAGTTGCACAAAACTATATATGTATTTGCACCAAGCAATATTTACACCAAGGATTTTCACCTAAAACATTATTTGCTCCAAGCAATATATTTACACCCAGGAATTACACCTAAACCATCAATTGCACCAATAAATATTCGCACCAAGGATTTGCTCCCATTTGGCACCTAAAGTTTGCACCAAGGATTTGCTCCCGATTTGGCACCTAAAGTTTGCACCAATAAATATTTGCACCAAGGATTTGCTCCCATTTGGCACCTAAAGTTTGCACCAAGGATTTGCTCCCGATTTGGCACCTAAAGTTTGCACCAATAAATATTTGCACCAAGGATTTGCTCCCGATTTGGCACCTAAAGTTTGCACCAATAAATATTTGCACCAAGGATTTGCTCCCGATTTGGCACCTAAAGTTTGCACCAATAAATATTTGCACCAAGGATTTGCTCCCGATTTGGCACCTAAAGTTTGCACCAATAAATATTTGCACCAAGGATTTGCTCCCGATTTGGCACCTAAAGTTTGCACCAATAAATATTTGCACCAAGGATTTGCTCCCGAATTGGCACCTAAAGTTTGCACCAATAAATATTTGCACCAAGGATTTGCTCCCGATTTGGCACCTAAAGTTTGCACCAATAAATATTTGCACCAAGGATTTGCTCCCGATTTGGCACCTAAAGTTTGCACCAATAAATATTTGCACCAAGGATTTGCTCCCGATTTGGCACCTAAAGTTTGCACCAATAAATATTTGCACCAAGGATTTGCTCCCGATTTGGCACCTAAAGTTTGCACCAATAAATATTTGCACCAAGGATTTGCTCCCGATTTGGCACCTAAAGTTTGCACCAATAAATATTTGCACCAAGGATTTGCTCCCGATTTGGCACCTAAAGTTTGCACCAATAAATATTTGCACCAAGGATTTGCTCCCGATTTGGCACCTAAAGTTTGCACCAATAAATATTTGCACCAAGGATTTGCTCCCGATTTGGCACCTAAAGTTTGCACCAATAAATATTTGCACCAAGGATTTGCTCCCGATTTGGCACCTAAAGTTTGCACCAATAAATATTTGCACCAAGGATTTGCTCCCGATTTGGCACCTAAAGTTTGCACCAATAAATGACAATAAGTCTATAATGGGTGCAATTTAGTATTTACTAACTTTTCCTAAATCTACTGTGTTTTCGGACATTCTTTTCTATCTTTTGAATTTGCCACTCTACTTAACAATCTATCTAGTGACTGCCTCCCTTTGTTATTGATTTTAGTTTTATACCAATATCAGCCAATCACTAACGTTCTTACTAACGAACGACCAATCAGCAGCCATGTTTCTGATTAGGGAAATTCCCTTCAGAACAACTGAGAATGTAAACACACGATGTTTTCACAGAATAAAGATGTTTTCCAGCGGAATAATAACTAGAACCAACATGTTTTATACTCTTGGTGATATCTACACCTATTGGATAACATAATACTTGAACCACAAAGGTTATTATTCTAAATTAACAACCAAAATATCGATATCAACACTACGGTGACCAATTGGCAAGTTGTCACCGCAAGTAAATCCTTATCCTTACAAAATAAAGGACTTAATATTATTATACTTATCAATGCTATAATTGTCCAACAAACTGTTTATCCCCCCAGAATTATATAAAAGACCGATTTCAAGCTCTTGTGGGAAGTACAGATAAACTTCCGTTCTGCCCCGGCTACCAAAACAACGTTGTACGAACTAGACACAATATTTTTACCACCCAAAACAATCAATTATTGTACAATCCTCAAGTCATATGAACTAAAATACATGTTATTAAATCTCACTAGCAATTATTCCACCTTATTAGGTTTAAGAACAATACACACAAAATATGTGGGTAAAAAGGGGGAGGCCAGCATTACATTGCCCCCATCTTTCAGGATTTGGTCCCCAAATAGGACTGACTGATGAGATTCACATTGATACTGATCATTCTATTATTTAGGAATAATTTAACAACTGTTATTCCATCCTTATCATTTTGTTTTTCTTTTGGACCAAAACCTGTGTTAACAGTACTCCATTTCTTTGATTTTTTAATTAGCAAAGAACAAATATTTTTCTCTATTAACATTTTACTTTAAACAATCCAAATTAGTTAAATTTAACAATTTCCATACTAAGGAACTCTCTCCTTCTATATAATCACTATTGTAGTCACCAACACATTTAGCTTCTGCAATCTGTACTCATAACATTCTTAACAGGTAGTAAACCGACAAGCACAAAGGTCATTTAACCTTTCCTCTACAATAGCTTTTAGTCCAAACAGTTTATAAAACTTAGCTTCTTGTGCAAGCTCATTGAGATAGTGGTGTTCTCTTGGGAGGTATCTTTTCTCTACGATACAATTGTTCCTTAGATAGTTGAGGATGATCTTGAAATGGGCTGGATCCCTGTCAAAACTATAGACATTTTTGCAAGGGCGAAAAGCACTATTGGGATTAAGCATAAGAGCGAATATTGATGATGGATCAGCTCTCATAGTTGGCTTGCTGGTTTCAAATTTAGTGCCTCCTACATTTAAAATGAGCATGTTCTCTTGGCATTCTTGTAATTCTTGGAGGTAGGCGTCGATTGCCTCAGTGTTTGGTGTCAAAACGACGCTCCTCACTGAACTATCTTCTGTCGTTTCAACTGCTGGTTCCCTTTCTGTTTTTGATTTTACTAGTGACGATGAGGATGAGGATGAGGAACTAGATGAGGATGATGATGAACTAGAACTAGAGTTCTTCACTGATGCCTTCCCTTCTGATTTTTCTAATGTCTTCACCTCCTTCTCTGTGACGGTCAACTCAATCTCTGGAGTGTTTGCATCTCCAGTCTCCATACTAACACTAAGGTCTTCTCCGATCTCACTGGAGAGATCCTTAAGGACAGATTTTATCTTTTCCAACTTTTCCTCCCTAGTCTCAATTTTCTTTACTTTCTTTGTTTTAGGTTGCAGGTTCTCTTTGTCTTCACCTTTCCTCTTTTTGTCTAACACATCTCGGGCATCCTCTTTCTTTGACACGTTTGTCCTCACTGAACATTTTTCTGATGGAGCATAGCTCCTCTCTGAAGGGGCAAAGCTTCTTTCAGAAGCAGCGTAGTTCCTTCTTTTTGGAATCTGTAGCTCTTCTCCCTCCTCATTAACTAATTTCATTTTAGTGGCTAACTCTTCTCTCTTAAACTTTTCCAACGCTACTTCTGCTTCTCTCCCCCGTTGACCTGTTTTATTGTCGAAACATATCATTTCTCTCTCCGACACCTGGCAACCATGAGTGAGAGTCCTCCTGGGAAACAGCTTTTTACACTCCGGGCACTTCCACCCGAAGTCACTGTGCCTTTCCAGTATATGGCGCTCTGCACTCCATCTTTTATCAAATGTCAGGTCATCACAGATGATGCACATCCATTTATTCTACAAGAGAAATATATAATTCGTTATTCTCTTAATATTTTTAGGGTTTGTTATGTTATATTACCTATCAATATAACGTACAATAATTTTAAAACAAATTGGATAACACTGGCTAATAATCAACTCTGATTATCAGTCATACTTGACAAGAAAACTAAAATGTCTTGTCACATCATAACTAATACATTTTTATATATTTACTTTATTACAAACTATAACTATTTTTAACTACACAATATGTACATATATATATACAAATATCAACTAAGCAGTCATCTTTAATCAGAAGACTGTTGAAACCATGTGGGACTGTTCTCTCCAACATATCGTTTGAGCTTGTCATGGTGAACAACCTTAGGTTTACTTTTTGGGGTCATCTTTATTCGATATAGTACGTCGTTTAGACGACTGATGACCACATAGGGTCCATGCCAGGGTCGCTGAAATTTAGGATTTCTTCCGACTTTCCTCTGGTATTGGTAGTACCAGACGTGATCACCCACGTTATACTTAGTATGGTGAATCTTATGGTCATATGTTTTTTTCATTGAATTCGAAGATAGATTCATCTTTCTACGGGCCAATTCATGAACCCTGCCTATAGCTTGTTCTAGCTTGTCCAGATAGTCATCTGGTTGAGGGTTAGAGCCATCTGACTCTTTGAAAGGTCTACCCATGACAAGATCTACAGGGAGATTAATTTCCCTTCCGAACATCATTTGACAAGGAGTAACTCCTGTCGTCTCATGCTCGGACGAACGATAGGCCATCATAACGAGTGGAATATACTGGTCCCAGTCTCTCTGATGTTCGGAGACAAAAGACGCCAACATATTAACCACTGTTCTCATATAGCGCTCTGCCATACCATCGGACTGAGGTCTCATGACTGTTGTTCGAGTCTTATCGATGTCAAGCACTTTACATAATTCTTGAAACACTCGAGCTTCAAAATTTGCTCCCTGGTCAGTGTGTAATTGCATAGGGACACCAAAGATGGTGACAAAGTTTTCAATGAAAGCTCTGGCAACTGTTTGTGCCTCTTGATTCACGATCGGAATCGCATGGACAAACTTAGTGAAATAATCACCGATCACCAGTACATGTTTGTTTCCATATTCGGAAGTTGGAAGTGGACCCATTATGTCCATGGCCACTCTTTCGAGGGGGGCACCGACATTGTACTGGCGCATCGGAGCTTTCGCCTTACAAACCGGCGATTTCCTACTGGCACATACATCACATTTGTGACACCAGCGTTCAACAAATTTTCTTACCCCAAACCAGAAATACCTCTGTCTTACTTTGCTCAGGGTTTTCTTTACCCCTAGATGTCCACCACCCATTGCACTGTCATGCAAATGTTTGAGAACAAGATCTTTAAAAATCTCTGGTAATACTATTAGCCAAGAAATAGTGCTGCCATCGTCACTCTCCCATTTTCTATATAACACCCCATCTTTTATATCAAAAGATTCAAGTCGAGTCCAATAGAACTTTACCCCTGGACCATATTTGGAGATTTCGGACCACTCTGGCTTAGTGGAATTAACCAACCACTGCCGAACTATTCCTAATATGTTATCTTGCTCTTGCTCTTTTTGAAGGTCAAGACTTTTGTCAAAATCGCCAGACTCCTTGGAAGAAATAAGCCCATTGGGGAGAATTTCTGGTGTTGTTTTTTTCATACTTCTTGTTTGAACCGCTCTCACATCAAAGTCCATTTGACCTTTAGTACTCGAGTCAGACCAACAAACATCGGTTAATGTTTCTCCGGTTGGCATAAGCATCTGGTACGTCATTGGACCTTGACATGAGGGGTTTATTTGATTACTGTCCAGTTTTTCACCCATGCATTCCTTATTTGAAATTGCTTCCATAGGTGTACCTGGGTTTGGACAAACTAAGGTTTTACCATACACGCATTTATCATTTGTAAATGCCTCGTTGTGTATAGTATTAACGTCTTCCAAACCCGGGTTTACCTGTGCCTTGACTTGATCATTCTTCAATTGCTCGGTAGCAACTCCTGCTTCTGCGTCATGAGCTAAAACTCCGACAACAGATGCACTCGCTTGAGTTTCTTTCTTTGAGCAATGCGAACAATTTTCCGGGCAAGGTCGTCGACTCAGAGCATCGGCATTACAATGAATGCGCCCTGGACGATGTATTATTGTGAACTGATAACCACCAAGAACTTCTAACCAACGGGCAAGTTGACCCTCTGGGTTTTTAAAATTCATAAGCCACCTGAGGGACCCATGGTCACTTCTTACAATAAATTGGGCCCATAAAGATAATGGTGGAAATTCTTTACGGCTAGGACAATAGCAAGAAGTTCTTTCCGGGTTACACAATAATTTTTCTCACATTTTGAAAAGGTTTTGCTATAATATGCAATCGGTTTTTCAATACCATCTTGCATTTGAGCCAACACAGCTCCCATCCCATAGAAACTTGCGTCACAGTCAAGGGTGAATTCTCCCTTATCTAATGGATAACCAAGCACTGGGGCAGTTATCAATAATTCTTTCAACTTAGTGAAGGCCTCTTGGCAATCAACGGACCAATTAAATTTGCTACCTTTCTCCGTTAATTTATGAAGAGGTTTTGCAACTATGGCAAAATCTTTGACAAAACGTCTATAATAGGAACAAAATCCGATAAAACTTCTGGTGTCTTTAACGTTTTTCGGGACAGGCCAATCACGCACAGCGCTGATTTTTGCCTCGTCCGTACGTATACCATCTTGAGTTACCCTATGACCTAAAAACGTAACTTCGCTGCGTGTAAGTACACATTTGCCTGGATGTAATTTTAAATTTAATTGCCTCAAGCGATCACAAACTTCTCTTAGATTTCTAAGATGTTCCTCAAAATCTTTAGAATAGACAATTATGTCGTCAAGATAGACTAAACAAATTTTCCATGTCAGGCCTGAAAATATTCTTTCTACTAATCGTTCAAAGGTGGCAGGTGCTCCACTTAATCCAAAGCATAACACCTTGAACTGCCACAGACCACTCCCTGGAATAGCAAAAGCAGTCTTTTCGCGATCGCTTTCCTCCAGGTCACATTGCCAATAACCTGACCTCATATCAAGAGTCGAAAACCATTTATTTCCACTCAAAGCATCAAGAGTATCATCTATTCTCGGTAAGGGCTGACAATCATTTAGGGTAATAGAGTTAAGTTTTCTAAAATCACAACAAAATCGTATACTCTCATCAGTTTTCTTTACCATTACTACTGGGGAACACCAAGCACTGCTTGATGGTTCAATTATACCCCGGGAAGCCATAGTTTCTATCTCTTTTTCGGCCGCTTCCCGCTTTGCTAAGGGTAACCTATAAGGCCTTTGCTTTATAGGGGGTGCGTTCCCAGTATTTATCTTATGCTTAATCAGTTCTGTATGCCCTATATCAGAGGATGATGTAGAAAATACATCAGCATAAGAACATAAAAAATCCTTCAACTGATTTTTATTCTCCTTGCAGAGTCCATCTGATCCCTTTTCAAACACTTCAATCAAATGCTCTGGCATTTCTTTTTCAGTTGCAACTTTAATGCAGTTCACTGACTCTTTAGGTTTATCAACAGAAACTACTTGTTGCACATCAACTGGTTCAAACAAACCAGCAACAGTGTTCTTGTGAACTTTTATAGGGTCTTCACTAAAATTTATAACTCTTAACGGGATTGTGTTCGAGTTTTGTTGGATTACAGACCTAGCTAACAAAAGCCCTGTTTTCTCAATAAACTCTTTATTTGTCTCCACAATTCCAATTGAATTGTATTTTATCCGCCCGAAGGCATGTCCTTTTATTATCATTTCGCTGTGAGGTGGAACCTCAACTGTCTCGGCTATAGAAACTTTACAACATGAAACTTCGCCTTGATTTGTAAAATAAGGAATGAAATCATTTCCTATTCGTAAACTGCCTTTAGTAAATAGTATATCAATGTGAAATCTACTCATGAAATCTGTGCCTATAATAGCAGCGTCTTTAATTTCTGCTAATAGAAACTCATGTTTACACACATGGTTTCCTAATTTTATTTCTAAATCTACTTTCCCACTGAATTCAGAAGCAGCACCTGTCGCTGTAAGAAGATTCATGCGAACAGGTATAACTTGGGGTCTTAATTCTAAAGGAATACTATCAAAAATATCTTTTCTTAAAATAGATACACTTGCTCCAGAATCTATGAGAAAAGGTATAGATAATGAATTAATTGTACCCAAAACAAAACAACCATTTTGTTGCCCCCAAGTTACATTTGAAATTATGGTATTAGGCCTTCTTACCGCTGTCGGGGGTTGGCCTGCGCTCCCGACACTTGCTCGTTTTCCGATCTCTGATTACCCCTTCTATTGTGATCAAAATTTCCATTCTGATTTCCAGACCTTTGAAAATTTCTATTGTTTTGATTTCTACCGAAACCATTATTATTTTGATTTCTTTGAACATTTCCACCCCTATTCTGCTGACTATTGTTATTTCTGTTAATAGAGTTAACTTCATTTTGCAAGGTTTTCATGCCATCTTTTAACTCTCTGAGATCCGATTTTAAAGTGTCATCACTAGATTCGACCACAGCCGTTCTTATGGATCTCCCCTTTTGTTTATCTGCCAGTCTTAGAGCTTCTAGACGGACAGAAATATTTTCTGCCTCACCTATTGTCTTTGGCCCTACTTCTCTCAGTCGGAGGCGTATATCAGCCTCAGGAATGGCATCTATAAAATAGTCAAGGGCCAACGTGTCCCTGACCAAAGATGAAGTACCCGGATAAGCCTTACGGGTAAGTTTCTTAATAGCTTGGGCAAGCTCTGGTAGTGATTCCTGTCTGAATCTTACTCTTGTTTGTAACTCTGCCCTAAATACCTCTGATCTATTAATTGAGCCAAATCTACTTTTCAGTGCGGTGACTAAACAATCAAAATCATGTCTTTCCCCATTTGAAATTTCATTAAGTATTGCCCTGGCGTTCCCTGATAAACTGCTTGCCAAAAGCAGTGCTTTTGTTTTTGAGTCCCAAACATTAAGTTCGGCCAACAAATCAAATTGAGTCAAATACTCTTCCAAATCATCAGAGCCGTCATAGATTTGTGGCTTAATTTTACAAGAAATTTCAGATTTTGACCGTCGGACCTCAGAAAAATGACTATTATTCTGATCATCCTTATCATGTCTAACATCGGGTCCCATATTATTATCTAGGGAACTTTCATTGCCCCGTCCTAAAATTGGGGTAGACCTAGTGTCAACAGTGTGCTTTTCAAACTTTTCAAACATCTTACTCATATCACTTGAAAAGTCAGAAAAACATCTGTCCATCCGAAGCCTAATTTCTGCCCTAGCTTCGGCCATCATTCTCTCTGTCCTTCTAAAAATTTCAGTACCTTGAGCGTCTATTTCATTTTCATGAATAGTTGCTTCAGCATCACCATGTGTCTCATTCAAGTGTGGGCCAAACGTAACTACGTTTGAATCGTCCATTATTTTCTATCTATGATCTTATATATTCAACTTAATCTGACTCTATAAATTTATCCCACCGCTGCCACCAATTGTAACACTGCCTCTCGGGTGCTAGAGTCGGACACCAGAGAACACAATGAACATAAAGTAAAGGGATCTTTTTATTGTGTGTATGTATATTAGGATAAAATATTAGGGTCGACGTCTAGTTGGTTTACCGTCGACCAAAACACTCTACCGATATGGATTTTATATTTGTTTTGTTATTACTGTATATTTACTAAATATTCGTGGAATAAAATACATGAAATAGAACAGTTTAGATGCTTTATTATTATTTATAAAAATGCTGGACTGGTAGTGGTACAGCTCTGTTCCTGGCCTAGTCCGGTTCCTAGTATGGTTGGTCTTATCTATAACTAACCTAAACAGAGACTTTACTCTGTCACTATCTAAATATTATTAAACTACCAATGTGTAGCGCTAAACTCGATCACATTAAAGTAAATCAACCAGATTCACTAACCCACAGTTTATAATAAGTCTCAATTCCTTAAGACATAAGAAATACATTCAACAATCAACAATTCTTTATAGGTAATCACAAAATCGTTCCTACCATAAAGCTTCCGTAATAAATATTAAATACTTGACTTTCTTAAAGTTTGTCACCTAGGAATTTCACCTAACAAAACAAGTTGCACAAAACTATATATGTATTTGCACCAAGCAATATTTACACCAAGGATTTTCACCTAAAACATTATTTGCTCCAAGCAATATATTTACACCCAGGAATTACACCTAAACCATCAATTGCACCAATAAATATTCGCACCAAGGATTTGCTCCCATTTGGCACCTAAAGTTTGCACCAAGGATTTGCTCCCGATTTGGCACCTAAAGTTTGCACCAATAAATATTTGCACCAAGGATTTGCTCCCATTTGGCACCTAAAGTTTGCACCAAGGATTTGCTCCCGATTTGGCACCTAAAGTTTGCACCAATAAATATTTGCACCAAGGATTTGCTCCCGATTTGGCACCTAAAGTTTGCACCAATAAATATTTGCACCAAGGATTTGCTCCCGATTTGGCACCTAAAGTTTGCACCAATAAATATTTGCACCAAGGATTTGCTCCCGATTTGGCACCTAAAGTTTGCACCAATAAATATTTGCACCAAGGATTTGCTCCCGATTTGGCACCTAAAGTTTGCACCAATAAATATTTGCACCAAGGATTTGCTCCCGATTTGGCACCTAAAGTTTACACCAATAAATATTTGCACCAAGGATTTGCTCCCGATTTGGCACCTAAAGTTTGCACCAATAAATATTTGCACCAAGGATTTGCTCCCGATTTGGCACCTAAAGTTTGCACCAATAAATATTTGCACCAAGGATTTGCTCCCGATTTGGCACCTAAAGTTTGCACCAATAAATATTTGCACCAAGGATTTGCTCCCGATTTGGCACCTAAAGTTTGCACCAATAAATATTTGCACCAAGGATTTGCTCCCGATTTGGCACCTAAAGTTTGCACCAATAAATATTTGCACCAAGGATTTGCTCCCGATTTGGCACCTAAAGTTTGCACCAATAAATATTTGCACCAAGGATTTGCTCCCGATTTGGCACCTAAAGTTTGCACCAATAAATATTTGCACCAAGGATTTGCTCCCGATTTGGCACCTAAAGTTTGCACCAATAAATGACAATAAGTCTATAATGGGTGCAATTTAGTATTTACTAACTTTTCCTAAATCTACTGTGTTTTCGGACATTCTTTTCTATCTTTTGAATTTGCCACTCTACTTAACAATCTATCTAGTGACTGCCTCCCTTTGTTATTGATTTTAGTTTTATACCAATATCAGCCAATCACTAACGTTCTTACTAACGAACGACCAATCAGCAGCCATGTTTCTGATTAGGGAAATTCCCTTCAGAACAACTGAGAATGTAAACACACGATGTTTTCACAGAATAAAGATGTTTTCCAGCGGAATAATAACTAGAACCAACATGTTTTATACTCTTGGTGATATCTACACCTATTGGATAACATAATACTTGAACCACAAAGGTTATTATTCTAAATTAACAACCAAAATATCGATATCAACACTACGGTGACCAATTGGCAAGTTGTCACCGCAAGTAAATCCTTATCCTTACAAAATAAAGGACTTAATATTATTATACTTATCAATGCTATAATTGTCCAACAAACTGTTTATCCCCCCAGAATTATATAAAAGACCGATTTCAAGCTCTTGTGGGAAGTACAGATAAACTTCCGTTCTGCCCCGGCTACCAAAACAACGTTGTACGAACTAGACACAATATTTTTACCACCCAAAACAATCAATTATTGTACAATCCTCAAGTCATATGAACTAAAATACATGTTATTAAATCTCACTAGCAATTATTCCACCTTATTAGGTTTAAGAACAATACACACAAAATATGTGGGTAAAAAGGGGGAGGCCAGCATTACACTATATTGCACTCTAATTATATGATAAGGATGACTTTCCCAGTAGTTTAGAGTGCTTTCCACAGTTTTAAATACCAGATTTCCACTAGTAAGAATAATTATTTTGGTGTTGGTTTTTTTATAAAATCTTCATTTTTGCATAATTTCTCTGCCAAAATGCACTTTAAGACACAAGAAAATTTTATAGAATGCTTTAACAGGGTCTGTGTATTGTAATTAAAGGTTATAATCAGAAGTTTTGTCCTTGTTTTGACTAGTGAATGTATTCTGGAAGAAATTAATTATACATACACATTGTATTCAAAATAAATGAATATAGCGACGAAAGTGTCATTGCCTTATAGTGCTAAAACAACTTTATTTTTTTTTCAGAAATGGACAAAAATACACAGATTTATTCAGAATGTTATACCGATGAAGATCACATAAAAATATTTGGAAAAATCAGAAGTATTGATTTCAATATGGGTCAGGATCAGTAATAGACCTTGAGATGAGGAACTCAGATGACGTAATTAAAAAAAAATATTAGTCCGCCATACAATTGTGGATGCTGTGATTTTAAAAATGGACATAAATGAACAATAAGAACTGTTTTATAGAGCTGATGTGATGAGAAAAGAAAGATGTAGATTTGACCTGAAATAAATTATTAGAAAGGACAATTTTTTTATTGAATTTTATGATCAGAATTTTGGGATTATTTCATGAGGAGAGTGACATTTTTCACCATCTTCCGGGGTCCAGCAATTTGCGAAAAAAGTAATCTCACTTGCCACCCCGAAAATTTAACCAGACATGTATAAATGTATGAGCTTCGATATGAGCCATCATACATGTTCAAGTAAACGATATGGACTGAGCAACGGAGGAAAACGTTACCATTACGGCCTATGGAGAATTAATTGTAAATGTATACCCAATTTAGAAGCTTAATTCCAGAAGTTTTCAGGCTGATTTATGGATGATTTCACCTTGTACACCACCAAAAATGATGGTTAGTAGTTTTTTATTTATACCTAGTTATTATAAATGGTTTAAGATAAATATTATTGATAAAGATCAGCAAAAACTCAATGAAATTTTCGCTTTTAAAATGCATTACTGGCACGGGGCTGAACACTTTTTTTAGGCACAATCATAACTTTGTTTACTTCCGAGATATCCGAAAGGAATTTGTTTACTATATTGAAAAAGGCAAGAAATAACTTTTAAATATTATTAAATTGTAAGTAAACATGACACAATATAGTCTTTGTTATGTAATTATCACTTCGGTCTACAGGAATACCTGATAATCATGGGAGATAACACACTTCATACGAGTAAAGTGAGATACATCATCGCATGTGCTTTTATCCAATGATTTGACCCCTGGTCAGTAGATATATGCAAAAAAACAGAAAACACATGTACATGTTTTAAGAAAATCATGAATTATTATTTTTAATGCACTTGAGCAAAACAAAAGATATTGTCATTTCTCAGTGAAAAAGGGGGAGGGTCAAACCTTTTTGAAAACAATATTTCTGCACCGATTCAACTATTAAGCTAGTTAGCTACTACCCATTGCTTCTAATATAAAAGGTTTAAATGAAGGTTACTAAGCCACAAGGGAGAAGCATTTGTCTTTCTTTGTAATTAAACTTTCAAGAAATAGATTTTTCTCTCTCAATAATACTTATGTATTTAAATCAAATGATAACACAGCCTGAGTATTTTTTTTTTGTCTTATTTCAGTTCCAGACATATCATTACTTTTTAACCTGAGATGGCAAACTAGAGGTTTTAAAAAGTCCTGAATAACTGGTAAGCATTTTGTTTTGTTAGGCAAGCTCTAAATTGTTTATTTATGGTATTTATGCAATTGAAATTACAGTGGGTATGTTAAAAATATGCAAATATGAAAACTGTTGCTATGGTCTTGATATTGAATGGAAAGGCTTAGTTACAGATCGTTTCGACTCAATATTTCGAGTTAAATCTTGCGGCAACTGTTTCTCACGTAACACTGCAAACTATATTTAGCACTATTTTGATCTGTCGTTATTTAATGACGCCATAATACATGTGATGTCACAATGTTTCCTTTAAAACCTCATGTGGATTTCTCACTGATAAAAGGTTTTCACTGAAATACATGTTAAAAACATTTTTTCTCAAATAGAATTATGTGAAAGGACAAGTTTTGAAAATTTGCACTATATTGCACTCTAATTATATGATAAGGATGACTTTCCCAGTAGTTTAGAGTGCTTTCCACAGTTTTAAATACCAGATTTCCACTAGTAAGAATAATTATTTTGGTGTTGGTTTTTTTATAAAATCTTCATTTTTGCATAATTTCTCTGCCAAAATGCACTTTAAGACACAAGAAAATTTTATAGAATGCTTTAACAGGGTCTGTGTATTGTAATTAAAGGTTATAATCAGAAGTTTTGTCCTTGTTTTGACTAGTGAATGCATTCTGGAAGAAATTAATTATACATACACATTGTATTCAAAATAAATGAATATAGCGACGAAAGTGTCATTGCCTTATAGTGCTAAAACAACTTTATTTTTTTTTCAGAAATGGACAAAAATACACAGATTTATTCAGAATGTTATACCGATGAAGATCACATAAAAATATTTGGAAAAATCAGAAGTATTGATTTCAATATGGGTCAGGATCCGTAATAGACCTTGAGATGAGGAACTCAGATGACGTAATTAAAAAAAAATATTAGTCCGCCATACAATTGTGGATGCTGTGATTTTAAAAATGGACATAAATGAACAATAAGAACTGTTTTATAGAGCTGATGTGATGAGAAAAGAAAGATGTAGATTTGACCTGAAATAAATTATTAGAAAGGACAATTTTTTTATTGAATTTTATGATCAGAATTTTGGGATTATTTCATGAGGAGAGTGACATTTTTCACCATCTTCCGGGGTCCAGCAATTTGCGAAAAAAGTAATCTCACTTGCCACCCCGAAAATTTAACCAGACATGTATAAATGTATGAGCTTCGATATGAGCCATCATACATGTTCAAGTAAACGATATGGACTGAGCAACGGAGGAAAACGTTACCATTACGGCCTATGGAGAATTAATTGTAAATGTATACCCAATTTAGAAGCTTAATTCCAGAAGTTTTCAGGCTGATTTATGGATGATTTCACCTTGTACACCACCAAAAATGATGGTTAGTAGTTTTTTATTTATACCTAGTTATTATAAATGGTTTAAGATAAATATTATTGATAAAGATCAGCAAAAACTCAATGAAATTTTCGCTTTTAAAATGCATTACTGGCACGGGGCTGAACACTTTTTTTAGGCACAATCATAACTTTGTTTACTTCCGAGATATCCGAAAGGAATTTGTTTACTATATTGAAAAAGGCAAGAAATAACTTTTAAATATTATTAAATTGTAAGTAAACATGACACAATATAGTCTTTGTTATGTAATTATCACTTCGGTCTACAGGAATACCTGATAATCATGGGAGATAACACACTTCATACGAGTAAAGTGAGATACATCATCGCATGTGCTTTTATCCAATGATTTGACCCCTGGTCAGTAGATATATGCAAAAAAAACAGAAAACACATATACATGTTTTAAGAAAATCATGAATTATTATTTTTAATGCACTTGAGCAAAACAAAAGATATTGTCATTTCTCAGTGAAAAAGGGGGAGGGTCAAACCTTTTTGAAAACAATATTTCTGCACCGATTCAACTATTAAGCTAGTTAGCTACTACCCATTGCTTCTAATATAAAAGGTTTAAATGAAGGTTACTAAGCCACAAGGGAGAAGCATTTGTCTTTCTTTGTAATTAAACTTTCAAGAAATAGATTTTTCTCTCTCAATAATACTTATGTATTTAAATCAAATGATAACACAGCCTGAGTAATTTTTTTTTGTCTTATTTCAGTTCCAGACATATCATTACTTTTTAACCTGAGATGGCAAACTAGAGGTTTTAAAAAGTCCTGAATAACTGGTAAGCATTTTGTTTTGTTAGGCAAGCTCTAAATTGTTTATTTATGGTATTTATGCAATTGAAATTACAGTGGGTATGTTAAAAATATGCAAATATGAAAACTGTTGCTATGGTCTTGATATTGAATGGAAAGGCTTAGTTACAGATCGTTTCGACTCAATATTTCGAGTTAAATCTTGCGGCAACTGTTTCTCACGTAACACTGCAAACTATATTTAGCACTATTTTGATCTGTCGTTATTTAATGACGCCATAATACATGTGATGTCACAATGTTTCCTTTAAAACCTCATGTGGATTTCTCACTGATAAAAGGTTTTCACTGAAATACATGTTAAAAACATTTTTTCTCAAATAGAATTATGTGAAAGGACAAGTTTTGAAAATTTGCACTATATTGCACTCTAATTATATGATAAGGATGACTTTCCCAGTAGTTTAGAGTGCTTTCCACAGTTTTAAATACCAGATTTCCACTAGTAAGAATAATTATTTTGGTGTTGGTTTTTTTATAAAATCTTCATTTTTGCATAATTTCTCTGCCAAAATGCACTTTAAGACACAAGAAAATTTTATAGAATGCTTTAACAGGGTCTGTGTATTGTAATTAAAGGTTATAATCAGAAGTTTTGTCCTTGTTTTGACTAGTGAATGTATTCTGGAAGAAATTAATTATACATACACATTGTATTCAAAATAAATGAATATAGCGACGAAAGTGTCATTGCCTTATAGTGCTAAAACAACTTTATTTTTTTTTCAGAAATGGACAAAAATACACAGATTTATTCAGAATGTTATACCGATGAAGATCACATAAAAATATTTGGAAAAATCAGAAGTATTGATTTCAATATGGGTCAGGATCCGTAATAGACCTTGAGATGAGGAACTCAGATGACGTAATTAAAAAAAAATATTAGTCCGCCATACAATTGTGGATGCTGTGATTTTAAAAATGGACATAAATGAACAATAAGAACTGTTTTATAGAGCTGATGTGATGAGAAAAGAAAGATGTAGATTTGACCTGAAATAAATTATTAGAAAGGACAATTTTTTTATTGAATTTTATGATCAGAATTTTGGGATTATTTCATGAGGAGAATGACATTTTTCACCATCTTCCGGGGTCCAGCAATTTGCGAAAAAAGTAATCTCACTTGCCACCCCGAAAATTTAACCAGACATGTATAAATGTATGAGCTTCGATATGAGCCATCATACATGTTCAAGTAAACGATATGGACTGAGCAACGGAGGAAAACGTTACCATTACGGCCTATGGAGAATTAATTGTAAATGTATACCCAACTAACGTTAAAAGGACACGGCTTGAAATGTTAATTATGTGAGGGAGACAAAAAGCTGGTTGGCTACTCATTTTTCATAAAATCTAAATCTATCAGTTTTATTTTACCATTCACCATTTTAAAATGTTCTGGCTTAATGTCGAAATCTTATAGAGATCCCAAAGGTTAATAATGAAGGTATGACAACAAACTAGCAAGGTCACCAGCATGCGTCAGTCTATCTGCAATTGTAAGATTCAATGCATTCAGGTCTAGTTCAATTCGAATACAACCGAGAGATCTCCATAGTATGAATAATTATTGTGACCTTCACCGGTAATATACCATTGGCAGTATCCCAACATTTTAATTAATGAAGGATGGTCGAGTTGATCTCTCATTAGTAGATTTTTCATAAACAAGACTAATCTATAGTCTTGATTGATTTCCGGTGTTTTGGAGGTAGACAGTCTCTGAATGACAATTTTTTGACTTTCGAATATTCCAATGTCGACAACCTTTGACCACCCTCCTCCTCTGTTATACTCTGATATTTGTATTTCATTCATGTTTGTACAGTTAAATTTGTACTTTTGATTTATATCCCATCGCATACGACTCCTTTGAATTTGATGTTTTTGCTTAAAATTACACGAGTAACGATTGTTGAAATATCAAAAGACCAGAGCAGTCTTACAGAAAAAAAATTGACACTGTTTGTTTGACCATGATAGTTCTCTTTTCTTCCAATGAATTCAAAGCGAATGGAGATGATCCTTGTCTGAAAATACACAAAATTTGAAAAATTGCTTACAACAAAAACAGATGCGTATCATTGACCGAAGGAAATTGAATGATTTTTGCTCAAGTTCAACAAGAAAAAGGTTGAAATAGTGTAAATGCATACTCAAACAAATATGCGTACATTAGGAGATCCTTACCTAGTGAAATCCTCTTTTTGAATCTTTTTATCCTTCATATGTCTGATAATTCATGAACATTTAATTTTGAACTGCCATCTCTTTAATACCTTAAGTGTTATACCTCTTAAAAACACTCGATCCAATTGGGGTTAAATATTTTATCAAAAATGTATTCCATCGTTCAAAAGGTAAAAACTGTATTGACCCTTAGTGGAGCGATGATATCGTTTTAGCCATTCGCATATACCTTCACGATAGTTAAAAATCTTTTAATTAAATAAGTTGTGTTTAGAAAGTAAGGTCTTTTGTAACAATAAAAGGACAAACATTTTATTAAATAACTAAACTAAATTATATTATCATCTGAAATATAATAAAACAATACTGCATATTTTATCCAGTTAAAAATAGGATTAAATCTATATGCGAGCTAATACATGTTACTGCCCTCCCACGGCTGGTAATCTACACACGCAGAACATTTGGTTCTGCAATGAAAACCGTGAGAGGATTTTCCGGTTGTGCTTGAGTGGAGTAATTGTCACCGCTTCAAAAGGTATGTACATTTCTAAATCTCAATTTTCTTATTCAACTGATCAAAATATTGAAAATCAGAGAATGCTATGCTGTGGTGAATACTTTAACGAAGAGATACATGTATCATTTACTGTTGTACGTAGAGTTGAACTCCTACAAAATCAGTTGCCCCACGAAAAATTGCTTTAAAAAGTGACATTTCAATTTTGAAATGGTTCTATTTACAAACCTACAAGTTCAAATTTAGTTTTTTTTTTAGGCAATGGGTATGAATGTTGTTTTTGGCGGCGTGTACGCTGTCCGGTGTTGATAGACGTCTTAATAATTCCAAAAACTACATTTTTCCATTAAGTCATGCGTGAGGGGATCGGTTCTGATTGAGGACATCGTGAATGCGTGAGGGGAAGTACAAATTATATCTTTATATGAGTCGTTGAAACTTACCTAAATTAGGCTACATTGTTCATTAAAAAACACATAATAATTATTATGTGTGCTTAAAAAAAATTATGAGATTGAATTATGAAATAAATTGTGGGAACCTAGGTTTAATAATATGTTTCACGAAGAATAAAAACAAAAAATGTTGTCAACGATAACCAAAAATACTGCAGAGATGTTGGGGAGTATCTCATTAGTCTTGATTCGTCCTTTTCAAACCCTCAACAATGTCCAAAAACAGGTCGAATGCAGAGTTGTTTAAAGGAAAACGTCCACTCTGTACTAATGAAAAAAATCTTTCCCTTTTCCCTACGTCTGAGAGTTTATCTAAAGCACTTTAAAAACTTTATATTCTTCCTCAAGGTCTTCCATGTGGTCTTTCTCGTGGTCTACTACGTGTTCTTCTTCTGACTTCTTCGTTGTCTAATACATGCTTTTCCTTATGGTCTTCCTCGAGATTATCTTGGCTTTCATCGATGTTCGTGAATAATAAATTCTGTAAATCTGCCTTTTTTGTTTCGAAAATTTCGTGAACAGATTACGTCTAATATATATAGGTGTTGAAGTTTTGATCGGCGATATACTTTTCTTAAATATTTGTGGTGATCTCTGTGACGTATATTTGACGACAGGACTACTTCCAGAGGGTCTAGTTCGCTTCGAGGGCGGGGATGACTTGTATCTCCATGGCTATTTGTAGAGAGTCAATGTTAGTCCTCTTTTCCTTTTTCCTTTGAACAATGGCATTTTCTTAAATTGAACAAACAATTAATAGTTTGATTTCATTGAATCAGTGATCAGTTTACATCTATTAAAGTATAAGGATAAATCTGTGCTTTTTAATCAGCATTGATCACATTTATTGAGTCAACAAAAGTCGCAAAGCCAAAGATTAAAAAAAATGTTTGTCCTTCCCCTCAATGTCCTCAATCAGAACCGATCCCCTCACGCATGACTTAATGAAGAAATGTAGTTTTTGGAATTATTAAGACGTCTATCAACACCGGACAGCGTACAAGCCGCCAAAAAACAACATTTATACCCATTGCCCCCCAAAAAACTAAATTTGAACTTGTAGGTCTGTTATTAGAACCATTTCAAAATTGAAATGTCACTTTTTTAAGCAATTTCTCGTGGGGCAACTGATTTTGTAGGAGTTCAACTCTACGTACAACAGTGAATGATACATGTATCTCTTCGTTAAAGCATTCACCACAGCATAGCATTCTATGATTTTCAATATTTTGATCAGTTGAATAAGAAAATTGAGATTTAGAAATGTACATACCTTTTGAAGCGGTGACAATTACTCCACTGAAGCACAACCGGAAAATCCTCTCACGGTTTTCATTGCAGAACCAAATGTTCTGCGTGTGTAGATTACCAGCCGTGCCTCCTCAATTATTAATTATATGATTTTGATAACTTTATACATTTGAGTAGTTAATGACATGATTTTCATGGTATTTCATATTTCTATTTGTTAATGATATGATTTTCATATTGGTACACATTTACTGTTGTAAATGGAATTATTTTTATACACATCTGCCGTTGTTCATTGTATGATTTCATTTGTTGTTTCACATTTGTCGTTGTTAATGATTTGATTTTCATGTTCTTACACATTTGTAGTTCATTATTTAATTTATATGTTATTATAGTTATCAAAGGTACCAGGATTATAATTTAATACGCCAGACGCGCGTTTCGTCTACACAAGACTCATCAGTGACGCTCAGATCAAAATAGTTATAAAGCCAAACAAGTACAAAGTTGAAAAGCATTGACGAACCAAAATTCCAAAAAATGTTGTGCCAAATACAGCTCAGGTAATCTTTTCCTGGGATAAGAAAATCCTTAGTTTTTCGTGAAGTTCATAGTTTTGTAAACAGGAAATTTATAAAAATGACAATATAATGGATATTCATGTCAACACCGAAGTGCTGACTACTGGGCTGGTGATACCCTCGGGGACGAAACATCTACTAGCAGTGGCATCGACCAAGTGGTGTGAATAGTTATCAAAGGTACCAGGATAATAATTTAATACGCCAGACGCGCGTTTCGTCTACACAAGACTCATCAGTGACGCTCAGATCAAAATAGTTATAAAGCCAAACAAGTACAAAGTTGAAGAGCATTGACGAACCAAAATTCCAAAAAATGTTGTGCCAAATACAGCTTAGGTAATCTTTTCCTGGGATAAGAAAATCCTTAGTTTTTCGTGAAGTTCATAGTTTTGTAAACAGGAAATTTATAAAAATGACAATATAATTGATATTCATGTCAACACCGAAGTGCTGACTACTGGGCTGGTGATACCCTCGGGGACGAAACGTCTACTAGCAGTGGCATCGACCCAGTGGTGTGAATAGTTATCAAAGGTACCAGGATAATAATTTAATACGCCAGACGCGCGTTTCGTCTACACAATACTCATCGGTGACGCTCAGATCAAAATAGTTATAAATCCAAACAAGTACAAAGTTGAAGAGCATTGAGGACCCAAATTTCCAAAAAGTTGTGCAAAATACAGCTAAGGTAATCTTCTCCTGGGATAAGAAAATCTTTAGTTTTTCGTAAAATTCATAATTTTGTAAACAGGAAATATATAAAAAAGACAATATAATTGATATGCATGTCAATACCGAAGTGCTGACTACTGGGTTGTTGGTACCCGCGGGGACGAAAAGTCTACTAGCATTAGCATCGACCCAGTGATGTGAATAGTTATCAAAGGTAGAAGGATTATAATTTAATACGCCAGACGCGCGATTCGTCTACACAAGACGCTCAGACCAAAATAGCTATAAATCAAAACAAGTACAAAGTTGAAGAGCATTGAGGACCCAAAAATCTCAAAAAGTTGTGCCAAATACAGCTAAGGTAATCTATTTCTGGGATAAGAAAATCCTTAGTTTTTCTTAAAATTCATAGTTTTGTAAACAGGAAATATATAAAAATGACAATATAATTGATATTCATGTCAACACCGAAGTGCTGACTACTAGGCTGGTGATACCCTCGGGGACGAAACGTCTACCAGCAGTGGCATCGACCCTGTGGTGTGAATATTTATCAAAGGTACCAGGATTATAATTTAATACGCCAGACGCGCATTTCGTCTACATAAGACTCATAATGACCCTCAGATAAAAATAGTTATAAAGCAAAACAAAAACACAGTTGAAGAGCATTGAGGACCCAACATTCCCAAAAAGTTGTGCCAAATATTAAACATTTGTCGTTGTTCGTTGATTTTTGGCTTCCATTTCCTATTATGGTTTCCTTGAAAATGGGTTGCTGCTTACAATGAAGCTATTGAACAAAGGTTTCCAAGGGGAGAATTGGTAAGCATCCCTTCGAATATTTCATGGACGCAATCATGATTTGGTTGACTGTCAAGAAATATTTGTTTCACAGATGCCGATGTATATGTTCCGATTGTCATAATCACAATCTTGTCCTCATTTCTCGAATGTTACTTACTGAATTAGACTTATCATTGTGATTTGATCTAACTTGAGCAAAACAGCGGATACCACATGTTGATCTGTTTCCTGAGAATTGAAGGATCAGCCCTTGTTCATGTTTTTTGTTGTTGGTTTTTTTTGGGGTGGGGGTGGGGGGGGGGGGGGGGGGGTCATTCCTGTGTTTTCTATGTGATATTTTGTGTAATTTTGCATGTTGTTTCGTCGTATTTCGTTTGTTTGCCAGTTTGTTTTCGACTTATGCGATCAAATAACCCTTTGGTATATTTCGCCACTATCTTTCGTTTTCCTACAAATTTGCAGTTGTTAATAATGTGCTTTTCATGTTGATATACAATTGCAGTTGTTCATAGTATGTTTTTAATTTTACATATTTGCCATCGCCTATTGTATGGATTTCATGATAATACTCATTCAACGTCGTTTATTGGATGCATTTCATGTTATTACACATTTTCTTTTTTGTCATATGCTTTTATTTTGTTACACATTTGTGTTGTTTGGTATCATGTTTTACGTGTTATTACACATTTACTGATGTAATTGTATGATTTCTTTGGTGTTACACATCGGTTACTGATCGTATGCATTTAATAATGTAACATATTTTTCGTTGTTTTTAGTACGATTTTTATTATGTTACAAATTCCCTCTATTCCCTGTTTGAATTTCACTTTGTTACACAAGATTTTGCCTTTTTTATATATTATATATTATATATGTTCCATGACTGTCATTTAAAGGCTTGCACGTTTAAACTATCTGCTTGCGTTTTTCAAGATGGTCACGTAAAATAATGTTAAAGAAATATGTCTTTCTAGCCTAATCAACACTTACGATTACAGTAGTATTAGCAAATATCATTGTATTGTAGTTTGATTTTCACTTTAAACTATAATCAAGAATATGCTTAAAGAAAGCGGGTAGGAAAAAATCTCTCTCCTCCCTTAACTACTTAATCTCATTACATAATTTTTGTCACGATGAAAACAACATATTAAAATCTTTTTATCCTACAATTGGCAATTGTCTTATCATACAGTAACATCCCAACATATATCGCTAGCCTGTATTTGTATACTGTATAGATATCGTTTTAAAGCTCCGCCCACTACTGGAGTATTTTTGTGCATTGCTGTTGGCGAGTGTTGTATGAAGATGTGCAACCTAATGAGTAGTGAATGCACGGACAGTTCGATATTCTGAAGCGGAGACAAAGCACATTCTGTTGTCTTTAATCAGACAATGTTTTGTTATTTCTTTTTACTGTTGAAATTAGTTGTTATATGATATGATACATGAGTATTAACTTTAAGTTATGTAGTATAAGAAACAATTAGAGATTCTTTTCGGCGTTCTGGTCATCAGCTAATTGTGTGATATGTTTTGAGAATACTACGTGGGCCCCAAATGATTTTAAATGAAAAATAAATGCAATAAATTTGAGTTTTTCTGTTTTTCAAAGCAAAAACAATTTACAAAATTATTTGCAGGATACAGACAATAAATGGTTAGTGTTTTACCTATCAGCAGTATTTTTATTCGGCCCAAAACAGGATGAATAGCATGCTAAAGCTCGAATCACACCTATTTCTCAGCCTCGAACACAAACAGCTGATATCAAAGATTAGGTAAAACTGATATCGCTTTCAAACAAAACCGACATTCAAAACGTATAAAGGACAACGTGCACCACTGAAAAGTAAAGCAACAGCAACACGAACCCATTGTCAGACGAATCTGATGGTGATATCAAGATCTCCAGAAGGCAAAGTAGAATCAGCTTCACATGTGGCACTCGTTGCTCATTGGATATACAGAGGATAACTGTAGTTGTGACAATTGCAATATTTTTTTTTTGCAATTTAAATTTTGGAATGGAATCAGATGATGTTAAGCTGTTTCACCATTTGTGACGCCATAAATATATTTCTACCGACACGAACTTATTTCGCTACGAAAGAGACTGTATATAGATTGTACATCACAATCATTTAAACAGTCAATATAATTTAACTAAGATGATAGACTTGCTGTTGTATAAGGTACCATTTATAACAACCTACTAATATTATGTAAATCATGTACTATCAGATAGTTCACTCAAAGGTCTTATTGTATATAAACACGACTTTAGCAACACTATAGCATAAATTCAGCTGCGCAAATAATGAAACACCAACCTCATGCACACACACACACACACACACACACACACACACACAAACTAACGATGAGGAAGAATCACAATGAAGATTAAAACCAGTTGAAACCGGTCAGTTTTAAAGTATTTGAGAAGGTCGACTAGAGAACAAATACAGCCTACAATGCCACATCACATGCAGTACAACACATTTGTTGGTAAGGCAACATCTAAAGAAATATTTGAATAAAAAAATATAAATAAACAACCGTAAATTAATTTATGACTTACCAACTCTTTGTTTATTTTATTCATTATGGGGATCAAACATGTTCCTTTTTTAGTTTAAATCCTTTAATGTGTGTATTTTTCGTAACTTGCTTCATAGTTTATTGCTTTTAGAAATTTTAATCGAAAAAAACACAAATTGTTATTGATTGCTTTGTTAACAGCTCGTACATTTTATTTTTTTAATAATCATAAAAGTAAAGCCATGTTTGAATGCTCACAATTTCACTAGATTTTTTAAACCCTTACATCAATGATTTCAAACTATTAAAACCATCTGTTAGGTGCTATTATTTAAGTCATCAAATATTGCCTGGCCTTTTAATTTCTAAATGGGTCAAAATCTTTAATTGTTTTTACATAGGCGGTAATGGTAACGTTTTTTCCTGTAGCTCAGTCCATATCGTAAACATGGATATGTATGATAGCTCGTGTCGAAGCTGTGACATTTTCACATATGTGGTTAAATTTTCGGGGTAGGAAGTGAGATTACCTTTTCCGTAAATTAGCATACCCCGAACATCCTTTTGTGATGCGGCTCCTTGTGGTAAAATATCCCCTTTTTAACACAATAAGTTCTTTGAAAATTTAATACTTTGAACACATTTAATAGCTCCATAGTTTTTACACATTTATTCTATGTTCCTCTACTTTCCTAATCACAACAAATGGTTAAGTTCAGTCATTTGTAAAAAATAGAAACATGTCCAATATCACTACACAGATATTTTTTCTTTACACGTGACTTTTGAGTTCCTCATTTCTAGGCGCATTAGGGATGTTGTCCCAAATGAGATGATAAAAAATTCTAAATTTGTTTTCAAATTCAGATTTTATGAATGAAGTTTTCTACTTACCACCTGAGAAATATACTACGGATATTACTTTCCTTATCAGTCCAAACTTCGCAATTAAAATAAAACATCTAGATGAGGGATATACTTCCAACCGGAACACGTCACCTACATGCTTTACTTTACATGTACCCCAGTTTTGTTTTTTCTATTTTTCAGTAACATTATTACTACTATAGAAAATTACGTGGGGAGGTTGGGTGGGTAATTATCAGGTGGTAAGTAGAAAACTTCATTCATAAAATCTGAATTTGAAAACAAATTTAGAATTTCATTTCATTCATTTTCTACTTACCACCTGAGAAATATACATACGGAAAGATTACCTCTCTGGTGGTAGGGTAATTTTCTATGGCTCTGCGTCTCTTCATCCTTGGTATAATCTCTACTTCATACCACTTTTTCATTTTAAAAACATTCTTCTGTACACTATACAATATTTACAATGTCTTCATTTTTTTTTTATTTTCTTTAGTCTTTTTATCTTTTTTTTTTTTTCGAACTGCACATTACAGTAAAAATATATCAGTTTTTTTTATGATTTTAAAAACAATCTGTTATATACACATCAGGATAAAACCTTAACATCTACATTTCTCAAATAAAACTTGATGAAAGTTGTATCTGTAGACCAGTCAGCTGACTCTAAAATACTCTTCATACTAGCCCCATTGAATAAGGCTCATGAAGGTCCAATTGCTCTCGTACTGTGAGCTTTTACTTTAAAATCTGTATTTGCATATGCCATTTTGATGGTATTCACTAACCACCTAGAAATTGTTTGCGATGTAACCGGTTTGAATGGTTTAACCGTTGACAAGAAAAGTTTTCCTTCATCTTTCCTTGTTTCTTCTGTACGTTTCAAATAAATCGCAATGGCTCTTTTAGGATCCAGTTTTTTTTTATTGTGTTCAAAGTAAGGCACACAAATTTTAGTTCCATAATGATTTGGTCTATCTTGTTTTGATAAACCTGGTCTCAAGAAAACAAGTCCTTTCTTCTGAACATTCACAAACCCCTCTCCTATCCTCAATGCTTGTAAGTCTGAGCACCTCCTGTACGTTGTGATTGCTGTAAGAAAAACCACTTTATAAGTTAAGCATTTAATATCACCTTTCAATAAAGGTTCAAAAGGAGACTTTTGCAACATGTCTAACATTTTTTGTAAATCCCATTCTGGGGCTAAATTTACTTTAGGAGGTCTAGAATTGAAAACCCCTCTAAGTAGTCTAATAATATAGGGATGTTGCCCAATTGGAACATTATCTATTGGAGATAGCAATGAAGATAACATTGACCTATAACCTGCTATAGTACGGTATTGTAAACCTGAAGTGTACAAATGAGATAAAAAATCTGCACATTCTGCTAAAGTAGCTGCATAGGGATCTTTTTCCCGTTCACTACACCAACTATGAAATCTTTTGAATTTACAAGCATAGTCTTGCTGTGTGCCCGATCTCCATGATACTCTGAGAAGCTTTCTAGTTTCTCTTGAAAATCCCTATTTCTGAAATTTTTGTGGAGAGCAGCCAGGCTGTTAGCGTGAACACTTCAGGATTTGGATGGTAATTGTTTGTTTTTGGTTGATACAGTATATTTTACCTTATTGGTAGTCTTATTGGACTTGCTACTGATTTTTTAAGAAGCTCTGTGTACCAATGTCTTCTTGGCCACATTGGAGCTATCAGAATTAGTCGACAGTTGAATTGACTCATGTGTTTTAGTACTTTTGGAATTAGACATATTAGTGGAAATTCATATGCCCACATTTTTTCCCATGATATCGACAGAGCATCTACTGCTAGAGCACTGGGATGAGGTATCCAAGTACAAAACACTGGTCTCTTGTGATTGTGTACCGAGGCAAACAAATCTATTGTTGGTTCTCCCCACATTGCAAACACTGATTGAACTATCTGATTGTTCAGTGTCCACTCTGTGGGTTGTATTTTGTTTCGAGACAGATGATCTGCAAGAACGTTTAATTTCCCCGCTATGTGAGCTACTCTGAATGTCAGATTGTTCTGAATAGCCATTTTCATTATACACCATGTCTTGTAACAAAGGTGTATGGACTTGGTGCCCCCCTGTTTGTTTACATATTGAACGACTGTTGTGTTGTCGCATTTGAGTAGCACCTTTTGATTTTGTAATTGTGGTAGGAAATGTTGTACTGTTCGAATTACAGCTTCCAATTCCAAGAGATTTATGTGTTGTTTCTGTTCTTGAACAGACCAAAAACCTTGAAAAATCTGATTGTTCATGTGACCCCCAAACCCTGTCTTTGAAGCATCTGTTGTTATTGTGAGGGTTGCTGACCACTGGTGTAATGATTTGCCCTTGGTAGTGTTTGCTCTGTCCAACCACCAATTCAAATGATCTTTTAGGTGTTGAGTAAATGGAATTTGATAAGTGAGATCTCTGGTGGATGGTTTCCAGAAATGAAGTAGATGTAATTGGATAGGCCTCATATAAAGACGTGCATTGGGGATCAATTCTATGCAAGACGCTATCAAACCCAACAACATTAGATAATCTCTTGCCGTATTGCGTCCCTTCATTAAGCTTATCACTAACATTTCTAACTTTAAAATTCTTTCTATAGTTGGAGAAACTATCTCCTTCTTGAAATTGAACAATGCCCCTATGTAAGTGATCTCTTGTGATGGGATAAGAGAAGATTTTTGAAGATTTACTATAAATCCCAGTTTTATCAGAAGATTGAGTGTTTTCTCTGTCTGAAATTAGCATTTTCTCTTGAGCATTCACTAGCAACCAATCGTCCAAATAAGTTGCTAGGCGTATGTTTTGGATTCTCATATGAGCTGCTACTACAGTAACTATTTTTGTGAACACTCGAGGTGCTTGAGAAGGACCGAAACACAGAGCTACAAATTGGTAACATTTGCCTTGTATGCAAAAACGTAGAAATTTTCTGTGTGTTTTGTGAACTGGAATATGGAGATATGCATCTTTCAGATCGAGAGACAACGCTCAGTCTTGGGGTTTTACTAGATTCAAAACTTTTGTTAAAGTGTCCATTTTGAAATGTTGCTTCCTCAGATGCTGGTTGAGAGGTTTTAAGTTGATCACAGGTCTTAAATCGCCTGTTTTCTTGGGAACCAGAAAAGGTGTACTGTAAAAACCTTGATGTATCTCTGCTTGAGGTACAATCTCTATTTTATTTTTTTCTATTAAATCTTCTACCTCTGCTAAAATAATAGGTAGATTCCTCGCATTGACAGAAGTGTGTTTTATACCTGTCAAAATAGGAGTTTCTTGAAATTCTAATTTCAAACCCTCTTGTAAAGTTTTCAGTACCCATTGATCGTCTGTTATTGATTCCCATTCCTGAATAAAATGTTTTAACCTCCCTCCCACTGGTATCTGAGGCAACAACATTAGATTTTTGGCGCCAGGAACTATACTTTTTCTTCACATTAGAGAAAGAACTTACCCATGGTTTGGTAGCTTGTGTCTGTTTACTAGATGACTTGAACTCCCCAAAGTTCTTCTTTGGTATCTTAAAGTTACTGTCAAATTTAGGCTTTTTCACAAATGTTGACTCTGAAGTAACTGTAGCTGTTGGTTTTCTTTTACCCAACTGTGAACCAAGTGTAACTCTTCTATTATCATGTAAAACTTCAGCTAATTGTTTATTTCTGTCAGTTTTCTCTTTCATCTTAGTATCAAACTGTGAACCAAATATACCATCTGCTGTTAATGGTAAAGTCACAATTGTATTAGCATAGTCTCTTAGTTCATTTAGACCTGTATCATACATGGTAGCACGACGACGTATCATGTGGTGAAAAGCTCCAGTTCTCGCCGTCTGATCTAAACTTTTGGTTGACAAAGCAAATATGTCTCTTACATTCTGAATTGCACTATCTAAATTTGGCGAATCAGATGTTAAATTATCCAATAAATTTCCACTTGCTTGTTGCAAGTAACAAGTCGTGATCAATCCCATGCGGGCCGCAACTTGACCCTGATAAGCTAACCTTTCAAGTGACTTTAAGTTCTTAGTAAATAAACTTGGGACTCTGACAAAAGCAGCTTTTAGACCATATCTTTTCATCAGTAAACTTTCTACTGTATTATCCATTGTCGGTACATTGAAGTATTCTTGACAACTTGCATCTAATGGGAAACTTTGTCTATAATTTTCCTTATAACTAGTGATTTTGTGAAGAGTCTCTGATCTCCAAGAACCACGTAAAACATCAATCTGGTTTTGTTCTAACACTAAACCTGTTTTCTCAGTCTTTAACGAAGTGTAAGCATCTAGACCAAATTTGTCACCTAGTGTATGACTCACAGAATTATCTTGCTTCTCTGTTTCACACGATTTCTCATTTCTGTTACCTAAATATTTCTGGAACCTGTCATGTTTACCAGACTAAAACTGATCTACTGTCACAAGTAATGACATCTTCATGATCAGAATTTCTAGAATTCTCAGAGCCCTCTGCACTGAATAAAAAGCCACTATTATAATGTTCCGAATCCGAAATTCGAACAGATAGTGTTTCAATATCATCATCGCTATTTTGGTGCTCATTAATAGCACTATTCAACGGGATAAGAGGTCTGCGAGCAGCACTAGATGCCTCGACTGTGACCGTATTTTGATTCTCATGTTCTGACCTTGGAACTTCATTTCCGGTGTCAGTTAACTTATCATGAAGTAAATCAAAGAATTTACCCATTTTAGCATTCATTGAATCAAATTGTCTGTCCTGTTCTTCAATTCTTGCCATCTTACGACTTTCTAAGTCTGACAAATTGTCTTTCTTGCTACGAGAAGAAGTACGTTTCTTACCTTTCTTCCCGGCAGCGGAAGTGACTTTATCGGAGGCCATTGCATTATCCTCTAACACAGAAGAAGTGTCTTCCTCGACATAGGCATCCGAGCCTTCACTTCTCATTATCTTAAACTTATATAAATTAAATAACTTTGAAAATATTTTTTTTTAACGTCTGAACTCTTCGGCGCAAAAAATAAAACTGGGGTACAGGTAAAGTAAAACATGTAGGTGACGTAGTTCCAGTTGGAAGTATCTGCGTCATCTAGATGTTTTATTTTAATTGCGAAGTCTGGACTGGTAAGGAAAGTAATATCCGTATGTATATTTCTCAGGTGGTAAGTAGAAAATGAATGAAATCAAATCAAAACACTATAAATAACTTTTTTTTAAATATCCTTTATTTGAAAATGGTAAAAAATCATTTATTGTTGATCGGAAAAATAATCATCATAATAATTTTAGCAACTTGTCAGGTTTTTAGCAACTATGACAATAAAAACCTTGCATCTATTCATATAAATATTCTATTATAAAGAATACAAAAAAAAGAAAATTGTGATTCATTGTTGAATAAAACCCGAATCTAAATTGTGAGAATAATAGTATTGCCTTGGGAACAAATATGTACTCCTGGTATCTATGATGAATTGTTTTGGTAATATCAAGTTGGATGTTTTCAATTTCAATGTCTGTATTCATCTTGATGAATGCATTGTTTTATAATTACATTAGATTTTTGTTTAATTATGGTACGTCATTCTGATTGGCTACACTGCAATCTCGCGTTATTCCTTAATCAACTTCATTACACAATAAAATGTATCATTCATAATGACACGAGGTCCTACAATAAAGTGCACAGGTAAACTAAATGGAAACTTGATAAACATCGTGTTTTAATGATCCTAGCTAAAAAATGTAATTATAAGTATTGAATGCTATGGTTTGTAACTTCATAGGGTTAAAAAAAAAAAGCGTTGACGGTGCGCACATTTTTAGAATGAAGCGCTTCCTATGAAAGTTATTACACATATTATTTTAATACAATGAGAGGAAGTAGACAGGGGGATCATATAATATAAAAAAGAAGATGTGGTATGATTGCCAATGAAACAACTATCCACAAGATACAAAAATGACACAGACATTAACAACTATAGGTCCCCATACGGCCTTCAACAATGAGCAAAGCCCATACCGCATAGTCAGCTATAAAAGGCCCCGATATGACAATGTAAAACAATTCAAACGAGAAAACTAACGACCTTATTTGTATAAAAAATGAACGAAAAACAAATATGTAACACATAAACAAACGACAACCACTGAATTACAGGCTCCTGACTTGGGACAGACACATACATAAATAAAGTGGCGGGATCCTAACCCTCCCCCTAACCTGGGTGAGTGGTATAACAGTACAACATAGGAACGAACTATAAAAATCAGTTGAAAAAGGCTCAACTCATCAGATGGACAAAAATACAAGTGGAAGTAGCATACTCTATTTATATTTAATTAATATGTAAATTATATTCTTAATTTGTTTATTCAAAATAAGTATTCAGCTGTTACATGTATACTGATAACAACACAAATTGATTTTTTTGTTTCTAAATGTTTACTTTGCATAATTTTTCAGTGAGTTGTTAAATGGCTAATCTTTCTGGTTACAAACACAGCGTTTGTTTCTTTAAATTTTTATAATAGATAGACAGACGCGCGTTTGATAAATTACATATTTATATGTACAACATTTGCGACATTGTAAATCATTTAAATTGAGGATGGAAACAAGGAATACGTCACAGAGACAGTGTCTCTTTGACGTATTTCCCGTAGACAATAACCCGATCAAAGAGCCATCAATGGGTCTTTAACACGGGGAGAAAATCTCGGACCCTAAGGCATTCTTCAGCTCAACCAATTGATATCTTTGAGTATAAAACGACAGCGAAAGAAACCTTTGGAGGTTGTTTGACTTTTGAAAGCATAACCGAAAGCAAACATTTTATCCTATGATGTTACTGCTTAATCTTCCAATTAGAACCCCTAGCAATTCACAGTGTACATGTATATATTACAAAATTCAATGTTTAATTCATTTTCCTGTTGAATTTGTTCACCTTTTTTCGTATTTATTTATAAGTGTGTACTTACATATATTCCATACATTTAAATCTTATTTTTTTTTTATACATTTAAATCTTATTTAAACAACAGTCAAAAATACTTTTGGTAGTTCAGAGGTATACCGCCATCTTGAATTGTATAACCACAGTAAATAATCGGTCTAGTTCTTTGCCCCAATCTACAAATTGAGAGGCAGATCTGCAATTTATTGGTTACACTGTTTATTTATATGAAGAAACGTAGTTATAAATTGCATTATCGAAAATGATTTAACAAATACCAAATATTTGTGCTTTTAGAATTAAGTTTTCAAATAAGCCATTTAAGGGGAGATAACTCTTTTAGTACAAAATTTATACTAAACATATAGGGATTTTTTAATTTTTTACTTGTAGCAAGAACACAAGTTTGGTAACACCATCTTTTCTTTTTATTTTCTTAAAACATATTATAAAAACTATCTTCTCATATTTTTTCTTTTTATGCACAAAAGTGGGTTGTTTTTCACGAACAATCTAAGCAAATTTGGGCAATTTTGAACGACTTCTCTGAAGGTGCGAAAAAATACAAATATTAAAAAAAGAAAAAGAAAAGAAATGTCTACACCACCCGGTATTCCCAGGCGGTCACCCATCCAAGCACTAACCGGGCTCGACGTTGCTTAACTTCGGTGATCGGACGAGAACCGGTGTTTTCAACGTGATATGGTCGTAGACACAGAAGTGTTAAAATTTTCTGTATATAAAGTTAGGAGCTGCCGGAAGTCGTCTATAAAGCATTTCTTTACAAAATGTGTATCAAATTAAACAAGTTTCAGATATAATTTACAAAACAAGCAGAATTTGATATTTCAATTGAAAAATAAAAACTGCCCTACACAAAAAAATAAATAAGTCGCACAGCGGGATGGGTCCGCGGAAATTTGGAGTCAAACGAAATTCACGGGCAAATCATGCATACAAAAACTACAATTTCGGCAAAAGCGGGGAATATCATTTCGTCTGAAAAGAAAAGGGCAGTCTTATTCCATGATATAAAACGAAGCTGTGAAACAAATACAGAGACGTGAAAAAAACGGCATACACGGCAGAGCAGCCTTGAAAGGAGACAAATTGAGAGGAGAGAAAAAAAATCACTTACCCGGCTTGCCGTGTGAAATCCAACGTATAGCCTCAGTTTCAGAAGCCGTCGCTATGACATTCGATTATAGAACAGTAGCAAGGGGAGAAAACTTTGTTTGACCAACGTTGCTACTGTTCTAAACCTTGCTATCAAAAATTCATGTTTCAGTAATAAAATCTATAAACTTTTTCACTTCTCTGAAGGTGCGAAAAAATACAAATATTAAAAAAAGAAAAAGAAAAATGTCTACAACACCCGGTATTCCCAGGCGGTCACCCATCCAAGTACTAACCGGGCTCGACGTTGCTTAACTTCGGTGATCGGACGAGAACCGGTGTTTTCAACGTGATATGGTCGTAGACACAGAAGTGTTAAAATTTTCTGTATATAAAGTTAGGAGCTGCCGGAAGTCGTCTATAAAGCATTTCTTTACAAAATGTGTATCAAATCAAACAAGTTTCAGATATAATTTACAAAACAAGCAGAATTTGATATTTCAATTGAAAAATAAAAACTGCCCTACACAAAAAAATAAATAAGTCGCACAGCGGGATGGGTCCGCAGAAATTTGGAGTCAAACGAAATTCACGGGCAAATCGTGCATACAAAAACTACGATTTCACACGGCAAGCCGGGTAAGTGATTTTTTTTCTCTCCTCTCAATTTGTCTCCTTTCAAGACTGCTCTGCCGTGTATGCCGTTTTTTGCACGTCTCTGTATTTGTTTCACAGCTTCGTTTTATATCATGGAATAAGACTGCCCTTTTCTTTTCAGACGAAATGATATTCCCCGCTTTTGCCGAAATTGTAGTTTTTGTATGCATGATTTGCCCGTGAATTTCGTTTGACTCCAAATTTCTGCGGACCCATCCCGCTGTGCGACTTATTTATTTTTTTGTGTAGGGCAATTTTTATTTTTCAATTGAAATATCAAATTCTGCTTGTTTTGTAAATTATATCTGAAACTTGTTTAATTTGATACACATTTTGTAAAGAAATGCTTTATAGACGACTTCCGGCAGCTCCTAACTTTATATACAGAAAATTTTAACACTTCTGTGTCTACGACCATATCACGTTGAAAACACCGGTTCTCGTCCGATCACCGAAGTTAAGCAACGTCGAACCCGGTTAGTACTTGGATGGGTGACCGCCTGGGAATACCGGGTGTTGTAGACATTTCTTTTCTTTTTCTTTTTTTAATATTTGTATTTTTTCGCACCTTCTGAGAAGTGAAAAAGTTTATAGATTTTATTACTGAAACATGAATTTTTGATAGCAAGGTTTAGAACAGTAGCAACGTTGGTCAAACAAAGTTTTCTCCCCTTGCTACTGTTCTATAATCGAATGTCATAGCGACGGCTTCTGAAACTGAGGCTATACGTTGGATTTCACACGGCAAGCCGGGTAAGTGATTTTTTTTCTCCCCTCTCAATTTGTCTCCTTTCAAGACTGCTCTGCCGTGTATGCCGTTTTTTGCACGTCTCTGTATTTGTTTCACAGCTTCGTTTTATATCATGGAATAAGACTGCCCTTTTCTTTTCAGACGAAATGATATTCCCCGCTTTTGCCGAAATTGTAGTTTTTGTATGCATGATTTGCCCGTGAATTTCGTTTGACTCCAAATTTCTGCGGACCCATCCCGCTGTGCGACTTATTTATTTTTATGTGTATGGCAGTTTTTATTTTTCAATTGAAATATCAAATTCTGCTTGTTTTGTTAATTATATCTGAAACTTGTTTAATTTGATACACATTTTGTAAAGAAATGCTTTATAGACGACTTCCGGCAGCTCCTAACTTTATATACAGAAAATGTTAACACTTCTGTGTCTACGACCATATCACGTTGAAAACACCGGTTCTCGTCCGATCACCGAAGTTAAGCAACGTGGTGGTCGAGTGGACCTTTAAGTGACTGGACGTTGTGTTTATGTCTAAGGAAATATTTACTATGTTATAAGTGATTGCTCGGATTTCCAAGCATATTTTCGGAATATAAACGTTCTAACTTGTATCAGAAGTAAGTTTTTGACTTTAATTATAACAAAACTGTCGTTTGTAATGTTTTACATTATTGTAAACATTGTCGTATAGAAAGAGGCTACCCAAGGGTGAATTATATTATAATGGAGAGACTTCCATCCTTATTAAGGAGTACTATTGAAAATGCTTGTGAACAATTTCGAAATATTACATTTACTGTGCATGGTGAAAGTGACAGAGCACGTATTTCTATAATGTTTGCAAATGAAGATACAAATAAAAGTAAACGTAAGTCGATTTCAACTGTCAACCGTGACAAAAAACGAATGAAAGAGTATAACAACAGTGTTGAAACTATTTCGAATATTGAAAATCATATCGAGATGATTCATTCAGATTGTGTATTTGAAAGCAATAAAATACAGGACGAAACAGTGGCGGCAAATACATCGGATATAATGGACATTGAAGATAACCCGTCTGAGGCCTCCGTTATAGCATGTTCATGTAACATTGAAACCGGTATAGAACGTCCAAATATAGAACTGAGTGCAATCGATACAGGTAAAGAATTGTCTGTATCAGTTAATTGTGTCAATAGAAAAAATGTAAATAAAAACAAAGGTAGATTATCCATGGACAAAATTGAAAGGAATAAATGTAATACAAAAGATGATGAACTTTCAGAATTTCCGCCGCTTAGTAAAGTAAATTACAGGGATATTCTATCTGCTACATCTCAACGCAATAATTTGGTAGAAAATAATGACAAAAGTAAACAAACATTTCCGTCAAATATTGCAACTGATATAAAGTTAATTCCAAAATTTGTTTTGAAACAATCAGGAGGTCGTAACGAATTGTTGATCGGAAAAACATTGAGGAATCGTCTGATATTGTATCATATAGATGAGAAAGAATTTGAAATACTCGATTGCAGTGACCGAGGTTTCTATAAATTTAATAAAGTGTTGACTGAAGATTTTCGTGATGTAAGAACTATACCGAAATTGATGACTGATGATGTGAGAAAAGGACTAGATGAGATGATAGAATTTGCGACAAATAAAAAACTTTAAATGTTTTATTATTTTATTATATGTTGATTTGTAAGAGAGATAGTTTGTATGTTGTTTGTGAGTATGTTGTGGAAAAGTTTTTCCAAATATTTTGAAAATTTTTGTGCTCTGTTTGCATGTCTTAAAATAGCTGATGATTGACTCGATATTTAATACTTCGAATTTTGATTGCATTGTGGAATGGAATCCAGCCCAGTGCGAACAATATTTTCTATTGTATTATTTTTTGTCCTCTGTCGGAAAATAAGACGTCATAATCATTTTTCACTCAAAATTTTCTTTGTATTCTGTGTAAGCTTTTTATCAATTTGAATGTATGTGCTGAATGGTAGATAAGAGTGAGTTAGAATATAAGTATATGAATATTTTTCTATAAGGATATAATATGATATCTATATATGAGTATATAACCAGATAATTGTGTTCGTGACAAATATTTCACGCATTTGAATTGTAAATGTAGAATATTGAATGTTTCTTTTCAGAGAAAGGACAGTAATTGATAATAATGTTTTTCATTGATGTGTAATTCTGAACTGTGATATGTAAATACGAAGTTTGATTATAATAAAGATAAAAAAAAAAAACCGGTTCTCGTCCGATCACCGAAGTTAAGCAACGTCGAGCCCGGTTAGTACTTGGATGGGTGACCGCCTGGGAATACCGGGTGTTGTAGACATTTCTTTTCTTTTTCTTTTTTTAATATTTGTATTTTTTCGCACCTTCAGAGAAGTGAAAAAGTTTATAGATTTTATTACTGAAACATGAATTTTTGATATCAAGGTTTAGAACAGTAGCAACGTTGGTCAAACAAAGTTTTCTCCCCTTGCTACTGTTCTATAATCGAATGTCATAGCGACGGCTTCTGAAACTGAGGCTATACGTTGGATTTCACACGGCAAGCCGGGTAAGTGATTTTTTTTCTCTCCTCTCAATTTGTCTCCTTTCAAGACTGCTCTGCCGTGTATGCCGTTTTTTGCACGTCTCTGTATTTGTTTCACAGCTTCGTTTTATATCATGGAATAAGACTGCCCTTTTCTTTTCAGACGAAATGATATTCCCCGCT